>NW_028274819.1:4797541-5097582 GCF_037043125.1 Eumetopias jubatus | reverse complement strand
CAACTGACCAGTCGAGAACACATCTTACCGGGATGAACTGCTCCAGGCGGCCTTGGGGAAAGATGCCGTAGAGCTTTGGCCCAAGCGCCCTCTCTGCAAGAATGGCAAACATAACGCTCTCCAGGACCATGGCCTCGGCCCCCTAAAACAGACAGCAACACACCGGATGTTTACTGAGGGCTGACCACGTGCAGGCCCCACAAGTGCTTCCACGGGAGCAGTGCTAACCCCCAGCCACCCTACCATCGGGCGCTACCAGTACCACCCCCACTTTAAATACGAAGAAACAGAGGTCAACGTCTTGTAATCTGCAGGATCTGCGCTTGCAACCATCACACTATACTGATGAGATTGAAAATTCAAGTGTAACCGAGTCACTGATTCCAAAAATAGAACAGTGTCTATTGGTATTTTCTTGCTTGCATTTATTTTAAAACTTCTCTAAGTTCCACCCATGACATCTTCCCAAAGGCCACCACAATGCTGTCCATTCTGGTCAGCACAGAGCAGGAGTGCACCGGCCACAGGGGCCTTCTGCCCCCAAACCGATCCTTAAGGGCAACTGACAGATCTGGGCCTGTTTTTGGGGTCCAAAGAGCACCCTGGCATGAAGCATTCACGGGATCAATGCTCTGCTCTTCCCAATCTTCTCCCTGCTGCCGTTTTAATGTTTGTCTCTTGCCAAAATCCAATGGCGCTCATATGCTATCTTCAGTCCTAATAACCCATGTGGGATCTAGAATCATCCTGCCTTCAAAAACTATCTTTTAGCAGCGCCTGGGTGGCTCAGTCAGTTAAGCGTCAGGTCATGATCTCAGGGTCCTGGGATTGAGCCCCACATCGGGCTCCCTGCTTAGTGGGGAGTCTGCTTCTCCCTCTCCCTCTGCCTTCTCTCTCTCTGAAATAAAATCTTAAAAAAAAACAAAACAAAACTATCTTTTGGTCTCAGTTCAAATTCACTCCTTAGTCCTTTGCCATTAAACAGCAAATTAGCCTCGAGGCCACTGTGTCTGAGGAGGGGCCGGCAAGTGTAGCTAGAAAATGCTTTCAGGTGATCCTTATTCACCCCTTGTTAAGAAATGCGCCCCGGGGACTATGATCCCGCAGAAACACTGCCCAAAGTGAAACAGCTCTTTAAAACTCAGGTTATAAAAACACACGCAGGGCGCCTAGGTGGCTCAGTCATTAGGCGTCTGCCTTCAGCTCGGGTTGTGATCTCAGGCTCCTGGGATAAAGCCCCGAATGGAGCTACCTGCTCAGCGGGGAGTCTGCTTCTCCCTCTCCCTCTGCTGCTCCCCCTGCTTGTGCTCCCCCCACTCTTTCTCTCAAATAAATAAAATCTAAAAACCAAACAAAAAAAAAACCACACACACAACAGGACCTACTCAGGCAATGAATGACAGGATGGTAAAGTTACAGAGAAGAAAACAGAGAAGTTCCTTTTCCAAAGGACATGGAACCACATCAGAGGAAAAAGTAATTTGGTCACTCTCACACTTGGGGGAGCAAACAGATTTGATAGCCGGTGACCTCCCACAATTATAGTCTAGCCACTGTCTTTTGTCACCTACAACTGTGGTCCTGACCACTTTGTGAGGCCTAATCTTATTTACTCACTTGCAGTTTTTTTTTTTAAGATTTTATTTATTTATTTGACAGAGACACAGCGAGAGAGGGAACACAAGCAGGGGGAGTGGGAGAGGGAGAAGCAGGCTTCCTGCTGAGCGGGGAGCCCGATGCAGGGCTCTGTCCCAGGACCCTGGGATCATGACCTGAGCCGAACGCAGACGCTTAACAACTGAGGCGCCCCTCATTTGCAGGTTTTTTTTTTTTTAAGATTTTATTTATTAATTTGACAGTGAGAGAGGGAACACAAGCAGGGGCAGAGGAAGAGGGAGAAGCAGGCTTCCCACTGAGCAGGGAGCCTGATGCGGGGCTTGATCCCAGGACCCTGAGATCATGACCTGAGCCGAAGGCAGATGCTTAACGACTGAGCCCCCCAGGCACCCCTCATTTGCAGTTTTGTATCTAGGACTGTTACGAGCTAAACTATGTCCTCCCCAAATTCGCGCATTGAAGCCCTAACCCCCAGTGCGATGGTGTCTGGACATGGGCCTTTAGGAGGCGGTTACGTATAGATGAGGTCACGCGTGCAGGGTGTCCATGTGATCAGCGTCCTTATATGAAGGGTCCCAGAGAGGCTGCTGTCCCTCCCTCCGTCCCTCCACCACGTGAGGACACAGGGAGAAGGCAGCACCTGCAGGCCAGGGACCCAACCGTGCCAGCACCCAGACCTCAGACCTCCAGCCTCCAGAAATAAATGTCTGGGCAGCCCCGGGGAGTCTGTTACAGCAGCCTGAGCAGACTAAGACACGGACAGTACAAACCTAGCACTGATCTGTCAGGTCCACAGAGCTGAGAGCAGGGTTTGAGAGGAGAACCCCCTGGAAGAGGTAAGTCACTACTGGCCCCACGTCCAGCACCCGAGATGCCCGAAGAAGAGCGTGCACAGGTCTGCAAGGCGTCTCTCAAACTCTCCACCTGGAACCCGCACGAAGCGAAATGCCGTGGCGAAGGCAGGCTGGGCACGGTGGGACCCCAGGGCTCCAGAGTGTGACAGCAGGCGGGTTGTGCAGCCCTTAGCCAGCTGTACACCCCCCGCCACCCACCCAGAATTTCAGAGTTCCGTCAGGATTTCTTCCGTCTAGGTATCCAGGTTTCATCAGAATTAAAATTTGTTTTTCGGTTTCCCTCTATGTCAAGTGCCTAAGCCCAAGGACATCAGGGTGAGCTCCATATAAAACGCCTATCTGTGCCTGGTCCTAAATAGGCCTTTGAGTTTGAAGCTGCGAACTTTATACAGAGGTGAAGCCCCACCACGTTCCTTCAGGAGGGCTTAGCCTGCTGTGCATCACGTGTACTCGGTACAAAGGCCGTGCACCGTTGCTGGGCTGGACACACTGCCCAGAGTCCTCCAGAGCCAAGTCAACCTGTCCCCGGGATGGTGGAGAGAAGGTGGACGGAGACTTAAGAGCTTTGCAATTCTCTCTGGCATTTCTCTGAACACTGTAAACAAGAAATCTCTTTGTTCACGTGTAATATTGCAGTTCAGCATTTATTCCCAGTAGGGAGAAAGGGGAGCTGCGTGTGGAGGAAAGAATTTGGAGGAAGGAAAGAAGGAAAACACTTAAGACAGGTTAAGAAGAAAAATGGAGAGGTTAAGAGGGATAGTACGTAATCTTAGAAGGAGTGCATCAACTACTGGAAGCCTTTTTGTAACCAGGTCTCCAAACACCTTCCTGCTTGCTATTTAAGGAAGCCAGCACAGTAGAGAACAGGACGGGACCCACATGACCCAGTCTTCTGCCCCCGCACGCCCGGGCGCAGCCACCGGCCACCCAACCACAGCTGGTCGCACTTTCTCGGGACAGAAGATCCTACCTCCACTTGAAACGATCTACTTTGGATTCAGGAACATTCATATATATTTAGCCCAAAAATATTTACTGGAGGTCCCCTCTGTGCCTGGCACTGTGTTAAGCCCCGGGCAAACAAGAACAAGACACGACCCAGGGACCCCCTTCCAGAGCGAGCGGCAGACAAGGATGTGCAAGGCCAGCGCAGCCTGCCGTAACTGCAGGGACAGGGCGGGGCAGGGTGGGTCGGGTGGCTGCTTCTAAGGAGATGGTGACACGGACACCTGAGGGGTGAGAAGCAAGCACATTCAGGGACCCGGGAGCCCCCCTCCCCCAGTGGAGCAGAGCAATCAGGGAAGGAGACAAAAGGAGCCCGGAGAAGCCGGGAGGTCGGCCAGCCCTGAAGTCCTCGGCACACGCACAGCGTCTGAGGCCGCCGCGCGGCCGCCGAGGAGGAACCCGCACAGAGCCTGAGCGCTCCCAGCGACCGTCCCCGCAGGAAGGAGCCCGTTTTACCCAGCAAGCTGCCCAACACACCCAACCCCTACAACAAACTTCCATGCTCACCACTGTGCAAGACTTTCTAGTATTTTCTAGCCTATTTCATTTTAAAAAAGCAGCAAAAACGCTGACATTTCACGTGCCCTTCGAGGTTTTACAACCCACCACGTGAAGCCCTGATTCAGAGGGGGGCAGGAGGGCGGCCGTGCCGGCTGCCGGGGGAAACATGGGAGAACGGCAAGGGGGCCGCTGGGTCCAACAGTGGGGGAGTCCTCGGTGTGACCAGATGGGGCAGGGGACAGGCAGGAGGTGGGGGGACAGCGAATGGAAGAGGGGGGGGACTGCCGGGGAGGCAGAGGTGTGCGGACTGACAATTCACTTTACCTACACAGTTGTATTTCTTTATAAAAATTAAAATCCTGTAATAAGAATATCGAGATTATGAACTTTTGGAGAAGACAGAATAACATTTCTGTGATATTCTTGCCAAAAATATATACCCTCATTCCAGTCACAAGAAAAGGTGAGACGAACCTACACTGAGGGAACATTCTCTGAAATAACTGATCCATGTGCTTAACAAGCCTCGGGACGGGAAGTAACACGGAGGCAGGTGGAGCAGACGAGGGACGACAGGCAGCATACGCCGCGTGGGGCCCCAGCTACACCCTGGAGCAGGACAAGAGAGCGTCCGTGGAAAAACCTGGGAAAGTCAAGTAAGGCCTGTAGCTTAGCTGCTATTATCAGGCTGGCGTCGGTCGGGGCTGTGCAAGGTGTTAGTGACAGGGGAACTGGGAAAGGGGTGTAGGGGAGTTCCCCGTCCTAGTTCGGCTAACTTCCTGCATGTCTACACTTCTTCCGAAATAAAAAGTTAAAAAATAAATGTATACAAGAAAGACTGAAATCAAGCAATATAACACAATCAATGACTGATTCTGTGCAGTGGCGGAAGGGTGTTTATTATGTTATTCTGTGCTGTCCCAAACACTCAACACTTTTTTCCAAGAAAAAAAGAAATCCTGCTACAGAGAGGGAGCAGATATGGGCAAGGCCGGCAAGCTCTGTCCCCTGTGAGGGACAGCAGCAACACGCCCGTGGACAGGGGGAGAGGAGAGCTGGAGTCGGGAGCACAAGGGAAGGACCGGCCTGTGGAAAGGCTCCTGGGCTGGAAGTGGGAAGATGAGGGCCGAGGTCATAGCAGCCGGGCAGGGAGGGGCCCGGTCAGGAAGGCGAGCCTCCCAGACAGGCCGGTGGTCCTCCCGACCGTGGGGTTTCCCTCTAACGATGCCCAGCTGCTCGGGTGCGGGCCCAGACAGGGCAAGGTGACCAGGTCCAAAGACCAAGCCGGACACGGACACCTTCACCGAACCAGGGTAGCTCTCAGGAGGGTTTTCAACAGAGGAGAAATGGTTTGGAAGCAGGAACGAGGAAAAACCAAGAAGACATCCCTTCCTCCCCCCCCTCCCCCCGTCAAGTACCAGGATGTGATGGGAAAACATCCTCCCTCAGGGAGCTGCAGGGGAGCGGTCTCTGAGACAGTGAGGCTGTACAGAGGCCAGTTAGCACAGGAAACATTCAGAAGAGAGGGGACAAAGACTGCAGACAAAGGCCAGCCATCCAAAGGGCTCAAAGAACATCGTGGACTGAGGAGAGGAAGGGACAAGGAGTGTGTGCACCAGCAGGCAAGGGGCAGACTGTTCCAGAGCTGCGCACGAGTTCCGGCTGCAGCCAGCATTCGACAATTCTATCAGCACCCCACTGGATAGCGGGCTTGACAGCCACGGCGAGACAGCAAGAGGCGGTGAGGTCCTGCCCTGAGCACAGACCCTCTCAGGAACAGGAGGCAGACACGAATCGCATCATGCTGAAAACTTATAGCCAGAGGAAGTACAGAGGAGAGGCAGATGGTGCTCGGGGTGAGGGCATGAAACAGACACACACCTAGTCTAGAGGGCAGAAGGGCTCCGTGGGGAAGCAACCCTTGAGTGAGGTACTAATTACAAGCAGAAGCGGGGATGGGAAAGTTGGGAGCATCCCAACTGGAAGGAACAGCATCTGCGAAGAAAACCACACAGTTTAGGACAACGTGGCTGGAGAGCTAGAATGGGGAAGGACACCAAAGAGAGTGGAAAGCTCAGCAGGGTCAGACCAGGGGAAGCTGGCCTGGGGCACAGGGAGTGCTGGCGGATGTCAGGCCACAGGCTGACCTGATCAGAGGAGCAATTGGTGCAGGAGTGGAGGAGACGGGGGCAGCCTGGACTAGGGAGGTGGGTGGTACTGAAGGAGGCGAGCATACAGACCCAGGGTAGAGTCCACAGGGAAACAATGGACTCATGGTTCAGATATGGGGTGACGGAGAGGAGGGTGTTGGAGGGCCTCCTGGCTTTCCATCTGCAGAGAAAGGAGACACTGAGGTTCCTCGGAGGGGGTGGGGCAGAGACCATGTGTTCAGCCTTGGACCTGGCGAGACGGCCCAGGGGAGGTGGGGGGGCGGATGGCGCTGAGGGGCAGCATGGGCAGAGGGCCTCGGGCAAGTTGTGGAGCACTTCAGACAACAGGTCAGGCCCAGAAAGAAGCCGAGGAGGGGAAGAGAACATTCCAGAAAGGGCAGGGAGAAGCCAAGTTAACTAGAACTGAGAACGCGCTGTGGGTCTGGCATCGTGGAGGCCCCCGTGGCCCAGCCTTGTCGACCACCAGGACACACACAGGCCTATACACCAAGGACCCAGGCTGGCGGAAAGCATGTCCATCGCTTCCCACCCGGTGGCGTCCGTCAGTGTCACCCAGAGCACACGTTCTAGATCCACCAGACCGGGGTCTCCAGAGCAGGGTGTACCCGGAACAATCCACCAACATGTGAGGGGGAAACATTAGTACTTTTATTCCTTTACGATCTCACCTCTTTTTAATTCCTATTTCTTGGTGATTTTAACAGTCTACAGCGAGTAAAACCAGTGTACCTATGTCTGTGTTGGGGGGTGGGGTGCATACCCTGGGCCAGTGTGCTCGAAGGTGGTTTAGCCCTGGCATGTGGACATCACTGCGCTAGACTCCCACTCTGAGCCTCAAAGAGGGACCAGGTCGACACATCAGTGCTCTTGACCTCAAGCTCTTCTAAGCATAAGCATTTCAGAGAGGGGCCCTTCTGACCAGGGGACCGCAGGTGGGAAAAGGCACTCCTGCTCACCCGGGCAGTGCTGGCTTCGGTGTCATGCAGACAGAGGGAGGGGGTCAGAGGCACAGCACCCGAGCCAGGTTGCCTCCACGTCCTGTCCTGTCACGCACAAGCGCTCCCTAAACTGCCTTCTCTCGGCACCCCAAATGCTGTTTAGATTGCCATAAGGACACCACACGTCCGCTGCCTACATTCAGCAGGAACTAAAAATAGCTGGGCACACTCGTTCTTAGGGAGGAGGCTCCCCATGGGGAAAGAGCCCATCCTCTGAGAATCGGTCTGGCCCCTCTGGGGGCAGCGAGTGAATTGGCACCACGAACACCGCTACAACCTCAGACAGATGCAGAACGGACTTAATTACTTACTTGAAATTCATTTTCTTTCTGAGCTTGTTCGGATCCCTCTTTATTACAGGACCTCTACGAATGAGAAAAAGCAAACACTTCTGGTAAGATGGGGAACACCAAACACACACTAACTTTGCAACCACCACAACAGTCAAGGTTTACAAAACATCACAGATCTTTAATGAGTGCTCCTCAACCCACGGAAGTCACCAGCGGCAGAGTAAAATGCACCACCAGTGTCCAGCACTAGGACCAACACCCGAGGAATCGCTTCATTTCTTTACAAGAAAAGGAATGTGCTGTTGACCCCAAACAGCCAGGTACCTTTTCACAATTTCATTGTCAGAGGAAAGTCAATAGGGGGCGCTCTTCCAATCAGGCCTTCCCAAGACAAAGGGTCAAGTGGTCTCCCCAATTTAGCTAGGTGGTTCCTTCAAGTCAACACTATCCTGAGGAAGCTTCCTTCCTGCAAGAACCGGGAGTGTACACACACCCGTGGCAAGTCGCCATGGTCAGCACAGAACGGGGACAGAGAAGAAAGCCCTGTGCAGGCAGGAGCCTTGGCACAGAACCCGTGCGACGAGCCTGCCAACTTGCCACTTTCACAGACTAGCCCTGCTTGCTCAGCCTGTCACTGGCTCAATCTGAATTCTTCCTCCACCAAAAAGAGGGTCATGTGAATTTAATAAAGTCCTTACACTTACTTCATATGTTAATATATTAAGGATATTTGTATAGCACTTTCCTCAATGAAACTGCAAATTGTCGGAAACCAGGGATCTAGCAATAACAACTAGATCCTTAACTACCATAAGCAACTCTCTGGCTACATTCTTTCTTCATGTCACAGATCGTATCTTTTAAAAGCCACCCCCCACCCCAAGTGCTTTAAAAATCTTCATACTATCTTTAATAAGGGGATGGAGAAAAGCAAGTCAGAAACTTTTAAGCATCATGTCAAAATTTTACACTCAAATATTGCCTCTAGAAATGTTGTTATAATTAAACTAGGCTGGCTTAAGCCAGACACAGAAGGAAGCCCATAAAGGGAACTTTTAAGAAATGTTAGGGTAAAAGATTCTTGAACATCCCATGAAAAACATACCTTTCCATTCCACTGCTTTATCAAAAATACCTGTACCAAGGGTGGAAAGTGTGGACAGGGAAAAAAAATATGCCACGTTAAGCAACACCAGCTACGCTAGCGCCATTCCAAGACCCCAGCGCGTTGGGGCGGCGCGCCCATCCCTCCCGCACGGACACACCCCGCAGGCGCTCTCCGGCGCGCTCCGCACAACAGGGCCTGTGCTAGCTTCCTCAGCATAAAGGCAAACAAACATCCATGTTCATGAAGCTATCTGCAAAAGACTTGCACTTACACATATTCAGTAACATCTTTAACATCCCGTGAAGTTCGTTTGGTACAAGGTACAGAAAGTACAAATGGGGGGATACATACTTTCACTTGGGTAACCTGCGATTCTCTGATGGAAAGATGTTACAGGTTAAATCCCGTTACAATGAAAGCTACAAAAATGAAAACACCCCAGAAATACTTGTAGACTTTTGCTGACGGCTTGGGTGTGTGATGTGGTAACCTCTTGGGAGGAGCAACTGGGTACCACAAATGCTTCGCTCCTTCCCTAACTCCGAACCACCCCTCTGGCTGCGCTGCGACCTCAGACACAGTCTTCC
Organism: Eumetopias jubatus; assembly: GCF_037043125.1. Classification (NCBI taxonomy): domain Eukaryota; kingdom Metazoa; phylum Chordata; class Mammalia; order Carnivora; family Otariidae; genus Eumetopias; species Eumetopias jubatus. Next base: position 5,088,448 of record NW_028274819.1, on the reverse strand, counting down.
CTTGTCCCCTCTCTCCCCAGTGGCCTACCAGCTCCTCACGAATTGGCCCTCCATCTTTCATTTATGGTTAGTCTTCGCCCAAAGCACCAAGCAATCCCGCTGCCCACTACACTGTCAGCACGACTAAAGGCCCAGCCACGCCGTGAAGCTCAAGGCACAGCCTCCGCCACAGAGCCAGCCAGCTTCGGGCAAACTTGCATCCACGGTCCGAGTCATGGGCAACCTGGCTATGGTGTTCATTTGGATGCTGAATGGGGCCAAAATGCCCCCAAAATGTTAAATCCTGCACTTGTTCTCCCTCAGGAAAGGAAAGAACAAAAAAAGTTCTATAATATGATATATATGGAATTTGGATATCCTATTGAAGTTTGTTGTAACGGGATTTGACCTGTACAAAATTCTAAATGACTATGGTTATTCCTATGCTGTTGTTATTCGAACTGTATCTTCTTAGGGAGATACAGTAAATGGGTTATTCAGCCAACAGAAGTCCCTTTCCTTTGTCCAATGGTGCTCTCGGAAAGCAAGTCACTTCATCCAAAGTTACAAACTGCCTTGGTTTCCAAGGCCATTCCTTTGTAATACTCACACCAGTGGAAATAAATTCTGTTAAGAATTTCCCAATCCCTGCCCACTCCATCCCACCCCCAAATGAATGCATTACTTATACCATAAGAGCACCATGATGAAGGCAAGATGGACTTCTGCCATATTCAACCCTCTGTTCTGTTTCCTCAGTACAGAATGTTCAGGTTCCCTCAATCCTGTAAACAAGAAGAGTAAGACCAAGAAATCTCAAACCAATTAGACATTCACGAAAAGTGAGAGAAGAGGCCTCATCCTGATAAGCCAACGAGAGACAGACTCACATTGCCAAAAAGGAGGTCAGAGAACTTTTTTGTGAAGAAAGATGGGGAGTAAAATGTATCTTGGAATCTGTGAGATTTTACTTCAGAGGCACAAGTTTATTTGAAGCAGATATTAATATATATTGTATAAACATTCAACAGGACTCCAAATTTTTTGCAACTTTTCATGTTAATAAAGACAAGTTGTCATATATAAAGTAGAACTAAATTTTTTTACATTAGGAATTTGAATACTGGTTAATATCTTGTAATTACTAAAACCTTTTGAAGTAAACATTAACATGGTCATTTTTTTTTTAAATCATCTTATATAGATACAGATGGAAACGCTTATGTGATGTCTGGAATATGCTTCAGAATAACTCCAGAGAATGAACAAGGGCGAGGCTGAGAGACTGGTCAGAGGGAAAGACGGATATTGGGGTACCTGGGGCTCATTACACTCTTCTGCTCCACTGTTGTATGTAAATTCCCCATAATAAAAGTCTTTTTTAAGAATAAACACAGACGGGGCGCCTGGGTGGCTCAGTCAGTTGAGCGTCTTGACTTCAAGCTCAGGTCATGATCCCGGGGTCCTGGGATCGAGCCCCGCGTCGGGCTCCCTGCTCAGGGGGAAGCCTGCTTCTCCCTCTGCTTCTGCCACTTCCCCTGCTTGTGTTCTCTCTCTCACTTACCCTCTCTCAAATAAATAAATAAAATCTTAAAAAATAAAAATAAAAAATAAAGACTATGGGAAAAAAGTACCCTTCATGTTCTAGGTTATTAGTTTTTAAAATGTTTTATTTCATGCTCTGAAAAAAAAATGAAAATCAATAAATAATAAGACAACTTTAGGGGCTAAAATGAGAAAATATCACTTGATTGAATTTTGTCTTATATAATTTTAGGATTCAAAAATGTTCTATTTAAAGTTACCCAATATTCGGGGTGCCTGGGTGGCTCAGTCGTTAAGCGACTGCCTTCGGCTCAGGTCATGATCCCAGGGTCCTGGGATCGAGCCCCGCATTGGGCTCCCTGCTCAGCGGGAAGCCTGCTTCTCCCTCTCCCACTCCCCTTGTGTTCCCTCTCTCGCTGTCAAATAAATAAATAAAATCTTTAAAAAAAAATAAAGTTACCCAATATTCCAAAACATAACAGATTTATTTCTTCTAATTTGTCTAAGCTATTGGGCAGAATAAACTCTTATCATCTGGCCAGTTCTCAATGACAGATTTCTCTAATGACGAGGGAGCTAGTTTTACAACTGAACTACTTTAATAAAGCCACATTTGTGCGCTGAAACAAAGCACACCTCGCTTTCCCTGCAGTCTGTGTATGTGTGGCTGTGCATATAAATAAATCAGTGAAAGTGGCATGAAGTGGCATCCAGCTATTTAATGTCATTTGTAACACTGAAACATTTTCCTAAAAGTATCTTTAAAAGCCCACCACTGCATGAGCTAGCTGCTGGTGGGACAGGCTGGGAAAAGTGTCGAATCAGCTACAAACAATGACATGTCATCAACAGTATAATACATTGGAAATGCTGTTTAAGAAATCGAACCATCGTCAATTACAGATACTGTTATAAGGAGGACGTAGTCACTATGCTAAATGTAATGGTGGCCACAGAAATAAAAAGATACAAAAAAGAGTGATAGAAACATGGAAGACAGCTCTTCCCATTAGCCCTTCCTTCTCCACCAAAAACAGAAGCACAAAAAACTACACAGAGCACTCAGCTGGCTTATTTATCTATTTTAAGTAGACTGCATGCCCAACTCGGGGCTTTAACTCACGGCTCTGAGATCAAAAGTTGTGAGCTCTACTGACTGAACCAGCCAGGTGGCCCTCACCTGTCTCTTTTAAAGTTTCTGCACAAAAGAGCAAGTTGGTCGTGGCCTTTTAAAAACACTCTGGGACCCATAAATGAGATATTAAGAAAGAACAATCCAAATGTTAGCCAGACTCAACTTCTAGGACATCTAACAATCTGGTCTAGGAAAATCTGGGATTATCCTCGTGAGCTGAGTCCCAGACTGTCAGTTTATTTACCCCCAAAATAGGAGATGTTGCACTATTTGGAATGTTCAGTCACTGTGATGGTTGTCTGGTCCTGGAGTGGCATGGGCTCTTTACTGTGCGGCCTGTGGCTCTGAGGATCCACCCTAAGATCTGACCACACTTGACTCTCTAGGGGTCGACACGGGGGCAGCACCTACTGCCCTGTTCCTGGCAGGGCTCTGTGCCATGCCTCAGGTGAGCCGGGACAGGGACAGGAGGGACAGTGTGGGAATGCTGGCTCCAGAGAGTACACAGTAGTCACGTGGCTCCTTCCATACTCTTCTGCAGTATGTTTTCTTCTCAATGTTACCATGGACCCTAACCTTCCTTCTCCCTGATTTCTATGAAAACATTCTGTATTTATTGCTTTTTTCGGTCTCTTACAGCATTTTCTGAAAAAATATTTTACAGAACACGTTAAAATGTAAGATCACAATGTAATGATTTAAAGTATAGCTAGGGGCACTGAGCTGGCTCAGTCGGTGAAGCGTGCAACCGATCTCAGGGTCTCGAGTTCGAGCTCCACGTTGGATGTAGCGATTACTTAAAAATAAAATCTTTTAAAAAAAAAGTAAAGTATAGCTTATGTGATTCTCTAATGAGCACATATGACTTAAAAGAACTTAAACAGACCAACGATTTTTAACATTTAATGGTCTTCTCTAGAGCATCTTCATTTACCTCGAAGAAAATTCTAAAACAATTTGATCCTCTGAACTCTGCTGACTTGCTTCATTAACAGAAGACGAGAAGTTTTAAGAGGCTCTAGGGAGACATAAACCAGAAGAAAGGCTCCTTCCAGGACCTTCTCAAAATTTATGTCTAATCCTTGCTGCCCCAAGGCCCCCAAGGCTTCAAGTACATTAGTCATAAGCACCCCGAGGGCTGACCTGCAAGCAACATGTTCCTAGGAAGAGTGGCCTGGCTTCTCTAGCCTGTGTGTGCCTCCACGCTGGACCAGCACTGCTGGCCCCCGGGGTCCGGGGAGGATACCAACTGATAAGCACTAAGAAGAGAGTTTGTTTCTAACTCTGACCAAAATATCAATACACTATGGTATTTCCTTAAAGCTGAAAGTAGTATGAAGGAAGAAGCAGCTAAATACCTCAAGCGAATTTTGAGGCCCATAAATTTCTAAAATTACCAAATCATTTTCTACTGAGGAAACAGAAGAAAGGGATTGGATTTGCCTTGGACCAAAAAGAAAAATAAATCAAAACAAAAACCAAAGGAAACCCCAAAACCAAGAAGTGACATATTCGTTACATATCATTCTGAAATCTTAATCGCTGTACTCTTGGGAGCACAGCACAAACTGTAGCTAGTGCTACTTAACAAAAGCATTACAGTTATCTTTTTAAAAAGCATTTCTTGAAACCAAGGACTAAAAGAAAGAAATTAAAGCTGTAGAGAATGCTCCAACTTCAGAGGACTCATACTATACCGTGAATCGTGTCTGTCACCTGGAAACCAGAGTGCTCCAGGCACGATCGCATGGACAGCCTGCGGCAGAGAACACATGCACAGACAGCTAAAGTAGTACATTCCCCCCAAGCGCCCTTCACGCCACCCGACACAAAGACATTCCTTCCCCGTTCGGGTGGGCTGCACTCACACCATCGTTCCAGGGACCCGAAATCGGTACTGGCTTCATGCTATAAATCCCAAACATTTAAGACCAGCAAGACAAAGACACTTTGCATATGTCAAAATTAGACACAGTAGTCTGCCATTTATTTAGTTATGAAAAGAAGGCACCAAAGCAGGTATGGAAGGACCGCAGATAGTGATTTGGCGACTATCTCTCAAGTATTAACTGAGGAAATACTAGGTTAGACCAAATGGGAACACATAATACTAGAACGATGTGTTACTTCTGGAAGGGAAGTTAGACTACCCTAGGAAGAGATAAAATTACACCACACTCAAAGTCCAAGGGGATTTTTTTTTTAAAACGCAGAGTAAACAAAACAACTTAAACTCATGATGATCCTAACATGATGAGAAATAATGCACAGAGTTCACAGTACTCAGTTACCAGGGACATGTGCTCTCCCCAGGCTCTTGGGACAAAGCAGGGCTCTTCGTGAGGGAGCATGAATCAGACGGTCTCTGCAATGTTTGTAAGCAGTCAATTTCTCAGCCGCTGATAGTTCAGTATGAGCTACCTATGGGCTGTTCCCATATTGTCTGGTTCCCATATGTTAGAGTGGTTTAATTTCTATTTAACCTGGGATTAAGGGAAAACAGGGAAGATGACATTTTGCTTTCCGGATTTAAAACAGACCATGTCCCAGATTGCACTCTTTTCAGTCATGGATACATATCTGCGTTGTGCTTTGATGCCTTTAATTTTATTATGGTTAGTACTCAAACAAGCACTAATATTAGCCTTCTAGTGCTCAAAGAACAGACAAAAACATTTTCCCAGACAACACTGGAGAGATCTTTGATGTGTTTTATAGACATTCATGCCTGTGAGACCGTTCAAAACGGTGAGGCCAAATCTCTCCATTCATGCACAGAAGGAACTGGCTCAACACAGAGTCACTGTTCTGACAGAGGAAGGGACAAAGCAATCCTCTGAGACTTGCGCCAACTGGCACAGGTTACATTGAATGAATACGTACTGACATTTGTGTCTTCCACAATTCATGATAAATAAGCAAACGGGTTATTTGTAATCAGCCAAACTTGCTGCTTTGATAAGTCTGCTACTGGACGTTGCGGAGCTCATGTTCCTTCCCATACCAGAAAGGAAAAAAACCAAGTTACATTTATAGCTTGCGTTATCGTTTCAAGCTCTCTTCTAGCAATCACATCTCTTTCCACGTGGCAAAGGCTGAACTAGTACTTCTCACCTTCTCGAAACTGTCCTACTGTGCCTAGGGGTGATTCTGCAGGGGAATTCTGCATCCGTCATCTGTGCAACTAAAGAAACCAATCTTCCCTGTTAAAATGAAGGCTGGGCTGTGTGAAACAGACCCTGAACTGTATCAGCAGGTACTACTTTAAGATCAGACGGGTATTTTGATGTTTATAGTGTTGTATGTTGTGATGGGCTGGGAGAGAACGAAGTTTGGGGACAGAAACTGCTGGCTTTCTGCCCCGTAGCTTGCAGTGGACAGCATGGAGGAGCAGTATCTCACTGCCACGGCCTCAGCCAAAAGCTGAGCAACATCTAATTATCTTCAACCAAGTCACCTGTAAAGGACTGTCAATGTAAATCAAAGAAATATTTCTCCTTAACATTTGATCCTCAGAGGTAAGGCAGGGAAAGGACAGAACCCGACGGCTCTAGGGTGTCACTAAGCAAAACAGCAAGACCGTCTGAGAAGATGCACAGGTCTACCATTACCTGTAGCTGTCAGCTAACAGTTTTTAAAGAAGGAGCTTATTCTGACCCACCCTAAAGCATGCTACAGCTGCATTTATACAGCCGCTTTTGGGGATCCCAGTTTATCTGGACAGCACACGTACACGCATAGGGACACGTGTGCTTTCCCCACAGGGAGGGTACAGACGGAGAAAGCATAACAGTTGAGTGGTGTTATGTTTCTGTTTTTAATCCATTCGTTTATGAAAGTAACAGGATTTATTATTTGGGCGGGCTCTAGATTTGCTCAGCCACATCTCTCAATGAATGCAAATCCTAACAAATCACTATCACTTCTGGCAACTGTTTTTCGTTGTGGTGGTGGGAACAGAAGCCTCATGGCAGACTCTGTCTGTCTGTCCCTCTGCTGTAGGCCAGATTCATTCCAAAGAGCTGGTCAGCAATATGAGTGAACTCACACCCAGCAACAAAAATCATAGATCCTTTAAATCGGACTTGGGAATATTTGAAAAGGCACTGAAGTCTGTGGTGAGATCCCTGGCCCAGCGCTGGGAGAGCTCAGCTTTGCCGGCACTTGCTGGCAGGGGCCACCTGGCTCATGCCTCACGGACTCCATGTCTGCATTGACGGCCTTCTCTTTCCCGCGGCCACTTCTCAGAGTGCCCCAGTCTGGTTCCCCTCCGCCTGCTGTCAAGGTATTCAAATGACCCACAGTTTACAATGGCCATTCATGCCTAAAATTCCACCTGGCAACCAATGCCCCTGCTGAACCCTGAAGAACAAAAACCTCAGCCAAAAACCTCTCCAAAACATTTCCATTTGAGACTGTAGGTCTCATATTTTTACTACGTTGGAACTGCACAAAAAAAGTGTCCTTGAACTGAGGACTCAACCCATATTTTAGCATAAATACTAAAACAGATTCCCTCCTCTAAAGCGAAGGAACAGCTTTTTTTCCAGCAAAAATGAGACCGCTGTCCAGTAAGTCAATCGTGAGCCTGGAGAACCCGCGGACTGTCCAGTTAGTAAGCTGCTCGTCTCCCGGCAGAGTTTCTGCCCTGCTCGGCGGAGGCAGATTTGGGAATGGCAACTGACATTTGCCTAATAAAAACATGATTAAGAAGCTAAATGTAGAGTGCCCCCCTGTGAATTAGACCTAGATGTAAAAACATACTCCATTCTATTAGTTTGGAAAGAATTAATTCCACTTTAAGTGCCTTTAATTATTCTGTTTATTTTTGAGTTACCTAAAAATAAACAGGGACCTAGAAATGCTAAAACAAATCCTATTTCCAGGCATTTTTATTACGTGTAAGTACTATAAGGCAGTTAATTCTGGACCACTAAAATTTCGAAAAGGACAAAATACTAACTAGCGATAGTGAACCTTTATTAGGGGGAGAGTTAACTGCTCAGGGCCAGGCCATGCTTTCGATGGCTTCGCTAAGTTACACCTCCGGTAACACAGCACATTCTAGAGCTGTGCTGTCCAATGTGGCAGCCACCAGGACATGCGACCATTTCAATGTAAGTTAATTAAAAGTAATTAAAATTTAAAATCCCCACCCTCGGTCACACTCGCCACAGTTCAAACGTCTGATAGCCCCCTAGGGCTGGTGACCAGCACCCCAAACAGCACAGATCCAGAGCAGAATCTGGCGCCTAGTTTAGCCTGGCCCCTGGAGGGGTGCATAGTGCACATTTAAAATGCCCCTAGTTAAAGTTATCAATACAAACGAAAGCCTCATAAATCAGATTTAAACAATAGTCTGTATCACGTGCAATTCTAGCCACTGGTTATTAAAGTATTCTAAAAGTGTTGCCCACATGAAAGCACACAAATGAGCAGAAATGGGACTAATGGTTAGAGGATGTAAAAGTCCTCAAAGATAAAATGGCTCAAGACTGGTCTCATTGAAAGTACCAAAAGGACATTAACTGGGTTTTTCAAAAACTGTGCTCTGAAAGTGCAACTTGATTGAATGAAAAACCCAACTGTGTGGCCAACACAAGAACCCTGTCGCTTGTGTACCATCACTAAGGGGTCAAAGTCAGGGTCTGCTGTATGTTCCTCATCACAAAGTGGCCTCAGGTTTCCTGGGCAAAGGGCACATGGCTTTCCAACACTCAGATCCTGAGCACTTCACAGCGGGGCAAGGCCCAGGAAAACTATCCAACAAAAAGGCTCAGTCACATTATGACAGAGTGCCAGCTTTAGCTTTGATATTTCTGAACATTAAAATCGAATTATCGCAGACATGGGCATAATCTGCCCTTCAGATTGAGCTGAGACTAGTCTCTTAAAACATTAAGTCAGAAAACTACTCTCCATTTCATGAAGATCAAAATGGGCCCTTCTGAAGATTTAAATGGATATTAAAATTCTACCATAGAAAGATATCAAACAAACATTTGTATGTGTGGTCAGTAAAGTGGTAAATTCATGGTATAAATAGAAAAAAAAATCCAGACATTTGGGATCTCCTACAATTGATGAAGACAATTCAGTAAATAAGGCACTTTAACTGAAAATTAGATTCAACTAATATATAAAAATTTAAAAAGATTATGAGTCTAACAAATTCAACATTTTAAAGGAATCTCAAAGGGAGGTAGTTAATAAATTCAGCTCAACTGAGATTATACTTTGTCCACGGGGCTCCCCTGTGCCCTGTAAAACCTTTATGATCATGTTATTAAAAACAATACCTTTTCCACATTAGAATTTTACAACCTAGGTCTGAGCTAAAAATTTCAATGTGTGGAAAATCCAAGCATCATAACCACTACTAAAGATTTAACCAACATCATACTTTTCTCTGGATATAAAGCTGAGAATATTTGTACTGTCTTACTAATAAATTATAAGCAAAAACAGGAATTCAGAACATAACAGGATATAAGCAAAAAACCCAGTTGTGCAGCCCAATTAAGATAAAAGCAGTATGTAAAAATAGCTTTAATAACCACCACTAAAGTATTTAAAATCTCTTCCCAGGTAATTTAGGAGAGAGGATGAAAACTGTTCACAGGGCCCTCCCGTCCCCACGCAGCCTAAGAACTCACCATCTTTAAAATTGCCCCGTAGAGCCGCAGGAGCACTTTCCGAGGCTCGTCACCAATGGTGGCCACGGTGTCGGGAAAGGAGCACTGGAACAGCATGTTACTGAGGCCACCTCTGTTGGAAGTCAAAGGACAGTAAGCGTCAGTATTTTGAAGGTCAGCTAAACCACCCTTCTTGGACAACTACGGATGAGACGTCAGAGTCCCACAGGAACTACTCCCATCGAAGTCTCGGTCGACTCTCAGGAGACCTGCGATATACACGATGAGCTCCACGATGTTTGGATCAATTCCAGTCACATTAAAAACAGGCAAATTCCCTATCTGTTCTTCTTAGCTTAACGCTAGAGGTGAGTTCTAAATCGCATGTGTGCACCTGCACAGGGTGTGTGCCTCCAGAGAATGAGAACCCTGCGAGGACCCTGCGGGTGGGAGCGTCCCAGATGCGTTCTTTCAGGCTCATGTTCTTCTAGGATCCAAAAACTCCACCATGTTCCCATAGCGACCAGGTTAAAATCTTGGAGCAATACTTAACCCACCGCCCCGAGGACCTTCCACCTGAAGTATATATAGCTCCATGTTATTAAAACATCTCAATCAATTTTGACTAACAGCCTTTTCAAAAAACTTGCAACACTGACTGGTTCTTGGAGCGCTCAGAGGAAATGACGGGAGATCTCAGTACCCTGAACCTTCCCCTCTGACGAGGAGAGACAAGAAACAAGTTATAGGGGTCATTTGAACAGGAGAATAACTGCCTTTGGGACAAATCACCTGCCTGGGTTGGACACGATTAGGTAGAGAGGAAGGGTAGTTAATGGAGGAATCGGAGCTGAATGAAGGAATACGAGATACTGTACAGTCAGGAGCTCCAGACATGAAGCACCTCATCTGCAGCAGACTTCAGAGTCCCTAAATCCTAATCTAGCCAGTGAATCTTCAGGAACTATTATCTAAGCCAAGCACTATGCTGGAAGCTAGGATAATACAAAATTGAACTATGCTCTGCCCTTGCCCTCAAGAAATAGCCTCTCTAATGAAGACAAAGAAGACAAATCACAGGACAGTCAGTGTCGGAGGCTACACGCTCCAGCAAACCGTGTCGACCCCTGACCGTCAGAGGCTTCAGCATCATAGGGCAGTAGGCATGCAACTCTGGGAGAGAAAGTGACCAGGAGATCGAACCACAGCTTTCTAGAAGGACACCCCCCGGTCACAGGAGCCACCAGCTTTTCCCTGCCCCATCCATAACCAGTCCAGTCTAGCCAAGTCTCTGGATATAGAGTCCAGTCTCTGGATATAAAGCTGAGAAGGACACCCCCCGGTCACAGGAGCCACCTAGCCACCTGTGAGACTAAAATACCAAAGTGAGACTAAAATACACACCTAATTCACACTATCAGGTACAGGGATGGTGTGATTGCACAGGGATTATGAGCACACACTGACAAGCACTGCCAAGAGCTACAAAATACAGACCAAGAGATTGTGTGGGGAGAAAAGAGAACAGGGAGAAATTTTTATCTGGAAGTTTGTTAATGTTGGTGTATTAACAGGAGGTAACAATTCTGAAAATTCTGCTTCTGTGGCAGACATTCTCCTCCCTTTCCAGGTTTTATCCAGGCAGCAACGCGCCTAGCATGAAGACTATTTACCAGCTGCCTTTACAGGTAGGTGTGCCCGTGTGACCAGGTGCTGACAAGTAGAATGTAAAAGGAAGTAAAAGGTGACTTTTGGAAGTCAACTTAAGACATCCTCATGGGCTTTGTCCCTTTCTTCCTGTCCTCTATCCTGTTGTCTGAAACAAGGAGAGGACAGTGTGTCAATCGCGAAGCTCTGGTCTCTGAGCAACAAGTCCACACGTCAGTTCTCGGTTGTGACGTTGGGCCAGGGGTTCCGCCCGTTACAAATCTCCTTTGCCGGCTGCTCCCAGTTACGGTCTGCCAGTGGGGCCCTGGAGGGAGGCTGGAAGGCAGGAGGAAGGAGACAGGCCTGTTGCGTTGTGTCTGACTGCTGGAGTAGCAACAGGGGAACCCCCACTTCTTTCACCAGCCCCAGAACCAGCCTCACGGCACCTTCTCCAGGATACCAGCTCAGAGGGCTGGGCCCCAGCTGCAGGGGGTGCTTCTCAAGGTCTCAGATGCCAGCAACAGCCAAGCAGTGCCCTCTCCGCAAGCAGCGGGGCCCAGCTCCAGGGTCTGATAATCCCCACCTCTTCCCTTGGTCCCCCAGCCCAGGGAAGGGGCTGCTTCCTGCAGTTCTGTGGGCCACTGGGTCCCATTTCTTTCTAACGTCTGTTCACCCAATTCCCTATATTAAATTCTCTATGTTGAAATGTCTAGTGTTGTTTCCACTTTCTTGCCAGTGTCTTGACCGGCACATATGGCCAGAGCTTTAGCACCTTCTTAGATCATGGGAATCAGAGCCACAGCCTAGGAACAGCAGAGCAGTTGGCTGAAAGGAGCCCACGTCTCCATCGAGCCCATGGAGCTGCCATACCTGCCCAGCCTGTCTACTTCCAGACCTCTAACACAAGAGGGACATAAATTTTTGTTTAAGCCACTGTTACTCTAGGGCTTCTGTTATAAGCAGCTAGATCTAGTACTAACAGATACAGCTTATCACAATCCACTTACTCATGCTCTCCCAATCTGCAAACTCCTCCTTACCCTTTGCTGCTGCCTAAAAACTACCTACAGTTTAAGACCAAGTTCCAAGTCCAACCTTCTCAAGAAGCTTTTGCCACCTTCCCTACTAGCTCCTTGAAGGCAAGGGTAATGTCTCACTACAATTCTCAAGGCCTAGTGACCCCAAATGGTGGGTGCTCAGTAAAGCTTTTCTGAAAATGACAATAACCAGCAGCATTGCTGTCCCACTGAGTCTCTCTTCTCCAAACTCCCTCCTGTTATATTTGTCTTACTAGGTCTGGAGGGTGAGGTTTGGCTCCCTGATTAATTAGACCATAAGCTCCCTAAGACATAGTCCTAAGGGAAAGCATCATGCTACAAGAAAGATCACTGGCTTCAGAGCCAAGGATTCGAATCCCAGTATGGCCACTTACTAGCTATGTGATCTTGGGCATATCACTAAACCTCTCTGAGCCTCAAATTCACCCCTCTATAAAAGAGTTGCACTTTCTTTAGTCATTTTATTTTTCTTGAGTGAGGGGGAGGGGCAAAGGGAGAGGGAATCTTTTTTTTTTTTTTTTTTTTTGAGAAAGGGAGAGGGAGAGAGAATTCCAAGCAGGCTCCACGCCCTGTGTGGGCATCGGGTTCCATCCCACGATCCTGACATCGTGACCTCAGCCGAAATCAAGGATCAGACTGATTCGACTGGGCCGAAATCAAGATCAGACTTAACCAACCGAGCCACTCAGGCGCCCCTCTTTAGTCATTTTAAGAGCTCCCTAGGCTGCAGTGTTCAACAGGTTAGCTCAGTCCCCCCGCCCCACTCCTGCAGGGTGGATGCTGATGCTGCCTCTCGTTTACAGATGAGGAGACGAGACTGAGCAGGAGCACCGGGCCGTGCTCAGCACGTAGTAGCTGCTGTGGGAGCCACACAACCACTAGAGCCTTACATCAGGACGAGTCTGTACAAACGTGTGTAAAACTGATGTCATGGGTTTCCTGGGGCTGCTGTGACATATGACCACAAATTTCATGGCTTAAGAAAACATGAATTTATCTTACAGTTCTCGAGTTCAGACGCCAGGAAGTAGGTCTTCTGTGGCTAAAATCAAAATGTTGGCAGGGCTGTGCATCCAAAAGATATACCACATTCCAGTAAACACATACAAAACGACTAAAAACAGATTCTGATTGAGCTAATGAATGTCAAAGGACAGTGCTTACTAGGGGGAAAGAGGCATTGGTGTTTCATGGGGACGGAGTTTCAGACCAGGAAGAGAGAAGCGTTCCTGAGATGGATGGTGATGATGGTTGCAAAACAGTGTGAACATCCTTAATCCACTGGACTGTACACTTAAAAATGGTTAAAAATAGTAAATTTCATGCTGTGTACATTTCAGCACAATGATTTAAGAAAAGGAATGAAGTACTGACACGTGCTACAACAGTATGCTCAGTGAGAGAAACCGGTCACATATTCTATGACTCCATTCATGCGAAATGTCCAAAACAAGGAAATCTGCAGACAGAAAGCAGAGCAGTGAGTGCCTGAGGCTGGGCGGAACAGGGCTGGGGGCCAGGGTTTCCTTCTGAGATGAGAAAAATGTTCTAAAACTGATTGTGAGATGACAGCTGCCTATACCTGTGAATATACTAACAACCATCAGATACACACACTTTAAATGGGTGCACTGTATGGTACATAAACCATATCCCAATAAAGCACTTTTTATTTTTTATTTTTTAAGATTTTTATTTATTTGACAGAGAGAGACACAGCGAGAGAGGGAACACAAGCAGGGGGAGTGGGAGAGGGAGAAGCAGGCTTCCCGTGGAGCAGGGAGCCCGATGCGGGGCTCGATCCCTGGACCCTGGGATCATGACCTGAGCCGAAGGCAGACGCTTAACGACTGAGCCACCCAGGCTTCCCCTCACTTTTTAAAAAAGAAAAATGACTTTTTTCCATATGTAATGATTTTTTCTTAACCAATTAAAAACCTGAATGTGCGTCTACACAAACTATGTTTCCCAGATGTAAATAAAAGGCATACTTAAGAATTTTTTCAATAGCTTACTTAAAAGCAATCATGAGTACCTGGGAATCTTCACAAGAGTAAAGACCTCTTTTCCCAAAAGGCAAGTCAGATGTCTACCCCAGCGAGGAAGGAATAGAAAGAACAAGCAACCCAAGGCTCTGGTTTCCCCAGAGCCTCGAAGCACAGGGACGGTGTGGAGGGAAGACGATGAGCGCAACCCTGACCTTTCTTCTCAACTCAGGGCAACGCCTGTGGTGCGTGGCTTATCAGAAGAGCCCTGCCACACAGGCTCCTGGCTACCAGGCGACAGGACAGGCATCCCATCAGTTAAAAGCCCTCGTTTTCCTTCCTGTCACACACTCTTGAGAGTTCGGTCAACAGCGGGAGCAAACAGATGAGCTACTGTTCTAAGTTGTGTAACTCCATTCACAGTTTAATCCCATGCTCCGAGAGAAGGCAGGCGGGCCAGCGTGGCCAGAAACCAGCTCACAACCTGGAAACCCTTCATCTCTTGAATTATCCGTAGCCCCTGTTGCTCACTAGCCCCGTAGTGGGAGGAAGTAAACCGCCGGTTATTTTTTAGTGACAAGCCAGATAAATGAAACAAGGTCATCATCCTGGATGACCCAAGCTGTGAGAAACCACCTAGAAAAATGCCAGTTACCAATGGCCAAACAACATGACTGAGAAGAAGAAGATATGCTGGGAAGATACGCCCCAGACATGGAAGCAAAACTACAAGGGCCCAGTTTACCACACAGTTTGTCAAGATACCCTCCCAGGTAAAACCCCAGGAGCTCTCAAGGATGTCAAACAAGTGGCAGAACAGCTTTTTAAGAAACATACATGTCCTAGTTGAGCTCAGGAGACACGAGATAATCCAGGAAGCACAATATCAAATAAAATGAAACGAACACGTTTTTCACATCGAGCACAGGTCAGCAGCCCGTGGCGGGCACTCACCGGCCCGCGCAGGCCTCCACCAGTACAGAGCCAGTGGGCTCACAGCACAAGAAAAGAGCTTCGTGCACACAAATCGTTAATTAGATTATCAAGATAATCCTTTCCATTTCTCCGAATACCCAGAGAAAAAACCATGCAATAACAAAGCAAAGAACAACCCCCAAGCTGAAGAACTAGGGCTAACGGGTTTCTATGCTGAAGAAAGTTGTTTTAGTGAAAACAAAGCCAAATAGCAGCCCCGAGGAGCACTTTGCTGCTCTCATCATATTCGTGTTCATATTCACAAGCAATAAAAAACTCAGGTGACCTGGGCGTGCTTTTAAGGACTCAGCTAAGTTTTATCAGTTTTACTGGAGCAACTAAAGTAGGCTGCTTGTACTGTGTAATAAATTGTTTGCCTTTCAGATTTTAGAATCCATGTTCCAAAAAATCATGTTAATATGGATCTTAAAGACCCCCAAAATAAAAAAATATAACAAGTTACCCAAATTCTGTCATCCAAACATAACCACTTTTGAACATTCTGGGTGGTTTTGTTTCTTTTTTTAAATAGGCTCCACGCCCAAGGTGGGGCTTGAACTCATGACCCTGAGATCAAGAGGTGCATGCTCTACAAACTGAGCCAGCCAGGCGTCCCTAACATTCTGGGTTTTTTAGTTGTCATTTTCCTAAGCTCCTCTTTTCCTACTTCTTTCTTGTTATTAAAATTGGGATCATACTGAATGTATTACTCATAACGTTCCTTTTCCATTTATATTACAAGCATTTTCCATCAGTTCAGCATTAAAAACACAATTCTTAATCATACACACAATTTCATCTTAAACACTAAGCATGGTTTAGCCAATGGCCCACTGCTAGAGACAGTGGGCTTTTCTATAACTTTCTACTTCTACCCATAACTCTATAGTATGGACACCCAGTACATCAACCTTTATGCACAATCTGATGAGACTCTTTAGTTACAGTTGGTTTTTCTGGGTCAAAGGGCACTAATATTTTTAAATTCTTGCTACCCATTGCCAAAGTGTCCTACAAACAAGCCACACCACTCACTCCTTGCCTGTCAGCGTATCAGAACTCCCCTCTCATATTCTTTTATTTTTTTAAGATTTATGTATTTGAGAGAGAGACAGAGAGAATGCGGGGGGGGGGGGCAGAGGAAGAGGGAATCTCAGACTCCCCGCTGAGTGAGGAGCTGGACGCAGGGCTTGATTTCACAACCCTGAGATCATGACCTGAGCTAAAACCAAGATGAGACATTTAACCAACTGAGCCATCCACGAGCCCCTGTCTCATACTCTTGACTGACTTATTTAACAAAAACTTGATAGATCAAAATATAATTTTTAAAAACATCAACTGCAGGGCACCCGGGTGGGTCAGTCAGTTGGGCATCTGACTCTTGGTTTCAGCTTGGGTTGCGGTTTTGGGGATGTGGGACGGAGCCCTGTGTCAGACTCCCCGCTCAGCAGGGAGTCTGCTTAACCTCGCTCTCCCCCTCTGCCCCTCCCCCAGCTCGTGCACACACGTTCTCCACCTAAAATGAATAAATCTTTAAAAATTAATAAATAAAAAACATCAAATTGCTAGTGAAGATAACTAAAATTTTTTAAGTCTACAATATACATGAAGTTATTAACAAAGGCCATGAAATATTTTTAAGTTAAAAAATTGTTGCATTGGAAATATTTATAGGTACATCAATACAGAAAAAATACATTTATTAAAATAAATCATAAAACATGCTAAGAGTTAGCTTTATTTAATTGACTTCTTGGGGGCTGCACCTCGGGTGGCTCAGTTGGTTAAGCATCTCCCTTTGGCTCAGTTCATGACCTCAGGGATGAGCTCCACATCACATCAGGCTCCCCGCTCAGCAGGGACTCTGCTTCTCCCTTTGCCCCTCCCCCTGCTCATGCGTGCTCTCTCCCTCTCAAATAAATAAAATCTTAAAAAAAAAAAAAAAAGACTTCTTGGTGACATGCATCAGTGACTCCATGATAGGTTACTTCAAAACTGATAAATGTCAATCCATGACCCTCCTCATAAAGTCATAAATTGCACTAAACAACGAGAAGATCAAATTGGAAAATGTAAAATAGAAGATAATCTAAAATTTTAGTTGACTCAGAAATAGGTCAAAGATACTGTGTCACGGTAGGCAACACATTGATCAACATTATTAAAAAGAACCTTGGGAAATTCCACAAAATCATTTCAAAACAAAAACCACTCCATATAACACTAAGAACTGGTATTTGACGCTACTTCCTCTTCAAAGTTCCTTATGGCAAGACGTAGCAATCATACCTTTTTGTGTGTGTGTGTTAAAGATTTATTTATTTATTTATTTATTTATTTATTTGACACAGAGAGAGACAGCTAGAGAGGGAACACAAGCAGGGGGAGCGGGAGAGGGAGAAGCAGGCTCCTGGCTGAGCAGGGAGCCCGATGCGGGGCTCGATCCCTGGACACCGAGATCACGACCTCATGACCTGAGCCGAAGGCAGACACTTAACGACTGAGGCACCCAGGCACCCCAGCAATCATGCCTTCTTAAGGTGCAAGGACTTCCTCAAATAGAAGCCTAACAGACAACAGGTTCCATATGGTCAAGTACGAACCACAATGTCCCAAAACATACAAGATTATAATTCTTATACGTCAGCTATTCCATTCCAAGTACACCTATTGCAAAAAATACTCTGTTTCAGCACTTAAATCACTTAAAGCAAATACACAGATCATAAAAGATTTTATTTCAGAATGAAACAAACAGAATTTTAATACCAATTGAGAATGGTGATTATCTCTGGGCAAAGGAAGGGAATCTGAGGCCAATTTAGCAGAATGTTCCAATTTGATAAGGCTATTTTACTTTTTTTATTCTTTACTACTTTATAAATGTCATTTTTAAAAAAAATTTTAGGGATGCCTCGGTGGCTCAGTCAATTAAACATCTGCCTTCGGCTCAGGTCATGATCCGGGGTCCTAAGATTGAACCTCACATTGGGCTCCCTGCTCAGCGGGGAGCCTGCTTCTCCCTTTCCCTCTGCCCCTCACCCCCCCCGCTCGTGATCTCTCCCTCACTCTGCACTCTCCCTCTCAAATAAATAAAACTTAAAAAATTTTAAAAAGATTTTATTTGAGAGAGACAGACAGAACGAGTGCTCACATGTGCTCATGAGTGGGGGGGGGGGGAGAGGGAGAGGGAGAGAATCCCAAGCAGACTCCCCGCCAAGTGGCTCAATCTCATGACCCATGAGATCACAACCTGAGCCGAAACCATAAGTCAGACACTCAACCGATTAAGCACCCCTGAATGTTTCTAATTTTTAATAAAGAGTTTATTTCACATAAAACTTTATGGCATCTAATATACAATCAACAGCATATAATGAACTCTTCTCAAAAAATCAGTTGGCAAGGGGCGCCTGGATGGCTGTCAGTTGAGCAGCTGACTCTGGATTTCAGCTTCAGGTCATGATCTCAGGGTCCTGGGATCAAGCCCCACATAGGGCTCCAGGCTCAGCAGGGAGTCTGCTTGAGGATTCTCTCTCTCTCTCCCTCTCCCTCTGCCTCTGCCCCTCTCTCCACTCACACGCTCTCGCTCTCTTCCTCTAAAATAAATAAATCTTTAAAAAAATATCAGCTGGCAATGTAGGGTCTGTATAAAACCAAGATCATTGGTAGCAAGGAAAACACAGTGCTGATAAAGATCACAGTGGGTCAAAGCAATGACAGCCTTGTCCAGTATCTTCTCAATCATAATGGGGGATATTTGCTGGGGTCCACGGAGATTCTCTATGACAGAGGCTTCAAAAGATCTGTGACATCTTCAAAAGGTTAAACATCAAGTTACCACATGACCCAGCAATTCCACTCCTACACATATACCCAAGAGAACTGAAAACATGTCCTCACAAAAAACTGCACACTAATGTCCATACTAGCCAAAAAATGGAAAAGCTCAAATGTCCATCAACTGATGAACAAATCGTGGTATATCATGCAATGGAATACTATCCAACCATAAAAAGGAACAAAGTACCGGGGCGCCTGGGTGGCTCAGCTGGTTAAGTGGCTGCCTTCGGCTCAGGTCATAATCCCAGCATCCTGGGATCGAGTCTCGCATCAGGCTCCTTGCTCAGCGGGGAGCCTGCCTCTCCCTCTCCCTCTGCTGCTCCCTCTGCTTGTGCTCTCTCTCTCAAATAAACAAAATCTTAAAAAAAAAAAAAGGAACAAAGTACCATATGTGCTATGACATGAATAAACCTTGAAAACCGTGAAAGAAAATGGTCATAAAAGTCCACACATAGGGCGCCTGGGTGGCTCAGATGGTTAAGCGTCTGCCTTCGGCTCAGGTCATGATCCCAGGGTCCTGGGATCGGGTCCCGCGTCAGGCTCCCTGCTCCTCGGGAGCCTGCTTCTCCCTCTGCCTCTCTCTCTCTCTCTCTGTCTCTCATGAATAAATAAATAAAATCTTTAAAAAAAAAAAAAAGTCCACACATGTTGTGTGATTCTTTCTACATGAAATGTCCAGAAGATATCAGGTGTATTAGTGGTTGTCAGGAGCTAAGGAGGGGAGCATGGGGAGAGACTGCTAATGGTAAAGGATTGATTTCCAAGGTGATGAAAATGTTCTAGAAGGACAGTGGTGATTACTGTAGAACCCTATCAAAATACTAAAAATCACTGAACTGAATCTAAAAGGGTGAACTCTATGGTATCTCAATAAAGCTGTTCTTTTTTCTTTTTGAACCAGTGATAACCACTTTGCCTTAGTTAACTTTAGATTGAACATTCATTGATTTAGCTAAACCATCCTCTTAATAATAAACTTCTGTGCCTTATCCATGGCGATCATCATTTGATTAAAATCTGCTCCCAACCACTTCCAACTGCTCCCTGGAAGGGGAGCTGCTAGATCCTAAGAGCCATCAAGTCCACAAAAAAGACTCCTCTGATTTTAGGATGTGGAAAAAGAAACATTACTAAGAGCTTTGGAATGAGAAAAGTTACCCAGTTTCAGGAAACCTCTCCACAGCTGCACTGAGTTCCCAGCTTCGCACACCTTTTCTTACTCCATTTAGACGCGGCGCTTCCCCCCCACCTCTGCTACCAGGGGTCCTTTTCTCCGGTTCTGACCATGTACTTCTTTTTTTTCCTTCCCACATACCTTTTTGCCACTTTTCCTTCCTCCCTTCAAGTTTGAGGCCAGTAAGAGAAGGTTCTCACACACAATACCCACCGCCTCCTCTTCTCCTCCCACCCTCTCATTGCCAGGGTTCCACAGTCCTGGCACCCAAGGCATCATAAATGCCATCAAGAGAAACATTCTAACACCCATCTCTCTTGCCCTTTGCCCTCCTCCTATAGACTCATTTCCATGCTGGCTCATACTCTCTTGCCTTTTCAAAGTCTTAAACTTCTGCTTTATTAGCTACAGCCATCTCCGCACAGAGGGGCTTCCACAATGCTTATTTCCTTAAGATTTTATTTATTTATTTATTTATTTATTTATTTATTTATTTATTTATTTATTTATTTGAGAGAGAGAGAGAGCACGAGCAAGAGAGAGAGCACTAGCAGGGGCAGAGGGAGAGGGAGAAGCAGACGCCCCACTGAGCAGGGAGTCCGACACAGGGCTCAATCCCAGGACTCGGGGATCATGACCTGAGCCGAAGGCTCAGACGCTTAACGACTGAGCCACCCAGGCACCCCTTCCCAGTGCTCTTTAATGCAGCATCCCAAGTTCCACCACTGAGCCGACAGGCCAAATGCAAAGGCAGGAAAATGAAGAGAATCAGACAGGAAAACTCAGAAGAGATGGCATTTTCAATTAGCACATGGACAGGAGAAAGTAGTCAAAGTGTGACCATAACTTCAGGCATGAATTGTCTGCCCACTGATAATACACACACCTTACCGAATCCTAAGCTTCTTTATTCACAATCCACAAATGGACAAAGGGCAACTCATACACCATATCTGTCTGCAGTTCTCATTAGTCACATGGGTTCCCTGTAAAGGTCAGAGACACCTGGAGGATCCTCAGCGCCCTCCATGTGCCCCTGCCCTCGATGCACACAAATGTCACCTGGTCCTGGACGATGACAGGATGTATGTCTGCCTGGCTTGCTTGCTTTCTCTTCCTTTCTTCCTTTCGAGATTTATTTATTTCAGAGAGAAAGAAAGAGCACAAGCAAGGAGGGGCAGAGGTAGAGGGAGAATCTCAAGCAGACTCCACACTGAGCATGGAGCCGGACGCAGGGTTCAATCTCACGACCCTGAGGTCGCCCCTCAAAAAAAATTTTAAACAAAATGAACAAAAATAACCTTTGTTTTTTTCCAACTGCCTTCTGTAATCACTTCACAAATAAAAGGAATGCTCAGGGAGGGAGTTAGCCCACTTGATTGAATTTCCTGGTTAATCATCAAGTAGCTATGAAGTATCATCCTAACTACAAGATAATTAAAGATTACCAAATAAAATACTCTTGTCAAAAATCTAAACTCAAAATTTCATATACCTATCCAGGCAGTGTTTTCTCTTCTACTCCATAATATACCAGTTTTCTGTTTTAATAAACACAAACTACTCTCTGAATCTGTTAATACAATTAGCTTTCTGGGCAGATTTATAAGATTGCACTGTGGCTTGAGTATGGGTATTCTAGTTTGGTAAGCACAAATCTAAACCTTTACTTGATTTTAGGGACAAGGGAGTGGTTAAGAAAAAAAAAAGAATAAGGAAAATTTTCAGTAAGTTGGGCCCCAGTTAATTGAGCTTTTACTGCAAATTTCCTCTCGCAAGTCACATAACAGGTAATATTCCGGATACTTTTCAGGACTATTATGCCCAGACCTCCTTTTCAGCCTTACATTTCCTGATCTAGCCTTTAAAACAGCCAAATGTTTCTTATCCATTATGTGGAGGAATGTGGAGATTTTCAAGGAGGGAGAAGGAAAAAGGGCATTTCCCCACTACGGGGGAAATGAGAGAATGCCCTCACTTCAGAGGCGGGTCAGTCACCATTTAAGGCACAGGTGTACTTCGCCTGGAAGGCCAGAGGTGGCAGAAGTGCTCCCCGTTGATAACAAGTCATTTGAAGGGACCCAACCAGAAAGAGAGGGAGCGAAGCTGGAAAAGCTACCCGGCTACCCCTTGGCTTCCTACCGCCCAGCCTGTCAGGTGGGACAGCACAGCGCTGCCCATATACTCCTCACCCCTTCTCCAGCCATAAAGCTGCAGGAGCGAGCTGTCCTCTAGGTTCTAGAGCACGCACAGAGGCAACAACGGCCACTTCACAAACCCTTGCAGACTTTCCACCCACCTTACTGAAAACACTGAATTCTACCATCAGCTGTTGGCCACGAAAACTGTCATTCAATTCTGGTTGCTCTGAGAAGTTCACATAGCTTGTAAATACACTCCATGTGTAAAATGAAGCCAAATCGGAGTCGATGAGATCATCAAAACCTTCTCAGCCCCAGGAAGAAAGCTGAATAGTCCAGTAGATGTGACCCGCCTGAACACATCGGCCTCAGGAAGCTGGCATACACAGTGGGCACTAGTGAATGTCACAACCTGACATTCAAGTACTCGGTTTCTGGTTAAGAAGCAGTTGGTGATTTGGCTGAAGAACAAGTTTTAACTACAAGTTATAAGCAAACATACAGGAGAGAGCTTCTGAGCTAGTCTCTGCATTTGCACCCAGGAGCGGCTTCAATGTCTTCAAGCACTCATCCTACAGAAAACATTTTTTTTTTTAAAGTTTGGAGTACAATTACTTTGCTAGATAGGGTTTACTGTATAATACAGCTTTTATTTTAATAACACATTTTTAAATTGTTTTAAAAATGGCTTCCATCCTTTTTTTGCAGACTTAGCAGGTTTCAAAGAGGTTATTTAATATCTATTTTATTCCACAACATTCTATGCAGGAAAAATCCATGCTACAGTGATACAATTTAGTGGAATGCCCAAAGTCTTGAAGTAGGACATTCCTAATGTCAAACATCTACGTGTATATATATATTTTTTTCCAATTTTTCAACAGCCATTTTTTAAAGTTTTTTTTATCCAGTAACCTGTACACCCAATGTGGGGCTCAAACTCAGGACCCCAAGATCAAGATTCCCATGTTCCACCAACTAAGCCAGCCAGGCATTCCTTTTTTTTTTTTCCAGTTTTTAAATTGTGGTGAAATACACACAACATATAATTTACCATCTTAACCATTTCTTTTGAAAGATTTTATCTATTTATTGGACAGAGAGAGGTGAGAGAGAGCACAAGCAAAGAGGCAGAGGGAGAAGCAGACTCCCCTCTGAGGAGGGAGACTAATGCTGGACCCTATGATCACGACCTGAGCCGAAGGCAGACAGTAACCCACTGAGCCACCCAGGCGCCCCTACCATCTTAACCATTTTTAAGAGTACAGTGCAGTGGCATTAAGTACATTCACACTGTTTTTGCAACCATCACCACCATCCATCTCCAGAACTCTTTTTATCTTGCAAAACTGAAACCGTGCCCATTAAGCACTAACTCTCCACTCTCCCCTCCCCCAGCCCCCAGCCACTCTGCTTTGTCTCTATGAATCTGACCGCACTAGAGATCTCACAGAGGTCGAATCATACAGTTACGTCTTTTTGTGACTTGCAATTATTTCACTTAGCATTAGTCCTCAAGGTTCATCCATGCTGTAGCAGGTGTCAGAATCTCCTTTTTTAAGGTTAAATAACAGTCCATGTAAATGTGACATTTTGGGAAGGGGGGGTGGGAAGGATGGGTTAGCCCGGTGATGGGTATTAAGGAGGGCATGTATTGCATGGAGCACTGGGTGTTATACACAAACAATGAATCACGGAATACTACATCAAAAACTAATGATGTACTGTATGGTGACTAACATAACATAATAAAATAAAATTTTTTTAAAAAGTAACATTTTGCTTATCCATTCACCCAACAAAACATCTATATATTTTTAATCATTTGGAAAAGGATCCACATCTAAGGTGCATCAGCTCAATGCTCAGAGAATGATAAACCCGAGAACCTGCCTGTTCCAGAGAAATCTTTAACAAAAATTTTTGTCTGCTAAATTAAGATGGGAGGTTATCTGGTCTGCAACTAGCCAACTGTATTTTGCTGAAAAACAAAGAAGCCACTGACACCTCTGCAAACTGTCCACATGTTACATGGCATCAAGTCCAGCACGCACAGGACTCAGTCTCCCTGAGGCTTACAGCCTGCACTCCCCCCTCCCCCCAGATTTCACTTTTACTAAAAGTCAGATGACGAGGGGAAAAAAAATTCAAACATAACCACTATCTCAGCAGGAAAACGATCCACAAGTCCAAGGATTGGATACATGGAAAAGAGAACAGTGACATACCAAAACAGCCACTGAATTTGGAGTACAAATGAAATAAGAGGGGGAAAAAAGTGGATTTTTGCGGAATTTCTTTTAACCATCTAAAACTCAACTTGAAACCACCATGGCTCAGGTGGGGGAAAAAAAAAAAAAAGAGCAACTTCAGTGAAATGACAGCATCGGTGTGTGGCAATCAGGGACAGGTGCCTTAACCCCAAGCCTGGAAGCAGAGTTAAGGGAAGAGCTTTTGACCTTGGTGAACTCTTCTTTTTTTTTTTTTTTTTAAGATTTTATTTATTCATTTTACTTTAGAGAGAGAGAGAGCACGCATGTGCACGAGGGAAGGGCCAGAGGGAGAGACTCCCAAGCAGACCCCACACTGAGCACGGAACCCAATACGGGGCTTGATACCATGACCCCAAGATCATGACCTGAGCTGAAATCAAGAGTCAGACACTTAATGAACTGAGCCACCCAGACACCCCAATCGTGCAACTCTTGATCTCAGGGCTGTCAGTTCAAGCCCCACATTGGGTGTAGAGCCTGCTTACATACATACATAAGTATAAAAGACATGGAGAGTACAACCTCGTTGTAGATGCAAAGCAGACTAATGAAAAGCTAAAGACAAGGGCTATCCAAGGGCCGGACAAGATTCTCCGCCAGAGGACGGTGAGATAGTGGAGGGGTCTGCTGCAGGGAAAAATCCAGAAGGAGAACATGGGCATCAGTAGGTGGACAAGCCAAGAGACTAGACTGAGAATAAAATCCTGGAAGCAGTAAGAATTATAGTAACGTTACAGGAGACAAAAGTCATATAAAAGTTAACATATAGGGACACCTGGGTGGCTCAGTCATTAAGCGTCTGCCTTCTGCTCAGGTCATGATCCCAGGGTCCTGGGATCGAGCCCTGCATCGGGCTCCCTGCTCTGCGGGAAGCTGCTTCTCCCTCTCCCACTACCCCTGCTTGTGTTCCCTCTCTCACTGTGTCTCTCTGTCAAATAAATAAAATCTTTAAAAAAATAAAAATAAAAAATAAAAAAAAGTTAACACATAGGGGCGCCTGGGTGGCTCAGATGGTTAAGCGACTGCCTTTGGCTCAGGTCATGATTCTGGACTCCTGGGATCCAGTCCCGCATCAGGCTCCCTGTTCAGCGGGGAGTCTGCTTCTCCCTCTGAAGCTCTCCCCTCTCATACTCTCCCCTCTCATGCTCTCTCTCTCTCTCTCTCATTCTTTCTCTCTCAAATAAATAAAAAAAAATCTTTAAAAAATGTTAACATATAAAAGTCAATCACTGGGGCACCTTGGCTCAGTCAGTTGAGTCTGACTCTTGAGTTTGACTTGGGTCATGATCTCTGGGTTGTGAGATTAAGTCCTGCACTGGGCTCCACACTGGGCATGGAGTCTGCTTAACATTTCTCTCTCCCTCTCCCTCTGCCCCTCCCCACCCTCTCTTTAAAAAAAAAAAAAAAAAGTCAATCACTTTCACTTTCCCATATGCCAGCAATGAACAAGTAGAAATTAAAATTAAAAACACATTACCATGTACATCAGCAACCAAAAAATGAAACATTTAGGTATAAATGTAACAAAATATGTACAAGATCCTAGGAGGAAAAATACAAAACTCTTATGAAAGATATCAAAGAATAACTAAATAAAATGGAGAGATAGTCCATGTCCATGGATAGGAAGACTCAGTATATTGCCAAGATGCTAGTTCTTCCCTATTTGATGTATAGATCCAACATAATCCCAATCAAAATCCCAGCAAGTTGTTTCATCAATATTGACAAACTGACTCTGGAGTTTATACAGAGAGGCAAAACACCCAGAATAGCCAACTCAGTATTAAAGGAGAAGAACAAAGTCAGCGGACTGACACTACGTGACTTCAAGACTTACTACAAAGCTACAGTAATCAGGACAGTGTGGCGTTGGCAAAAAGAATGGGCAAACACGGGCGCCTGGGTGGCTTAGTTGGTTAAGCGACTGCCTTCGGCTCAGGTCATGATGCCGAGGTCCTGGAGTCAAGTCCCACGTCGGGGTAGCCCTGCTCGGCAGGGAGCCTGCTTCTCCCTCTCCGTGCCACACCCCCTGCTTGTGCTCTCTCTGTCAAATAAATAAATGAAATCTTGAAAAAAAAGGGGGGTGCCTGGGTGGCTCAGTCATTAAGCATCTGCCTTTGGCTCAGGGCACGATCCTGGGGTCCTGGGATCGAGCCCCGCGTCGGGCTCCCTGCTCCACAGGAAGCCTGCTTCTCCCTCTCCCACTCCCCCCTGCTTGTGTTCTCGCTCTCTCTCGCTGTGTCTCTGTCAAATAAATAAATAAAATCTTAAAAAAAAAGAATGGGCAAACAGATCGATGGAACAGAGTGCAGAGCCCAGAAATAGATCCACATAAATACAGTCCACTGATCTTGACAAAGAGCAAGGGCAATTCAATAGGGAAGGGACAGTCTTAACAAATGGAGTCGGACGACTAGACATTCACAGTTAAAAATTGAAATCTAGGGGTGTCAGGGTGGCCCTGTCGGTTAAGCGTCTGACTTTGGATTGCAGCTCAGGTCTTGATCTCAGGGTTGTGAGTTTAAGCCCTGCGTTGGGCTTCACGCTGGGCATGGAGCCTACTTTTAAAAAAGAAAGAAATCTAGATACAGACCTTACATCCTTCACAAAAGTTAACATAAAATGGATCCTAGACCTAATATAAAATGCAAAACTACAAACCAGACTGTAACAGGAAATCATCTAAACGACCTTGCTTATGGCTGTTACATTTTAGATACAACACCAAAGGCACAATCCATGAAAGAAATGATTGATAAGCTGGAATTCATTAAAATTTAAAACTTCTCCGCAAAGACACTGTTCAAGAAGATAAGGCGACAACCACAAACTGGAAGAAAATATCTGCAAAAGACACACTGGGTAAAGGACTATTAGCCAAAAGATACAAAGAACTCCTAAAACATACAAAGAATTCTTAAAACTCAACAATAAGAAAACAGAACTTGATTTAAACAATGGGCAAAAGACCTAAACACACACCTTACCAAAGAAGATATACAGAAGGCATGTAAGCATATAAAATGATTCTCCACGTCATTAGGGAATTACAAATTAAAATGAGATACCAGTGCACACCTATCAGAGGGGCCAAAAGCTAGAATGCTGGCACCAAATGCTGGCGAGGGTGTAGAGCACCACGAACTCTCTCACTGTGGGCAGAAATGCAAGATGGCGCAACCACTCTGGCAGACACACTGACTGTTTCTTTTTTTTTTTTTTTAAGATTTTTATTTATTTATTTGAGAGACAGTGAGAGAGAGCGAGCGAGCACATGAGGGTCAGAGGGAGAAGCAGACTCCCTGCTGAGCAGGGAGCCTGATGCGGGACTCGATCCTGGGACTCCAGGATCATGACCTGAGCCAAAGGCAGTCGATTAACCAACTGAGCCACCCAGGCGCCCCACACTGACTGTTTCTTGAAGAACAAAACATGCTCTTACCAAACAATCCAGCAACTGCACACTTTCGTATTTACTCAAAGAGTTGAAAACTTACATCCACACCAAAAGGGGCACATAGCTATTTACAGCAGCTTTATTCATAACTGCTTGGAAGCAACCAAGATGTCCTTCAGTAGGTAATTGGATAAACCGTGGTCCATCTGAACAATGAAATATTATTCAGTACTAAAATGAAATATACGATTATGATATGGTAAGCCGTGAAAAGATATGAAGGAGACTTAAATGCATACTGTTAAGGAAAGACGCCAATCTGAAAAGACTATGTACTTTATGCTTCCAATCATAGGACATTTGAGAAAAGGGGTTGGGAAAAGAGAGAGGCAGAGGACCTTTAGGGCAGTGAAGCTACTCTGCAGGATGCTACAATAGTAGATACATGACATACATTTGTCCAAACCCACCGAATGTACAACACTGAGAGTGAACCTTAGTGTAAATTAGGGACTTTGAGTGATAATGATGTTAGTGTAGGTTCACCAATGTACCACTCTGGTGTGTGTTGGGGGGGATGGGGTATATGGGAACTCTCTGTACTTTCTGCTCAATTTGGCTGTGAAACTAAAACTGCTCTAAACAAATTAAGTTTATTAATTTTTTCTAAGTAAGCTCTATGACTAACGTGGAGCTCGAACTCAAGACCCTGAGATCAAGAGTCACATGCTCCACCGACTGAGCCAGCCAGGTGCCCCAAGTTTATTATTTTTAAGATTTTTATTTGTTTATTTGACAGAGAGAGAGAGAGAGAGAGCACAAGCAGGGGGAGCGGCAGGCAGAGGGAGAGGGAGAAGCCTCCCAGGCGCCCCTCCCCTCTTTTTTAAGATTTTATTTATTTATTTGAGAGAGGGAGTGAGAGCACTAATGGTGGGGAGGGGCATTAATGCCCTATTAATTTAAAAAAAAAAAAAGTAAGGTCACTTGGGGCGCCTGGGTGGCTCAGTCAGTTAAGCGTCTGCCTTCAGCTCAGGTCATGATCCCAGGATTCTGGGATCAAGCCCTGTGTTCACTGGGCTCCCTGCTCAGCGGGGAGCCTGCTTCTCCCTCTCCCTCTGCCCCTCCCCACCATTAGTGCTCTCACTCCCTCTCTCAAATAAATAAATAAAATCTTAAAAAGGGGGGGAGGGAGGGCGCGCCTGGGTGGCTCAGTAGGTTGGGCGACTGACTGCCTTCGGCTCGGGTCATGATCCTGGAGTCCCGGGATCGAGTCCCGCATCCGGCTCCCTGCTCAGCAGGGGGTCTGCTTCTCCCTCTGACCCTCTTCCCTCCCGTGCTATCTCTCATTCTCTCTCTCAAATAAATGAATAAAATCTTTAAAAAAAAAGGGGGGGGCGCCTGGGTGGCTCAGTCAGTCAAGCGTCTGCCTTCAGCTCAGGTCATGATCCCAGAGTCCTGGGATCAAGCCCCACATCGGGCTCCCTGCTCAACGGGGAGCTTGCTTTTCCCTCTGCCCCTGCTTGTGCTCTATCTCTTTCTCTCTCTCTCAAATAAATAAACAAAATAAAAAAGTAAGGCCACTTAAGGGGCCAAATTTTCACAGTAAATAGTAAAAACAAAATGTAAATGAAACTTTATCTTAAAAAATGAAACTAGAAATTATATATAACATAATTTAGGTTATAAATGCAACTGTGTACATAGAAAGGAAATTAAGTAGGGAATTTTGGCATAATTCTAACAAAAAACTTAATGATGACACCATAAACCACAACTCACTCCCTATTTGACTTTTATTGCATCATTGTGCAAGTATATTTAAGGACTTGGCCAGTCTTTTCAATGACTTCTCTTGGTTTTTTGATACCTAAATGATTCTACTTGGGAGAGCTCAGGGTATCACCTTCCCCATCAATTTTCAACTGTTAGTGGGTCTGTGGATTGTAATGTATCAACAGATATGTGTGAAACTTTAACAGCTCTCAAACATTTCTTCCATCAGACTTCATGAAATCTTGCAAAGATTTGCAATTTCATTTCACAACGGATTGTGACTTTTACCAATCAGCAACAAGAATGATAATAATAAATCCTTGATTTGATGGGCCTGGACAGAAGCTAGTGATCAGCTGTGACTGCTGGGCATGGACAGTTTTGTTTTTTTTTTTTTTTGAGACAGTGAGTGTGGCAGGGAGGGGGCATCTTAAGCAGAGTCCACACCCAGCGCAGAGCCCCATGCGGGGCTCATTCTCACGACCCTGAGATCATGACCTGAGCCAAAATCAAGAGCTGGGTGCTTAACCGAGGAGTCACCCAGGCGCCTCAATGTTACAATAATTCTTATCTTTCCCTCTACCACTCCTAGCTAGAGGGACTCAGGCAAACAATAGTCTGGTTAGAAAGACCCCTGTCATCACAGCAAGAGGACAGGGAAGAGGTCAATTTAAGCTAAAATCTAGTGCCTACCACAAGTCGGGCACTATTCCACTGCTGGAGATCCGAGATGAACAGGAAATACCCTCTAGGAATTCAATCTAACAGAAGAGGCAAAGAATAAACACACAAATGTGGTAGGTGTTGTTGTTGTGAAGGTGTCTATGTATATGAAGTGCTATGGAAAAGACATGAATAAAGAAGAAATTAATTCTGTTTCTCTCTAAGCTAGATCTTGAAGGAGGAAGTTTAAAAAGCAGATACCAGGCTGCCAAGCAGAGTATAAGAGCAAAGAAAGGCCTAGAGATTAAAAGCACAAAGCTCATTCAGGAAATACAGGGTCCAGTATAAGGAGCCCACTGCTCCTCACTGTTGGTGGGCGGCGGGGGGGGGGGGGGGGGAGGCGGGGGGGCGAGCGATTTTTAAACAACAGCAACAAAAAGGAACCACTCTAGAAAGGGAGGTCGGGCCCAACGTTTAAAGCAGGCAAATAAGTCCGGATTTTATTCTCCAGCTACAGGAAGCCACGTAAACTTTAAAACAAAGAGTAACACTATTTGAGAATACCGGGCAACAGGACAAAGAACGATTTAGAGGAGGGAACCCAAAGTGCAAGGACATCCACCGGCGCCTCCTGTTACGGTGTCTAAGCAAGGATGCGGACCTGGACTCCTGGCCTCAGAAACAGCACAGGGAATAGACAGTAGGTGTGGATGCAAAAGCAGCTCACCGGGTCTCAGCTGCCACTGTAGGCAGAGGCGGGGCTTCTGGGGGAGGGCAAAGGTGGCAGTGGTCCTGGGACTCTGGCCAGCTACTGTTACCAACTCAAAGACAGAAAGCAGCAAGAGCATATTCCAGGGTGGGAAGGAGTAAAAGGGTGAAATGTGGACAGAGTAGATGGACTGAGTTGAGGTGGTGAGGTCTGACAAACCGCTGGGGATGGATCAGCACTCAGCCAAAAGCTGAAAGATGGTGAAGTGTCAGTAACACCTAATAGTCGGAGTCACAGGAAAGGCAACTCACTAGATTTCAACCAAGAGAAACCCCCATTCCCCACTCTGAACTGCCTCTTTTGCTTTTTAAAAGCTAAGCATCACCCCCTTCCCATGTCCTAAATCACCTCTTTTCTCCCTATTAAATGGACTCCATAACCACATTCTATTCCAGAAAACAGAAGGGGCAGTGTATACCATACATTGTTTGAAAAGGTCCTCCAAACCAAAGGAAAGCTTCCAAGACCATTTCTAAGACTATGAATTCTTGGAGAAAAGAAACAAAACACATCCTCAACGCTCATATGAGTTTTGAGCAAAACACAAAGGTTTAACTGACCACTGACACTTCCCCAAAAGGTGCCACAAAAAAATGTCTTAAGGTTGAATCCGGGGGTGTCCAAACATCTTCACAGGCAACAGGCAAGAGCACCGGAGCAGGAGGGGGGTACCAGAGACCTCCTAGTTCAGCAAACAGCCACTGACCTCCAGCCCCTCTAGGTTTTTCATTTTACAGACTGATGACACGGCCTAGGATGAGCCCTATCACCCTTTTCACTGAGGATCTTCAGGGCTAACTAGATGTGATAGTTTTGGAGAGATTCATGGAAAAAAAAAAAAAAAACTCGTTAGGCAATTGTGAGATTATCTAAAACCCCTGTTTTTGATTCCTATCTTTTGCCTCTCACTGCTCAAAAGCAAATCTATAAGAGAGGCCAGAGGACAACAAGGAAGTGAACCTCAGTTATTCTGCTGCATTTGCAGCTCTGCTTGAAAAGACTAGGCACGGAAAAGCAATCAAATGACTACAGTTGGATTTGGGGATTATCGGTGGCAGACAGCCAGTTTCTAGATATGACACTCAACCTGGTCAACCAGTTAAAAGAAAAGCTGCGAGAAAGAAACACATTTTCCAAGGTCCATACAGAAGGACACTAACCGTTCAATAGCTATCTCGTGGGGGCAGAACGGCAACAGAAATCAAGGGAGTCTTTTCCCGTTCAGTCTGAACACACACACACATACATTTTTTTGTCCTTTAAATTTATGACTCAATATTTTTAGCTTAAAAAGGGGGGGGGAGGAAAAAAGGGGGGAACCTTCCTCCCTTGGTCGTAATTTTTGGAGCCACACCCCCTAAGCTCGGACCGCTCACACACCCCTACGGCTGAGCAGTGTTAGCCAGGATGAGCGAACGTCACCCCTCGGACACGAACAAACGCCTCTTTCCGAGCGGGGAGAAAAGCAAACCATGGACTCGAGGAACTAGAAGCAAACTTATCAGGTGACTTTTTTTAAAAGCCAATCAGGACACCCCTCCGCATTCAAGGCCCTAAAACCGCAAAGGGACTTCCCAGCCAAATTTTTTAAGCTTCTGGACAAAACGGGCACTTTGTGATTCAACGGCATTGTTCTGCCTACAGGAGACCTGCTTTCCCGTGAAACCGGTATTTTTTTTCTTTTTTTTCAACAGACCTTCTTCCGGAAGGTCCTGTGAGACCGCGGGGCCAGCGCCGCGGCATCCCGCTGGGATTTCACGCGGTTCGGGGAGAGGGGTCTTCAGCCCCCGGCAGCGTCCGCAGGCCCCGCCCCCGCCCGGCCAGCGTCACCTGACCGGGTAGCGGCTCCCCGCTTCTGCCCCGTGCGCCCACCCCCGGGGGGGGCGCCGCCACCGACCTGATGACACTGATGTGGAACTGGTCCTCGCGAAGGCCCCGCCAGGCACCGGGCAGGAACTCCTTGCACCACAGATAGGCCCTGCGCCGCGTCCGAGGTTCGGGCTGCTCGTCGGCCGGCGGCGGGGGCAGCGGCAGCGGCGGCGGCGGCGGCGGCGGCAGCGCGAGCGGCGGCGGCGGGCCGCCCAGCTGCTTGGGCTCGCGGTCGCTGGCGGCGTCGCGCTGCTGCCCCACGCCGGGCGCCGGGGCCGCGCTGCCGCCGCCGCAGCTCAGCAGCAGCCCGAGCGGCGAGGCCTCCGCCTCGCCTCCGTTGCAGAACTTGGTCTTCATGCCGGGCAGAGGGCGGAGGAGGCGCGGGCGGCCGCAGCGCGAGAGAGCGAGGCTCAGGGTCCGGCCGGGCGCCCCCCTCACGGAGGCCGGGCGCGGAGGCGGCTCGCCGGCTCGCTGACGGGCCGGCCGGGAGCGGGCGCGGCGGTTGGCGGCGCGCGGGGCGGACGCGGGGCGGCGGCGCGGAGGGAGCGGGGAGCGGGCGGCGGCCAGCGGCGGCAGCAGCGGCGGCGGCGCTCGCCTGTCCCTGCTCGCCGCGGCGCTCGCTCCTATACCGCGGCCGCACGAGGAGCGCCGCTCGCGTCACAGCCCGCCCTCGAGCTCGCCGCGGATTGGCCGCCGCCCGCCGGCCCGGCGCGTCACAACCGCCGCCGCCCTCGCCACGCCACCTCCTTATTGGCTGCGGCGCCGCCCCCCGCCCGGGGCGCTGCCGGCGCGGGGGGCAGGCCCGGCGCGGGGGGGCGGGGCGTCGAGCCGGCGCCGGGGGTCGCGGGGTTCGAGTGCCGCAGGCGAGGCCGGGGGGCGCCCCTAGAGCGTTGCGGGGGCCGGGCGAGGCCGGCCTCCCAGCCTCGAGGGTCTAGGGCTTGGCTTTGCGAGCCGAAAGTTCGCTTGGACCCCGGGGGACCCCAGGACATCAGAGGCCGGGGCCTGGCAGGGGGCAGGCAGGAAGCTGACGCCTGGAAGCTGGCTTCTCTTTCCGCATGACCTTGGGGGCAAGGCACCTCCTTCTGCAGCTCCGTGGCTGTATTTTTATAACCTTTCGCAGCGGCGGCTCAGCTCCTCGCGAGGCGCGACCACGCTCCGTCCAGCCCAGAGGCGGAGGAGCTACTCTCCCCTAGTCAGAAACCGAGGTCGGAAAGAGGGCAGAGGCGATTGGTTCGAGGCCGCACGGGTGACCCCGCCCTCCGAGGCCCCTGGCAGCCTCAGTTTCCCTGTCCTTGGTGCTGAGGACGCAGGGGCCTAGAGGCTCCGGGCGGGCAGGGCTGCGTCCCGTGGCGGGGCTGCGACAGCCGCGCGGAACTCTGTCCAAAGGTGAATGACACGGGGCTGCTGGCTTTGTGGGCGCGCCCCACCCGCCCCCGCGCAGGAGGCAGCCCCGTGACCGTGACTAACGCACCTTTGCCCGCCGAGGGGGACGAGGGCCCTGCTCCCGTTGGCCACACAGTCTGGTGTCCCTCACTCCTCTTTGACCCCGCCGTCCCGATCCTTTCTGGAAGTGGGTTACGGATAAAAATCACAGATCCCGTTTTATGGGACATGAGCTGGAACAAGAGGTTTCCCAGGCTGCTTCGGAAACTAAGCGCCTGGATTACAGAAAATGGCTTCTGTGTGGGATTTCAGTCTGCCCACAGCAAAAAAAAAAAAAAAATCTCTTTTTAGACAGCGTGTACTTGGCTGAACTTGCTCCGAGGGAAAAAAAAAAATGGTCTTATTGAACAAAAGCGTTATAATGAAAGGGGGCTTGCGACCAGACAGCTGTAGAGGTGGGGCCTGTACTGGACTAGCCCAGGCGTTTAGGAGGAAGGCAAGGTGGGAGTCCCAGTGGATGTTTGAAAAGTTGAGAAGTCAAGGTCTCCAGTCAGAACATTTAGATAAGGTAGCCAAGGACTTTGTCTAAAAATAATACTGGTAAGGAGGTGGGGCCATGTCCAAGGCCCGCCCAGGTGACATACTTTTTGTTCCACTGCCCCTGGCAGCCGCCTAGTAATCTCAGGAATGCCAGAAACCTGGCGGGGAGAAAAGTCACTAGAAGTAAGAGTTGGGTCTCCGTATTTTGAAATAACTGGCATCTGCTGGTTTGGGCTGTTCGAACGCACAGGCGCCTTTATGGGATGGCAGTTCCCTGTGGGAGGAAAAGGATGCCTTATTGAAGGTGTTAGGAAAGTTTTATGTAGTATTGCTTCCCTTTATAGATGTGAAGACTGAGTCCTGCTGAGGCTGCATACCTCAGCTGAGGTCCCTTGGCTGAGAGGCAAGGGCAGGTGTCCCGGCTCCTTTGTGTGAAGAGTATGACTTCCAAGAGGATAGAAAACTTCCCTCCCCTACAGGCAAACTAAGTCCTGAATGTAGCTCTAATTAGCTCATCCTTGGCTTGGCCACTCAGGGCCCACCCTTAGTGCTGGGGCAAAGCCACCAGGGTAGAGACTGAGGAAGCTTGGCATGTCGTGATGCTAAAATAATAGGTTAGGTTTTACATGAAAAAGGACTAATTCTGGGGCACCTGGGTAGCTCAGTCGTTAAGCGTCTACCTTCGGCTCAGGTCATGATCCCAGGGTCCTGGGATCGAGCCCCGCATCGGGCTCCCTGCTCGGCGGGAAGCCTGCTTCTCCCTCTCCCACTCCCCCTGCTTGTGTTCCTGCTCTCGCTGTCTCTCTCTGTCAAATAAATAAATAAAATCTTAAAAAAAAAAAAAAAAAGACGAATCCTGCCATAGACATAGGGGAGGACTCACCAGGGGGTGTTTGAGCAAGGCTTTGAAAGGCTGAGAAGGCATTTCTCAGGCAGTCCACTTTCCAGAGTAATCTGTGAGGATGTATAATGAAGATGGGGCCTAGCATGCAGTAGGTGCTCAGGAAAAGTGCCAGACCTCACTATCCACAAGGAGAAACCCAGAGTGGTAAATATGCCTATGACCCTTGAGCTGGCAACTTCATTCCCCAAACTTTCTCCCAAGAAGTCATCCAAAGCAAAAAGCCCCATGCATCATACTGAACACTGCCTCACCATCTCTAATTGGAGAAAGCTGGAAATAATGTTCATCCAGCACCTAGACCAGGCTATAAAAGATGTTGGGCCCATGGGGCGCCTGGCTGGCTCAGTCCGTAGGGCTTATGCCTCTTAATCTCGGGGTCTGGGTTCAGGCCCCACACCGGGCATAGAGTTTACTCAAAAAAAAAAAAAAGAAAAGAAAAGGTGTTGGGCCCACATATCGGTGTATCAGGAGTTGAACACGACCAGGTTGAAGGTGGTAGGAAGGGTCATTTTCCACATATTTATCAAGTGCCTTCAATGTGCCAGTCATTGGCAGCACTGGATATTGGGGAAAACAGCTCTGCCTGGCTCTGATTCCAATCTAGAAAAGCAACACTGTCCACCCCATTGCCAAGCAGTCCCTCTCCCCTCACCCGTATTTGTTCATTGTGCATTGTCCATCTGCTCGACACATGGAACTTCCAGGAGAGCTGGGACCTTGACTATCACTCTCTACCCACATGACCGGCAGCCCTGATGTTTGTGGACACTCAAATATTTGCTGACTGCATGAAGTTCTGGCTCAGCGCTTACTAACCGTATGTCTTTGGACTGAGCCTCCGTTTCCTCAGCTGTAAAATGGGGATGACAGGCATACCTCAGAGATATTACAGTTTCAGTTCCAGACCACCACAATAAAGCAAATATCACAATAAAGTCAGGCAAATTAATGTTTTGGTTTCCCAGTGCAGATAAAAGTTATGTTTCCACTACACCGTAGTTCATTAAGTGTATAATAGCATGTCTTAAACACACACACACACACACACACACACACACACACACACACACACAAACACCATTTATATACCTTAATTTAAAAGTACTTTATTGCGGGGCACCTGGCTGGTAGAGCATGTGACTCTTGATCTCGGGGTTATGAGTTTGAGCCCCACGTGGGGTATAGAGATTACTTAAAAATAAAAAACATCTTTATAAAAAAGTATTGGGGTGCCTGGGTGGCTTGGTCGGTTAAGCCTCTGCCTTCGGCTCAGGTCATGATCCCAGGCTCCTGGGATCGAGCCCCATGTCAGGTTCCCTGCTCAGCGGGGAGTCTGCTTCTCCCTCTCCCTCTGCTGCTCCCTCTGCTTGTGCTCCCTCCCTTTCTGTCAAATAAACAAATCTTTAAAAAAAAGTACTTTATTGCTAATAAATGCTAACCATCATCTGAGCTTTCAATGAGTTGTCATCACAGATCACCATAACAAATACAAAACTGATTTTTAAAAATGTGAAATATTGCAAGAATTACTAAAATGTGACACAGAGACATGAAGGGGGCAAATGCTGTTGGGAAAAATGGCCCCGATGGACTTGCTCTACAGAGGGTTGCCACAAATCTTCCATCTGCTACAAAGTGCAGTATCTGCAAAGCTCAATGAAGTGAAGCACGGGGAAAAGGAAGCGTGCTATATGACCCCCGAGGCACAGGGGTGCTGTGAGGGCTGAATGAGAGGATGCGTGTGGAGCGCGCAGTGAGCAGGAGGGGCACTCCGTGGCCCAGCATCTCTGCCAGTGGCCGGCGTTCCGTAAGGAATAACGTACGTACTTGGAGCCACTCAGCCCAGAAAGACAATGTCATGTCAGAAAATAATTCATTTTGGCATGGAAGGTACATTCTCTGATCAAAATGTCCACATTTGGGCACAAGTGGCCAAGGCTTAAAGAGGAATGTGCTATGGCAGGTACTGGAGCTGGGGAGAAGGGGTTCCAATCACTAAAACTCTCTTCTGGGACGTAAGGAAATACTTTCCAAAAGCTCTGGTTGAGGGGCACCTGGGTGGCTCAGATGGTTGGGCGTCTGCCTTCGGCTCAGGTCATGATCCCACGGTCCTGGGATCGAGCCCCGCATCGGGCTCCCTGCTCAGTGGGGAGCCTGCTTCTCCCTCTGCCTCTGCCTCTCTCTCTCTCTCTTTCTCTGACTCTCATGAATAAATAAATAAAACATTAAAAAAAAAAAAGCTCTGGTTGATGCTGAATTCTGAGAGCAGACACAGAGGGTGTGGGTGATGGGCCTTAGGAACATTTGGGGGGTGGGGTGTCTCTGTCCAGTCCGTGGCATTCATGCAGACTGATTCCTATGGTCTGGCCTGAGGGACTAGGTGAGGGAGCCCTCAGGGCCACTGGGCAGACCAGGTCCCATGGGCCACAGCCCTGCCACCAACTCCAACTACAAGGCTCGTTCAAAGGAAGGGCTTTCTGAGTCTGCCTCCTCTGAAATGGAGGGGACCCACCCAGGACTTCCTGTGAATGCAAGGGAGGCTTGCATCAAAAGCACCTTCGGGGGGCACCTGGGTGACTCAGTCGTTAAGCGTCTGCCTTCTGCTCAGGTCATGATCCCAGGGTCCCCGGATCGAGCCCCGCATCGGGCTCCCTGCTCAGCAGGAAGCCGGCTTCTCCCTCTCCCACTCCCCCTGCTTGTGTTCCCTCTCTCACTGTGTCTCTCTCTGTCAAATCAATCAATCAATCAATCAATCAATCTTTAAAACAAAACAAAACACCTTCAGCCCAGGAAGCGCTAGAGGCTTAGTGTAGTGGGGGTTCCCTAGAGGGCTAGAGAAGCAGAGTCCTGGCTGGGCTCGCCACCCCCTCCCAGGCTGCACCCAGAACCAGGCTCCCCTACTTCATTTCTGAGCCTTAAAACATTGATGTGAGTGCTCAGAAGGCCAACGGGCTGAAATCCTACATGCTCATGATTGGGTTTCAGCCCCCGCCAGCAGTGTAATAAGGAGCTGGGCCCCTTCACAGCATGCCTGGATTTGGTCCTACCTCAGGATACTCTGTCAGCTAGCTAGAGACTAGGCAGGCCTAGCAGCTTCCTGGAGGTCTCTGAGCCCCAGCATGGTCTTACTTGGTGGCCTCCTCCCATATACCCAGCTAAGGCCACAGGCAGGGCTTAGGGCCCAGTGGGTTTAAAAGAAAGCAGGTGACTGGAATGCCCACATGTCTGGTGGGTGGGACAGGCCCTCCCACCATCCCTTATTTTGCAGGGATCCTGACGATAGCATGAAGGGTAGAAACCTGTCTCTGGATATTGTGCCTCTACCCAAGGCGTGGCCTTGGACAAGTTACCTACCTCTCTAAGCCAGATGAAGATAACTGTTCCTACCCTATAGCATTGTTGTGACGAGTCGCTGACACGAACTGAGGAAGGGCTGGCCACAGAGTCAGGGCCCCACTAGGGTAGCTGTGCCTTCCTACTGATTGCCAGCCGGATTCCCATCACCTGTTGTCAGGAAGGGTACATCTGCAAGCAATGCATCCCAGGTGCCTCTGGGAGAGCAAAACCTACAGGAACTCTGACAATGTGGGGCCTCCTAGAGGTCTGAGAGGGCCTGGGGCCTTTTCCATTTTTCCATTTCCACTTTCAAAAACGAAGAAATACTTCAATAGGATTATTAAAACCAGGTCATATTTTAAATACTCATACTGAACTAATTGATGCTTTTATCACACATGCAAAAGGGCCCATATAAGCTCATTTTACTGTACACAAGCTAATAGTGGGAAGGGGTATAGTGTGAAGAATAGCTTTCAAGCCTGACCACATGTCTCTGTGACAATCTGATTGTCCTTATGTAGAGATGACAGCCAGAATCTAAGTATGAGGCACTCCTGAAGTCCCTGTGGTAGACCCAGGGCAGTGGCCATCCGTCTACTGGAAGTCATCCCCAGGGCCTCCCAGAGGGCATCCTGTGTTCCCAGAGCCTGTGTTTTAAAGCACAACTTTCAAATTCCCTTTCTAAATTTGGTGAACACCTGTCCTGTGGTTTTGTGCCTTACATGCATTACTTTTGGAACACAATAAGCGCATTTTTTTTAAAGATTTTATTTACTTATTTATTTACCTTAGAGATAGGGAGTGTCCTCGAGGAACGGCGGGAGAGGCACAAGCTGACTCCACGCTGAGCATGGAGCCTGACGCGGGGCTGGATCCCACCATCGGAGATCATGACCTGAGCCAAAATCGAGAGTGGGACACTTAACCGACTGAGCCTCCCAGGAGCCCCCCAATAAGTGTGTTTTTATTTATTTATTTTTTTTAGTAAGTGCATCTTAAAAAAGATCCTGAATATGATGAAAGTCATAAGACGGGGTGAGACTTCAGGGCTAGAAG
This sequence comes from Eumetopias jubatus, assembly GCF_037043125.1. Classification (NCBI taxonomy): domain Eukaryota; kingdom Metazoa; phylum Chordata; class Mammalia; order Carnivora; family Otariidae; genus Eumetopias; species Eumetopias jubatus. Next base: position 5,048,359 of record NW_028274819.1, on the reverse strand, counting down.
TCCAGAAACCTTGATTCAGACACTGCAGCCTACTGAGCTCCTGTCTCCTCAGTCAGCCTTGGGCTCTGCAGGCTGGACTTGGGCCAGATGGCCTTGGCACAGATCTCCTTTCTGTGGGAAACAACCAGTAGGATCCAAAGATGCCCTGTGCAGATGGGTAAGCTGAGACCCAGAGGCACAGGCAGGATGCCATGGCCGCGGCTGGGCCAAGCCTGCTTCCCTTTCTCCCGGCCCAGGGTCTGGCTTCTACTGGGAGGGTCTCTCCTCTTAGGGGTACCTGTCATCCCTAGCCTGGACGGCCCTTGCCCTGCTCCCCCACCCCCCCTTAGTGACCGACTTGGAAGCTCCCCCCCCCGAACCCCACTGGGCCTGAGGAAGCCACTCAGAGGTCGGTGGAACCCCACTGGCGACCCTCCGTGTGATCTCGGCCGGTCCCAGAGCCTCTCAGAACGCCATGTAACAGGGCCGGGTGAGAGAATGAAGGCGAAAGCGGAAGGCGACCTTGGAAGATCTGATCTTCTGGGGCCTGGGAGGCTGTGGCCAGACCCTCCTCCCAGCCCCACAGTCTGGGCCAAATTCCAGGCCCAGCTGCTGTCCTTGGGGTAAGGAATCCGGCCCGACGGGATTCCTGCGCCACTCCCCTCTCGGCGAGAGAAGGTGCTGGGCCCGGGGCCGGGGGCGGCGGGGGGCGCCTGCGCGGAGAGGGGTTCCCCTACCCCCCACCCCCGCGCCCCAGGCGAGCCTCTGCAGCCGGGCCTCCATCGACCGCGGGGCCACCCTGCTCCGCCGGGACGTGGCCGGAGTCGCACCCTAATGTTCGGTCCGCTGACGGCCGTCCGCCTTCCCTCCCACTGGCTTGACGAAGCTGCCATTGCAATTAGAGCAACAGCAACACGGAACCGCCCCGGGCCGGGGCGCCAGCGTGTGACCCGGCGAATGTTCCGGGCCCCGGAGCCAGTTCCAGTCCGGGCTGCGACCAAGGCCAAGGGCCCGCGCAGCCCTCCGCAAAGCCGCGCGCGCCCCTGGGGCTCCTGCCGTGAGACCCCCACCTTCTCCTGGCCCCTCCACCTCCTTCAGGGCGCGCACGTGGTAGGTGCTCGGTGACTGTTCCCTGAACGAACCGACTGAAAGATGCGCGAGCCGCGGGCGCCACGTGGCCTGAGTTCTCGCCCCGGCTCCATCCTATTTGCAATCAGGTAATTGTCCTCTTGGCGCCTCTGTTCCTTGCCTGTAAAATGGCAACAGCAAGAGCCCCTGCCTCATATGGTTGTTTAGAAGGATTGAGTGAGTGAACAGGAAAGAGCTGAGGACAGAGCCTGGCACGTGGCCAGGGCGTGAACCGAGAAAGAACACTGTGTTCACATCTACCTGCCTGACCCCTGCAACCCTGGCCTCTGTGCTCTTGAACCCTCGCCTGCACTCTCTTTTATTTTATTTTTTTAAGATTTTATTTATTTGACAGACACAGCGCAAGCAGAGGGAGAGCGGAGAGAGAGAGAGAGAGGGAGAAGCAGGCTCCCCGCGGAGCAGGGAGCCCGATGCGGGGCTCGATCCCAGGACCCTGGGATCATGACCTGAGCCGAAGGCAGCCGCTTAACCGACTGAGCCACCCAGGTGTCCCTCGCCTGCACCCTCTTTTTAAAACACTTTTTAAAGATTGAATTGGAGGGGCGCCTGGGTGGCTCAGTCGTTAAGTGTCCCAGGGTCCTGGGATCCAGCCCCGCGTCGGGCTCCCTGCTCCGGAGGAAGCCTGCTCCTCCCTCTCCCGCTCCCCCTGCTCGCGTTCTCTCTCGCTGTCTCTCTCTGTCAAAAAAATTTAAAAATCTAAAAAAAAAAAAAAGTTAAAAAAATAAAAGTTGAAGTGTAGTTGACATACAATGTCATGTGAGTTTCGGGCGTAGGACACAGTGACTCAACAATTCTGTACCTTATGCGACGGGCACCACAGTAAGTGCAGTCACCATCTGTCACGGTGCAGTGTTATTAGGACATCATTAACTTGCTTCCCCATGCCGTCCTTTTCCTCCTTGTGACTTATTTATTTTGTAACTGGAAGTCTGTGCCTCCTTTTCTTACACGGATGCAAGCCGCCGTGCCCTGCACTCTCTCATCACCGGAGAGACCCACCCCGAAGTTTGCTTGGGAGCATCCCACCCTGGGTCTTCTAGCTCCAGCTCTGCGTTTAGAGCTCTCCACCAGAACCCTCCCAGGCGACCGTTTTCTGACTCCTTTCAACCCTCCATGCGGGGCCTTAGCACGATAGGCCCTCCAGCCAGCCCCAGGGTGGACTCCACCCCTCATGAACGCACCCCACTCTTTTGACAGAGACGCTGAGGGTACTCAGTGTATAAGTTCAGTGGTGTTAAGTAAATTCACAACGGGGGCGCCTGGGTGGCTCAGTCGGTTAAGGGTCTGCCTTCAGCTCAGGTCATGATCCCGGGGCTCTGGAATCAAGTCCCGCATGAGGCTTTCTGCTCAGTGGGGAGCCTGCTTCTCCCTCTCCCTCTCCCGCTGCTGCTCCCCCTGCTTGTGCTCTCTCTCTGTCTCTCTGTCAAATGAATAAATAAAATCTTAAAGAAAAAGAAAAAGAAATAAACACCAATACAGAACACAGTATCCTGGTCTCTTCCTCCAGAACCTTTTCCCAAATTTCATCTTAAATGCTGCCAGTTATGAGATATTCCCCCTTTCACTGACCACCTTTTCTCAGCTTGGGGTGGGACCCTCTGAGTCCTTCGCTCACCCTTCTCAGGATCAGGAGGTTTGAGGGGCAGTTAGCTTCTGTTCTACTTCCCTGGTCCCTCCCACCTCCGCTTCTTCTGGGGAGCTTAAGCCCCATCCTACCAGGCAGAGATCACCGTGGCCACTGGGGGTTTGCTGAATGTCTTCCCAATCTCTCTAAGCCTGTGCCTTTAGAATAATTTTGTGTCCTACCTTTTTTTATTTTTTTTCTTCTTAAAATTATATGTGCACCTGGGCGGCTCAGTCGGTTAAGCGTCTGCCTTCGGCTCAGGTCATGATCCCAGGGTCCTGGGATCGAGCCCCGCATCGGGCTCCTTGCTCAGCTGGGAGCCTGCTTCTCCCTCTCCCTCTGCCTGCCAGTCCCCCCTGCTCATGTGCGTGCGCGCGCTCTCTCTCTCTCTCTCTCAAATAAATAAATAGAATCTTAAAAAAATAAAATAAAATTATATTGTTGCCTCAGCAACAGTAGATAGATTAATGGATGGACAGAATGGGCAGATGGATAGAGATATGATGCGACAACTGTAGTAGGATATTAGTTATGGTGTCCAGGTGAAGAGCATGTAGAATTCACTGAACAAGTCTTTCAAATTTTCCGTAGGTTTGAGATTTTTCATAACGAAGTGTGAACATACACATACCTTAAGAACCAGTAATCGCACTCCTGGATATAGGTCCGTACTGATAGAAATGACTGCATGTTATGTCTAGCAACAGGCATGCATGAACGATACCACTCGTAATGGCCCCAAAGAGGAAACAATGTAAGTGCCCAACAGGAGTAGAATGTATAAACGAACTCTGGTATAGTCCCACAATTGAGTACAACAGTGATGAAGAGCACACGCCATGGGGGCGCCTGGGTGGCTCAGTCGGTGAAACCTCTGCCTTCGGCTCAGGTCATGGTCCCAGCCAGGGTCCTGGGATCGAGCCCCGCATCGGGCTCCCTGCTCCACGGGGAGTCTGCTTCTCCCTCTGCCCCTCACCCTGCTCTTGTGCTCTCTCTCAAATAAATAAATAAATAAATAAATAAGATCTTTAAAAAAAGAGAGAGAGAGAGAGAGAGCACACGTCGCACTGCGAAGGACTCTCATGGACATAATGTGGAACACAAAAGGATAGACAAAAAGGGGTACACGGATCCCGTTTATATGAAGTACTAGAACAGCAGACTTTGTCAATGGAGTTAGAAGTCAGGGTAGTGGTTTCCTCTTAGGCAGTATTGTTCATGGGAAGGGGCACTTGGGAGGCTCCCGGGGGCTGGAAATGTCCTATGTCTTGAGCTGGGTGGTAGTTACATGGTGTGTATCATGTCCAAAAATAACTGAGTTGTATGTTAAAACCTGTGGACTGGGGCACCTGGGTGGCTCAGTGAATTGAGCGTCTGCCTTCGGCTCAGGTTATGATCCCAGGATCCTGCGATCGATCGGGTCCTGCATCGGGCTCCTCTCTCAGCGGGGAGCCTACTTCTCCCCCTACTTGTGCTCACTCTCTCTCTCTTTCCGATAAATAAATAGATGGATAAAATCTTAAAAAGAAAAAAGAGCAACAACAACTTGTGGACTTTGTGTAAATTATTCTTCAACCGAAGCGTCTATCACGAGCATTTTCCCGAATCATTTGAAATGTTCTTTAAAGATTCTGGACCGCTGGGAAGGGGAGGAAACCTGGTTTGGAAAGAAAGAGAAGCTGCCCCACAGCCTGGGCTTCCAGGAACCGGCTGCTCTAGGAGCCACTGTGGCCACCAGGGAGAGTGTCACTGTGGGATCCTGCAGCCACGGCCACCAGAAGGAGCTCCCAGGGGCCCCTGGTTCTTTGTGGAGGAATGCACAGGCCTGAGCCTCGAGGCTGGGGAGTGAGGGGCAAGGCTTCGGGGCCCCCACAGTGGGAATTCCACACTGCAGAAGGCACGTGCAATGTGGGCCAGTGGCTCCTACCCAAGGAAAAGTCATATGATGCCAACGCAGCTAGTGTACAGAGCGCTCCCTAGGTACCAGGCCCCCGTGCTAAGCTTGTCATTGCAAGGAACGTCACACCGCCTATGGGGCCAGTGGTGAGGAGACAGGCATGGGGAGGTTTGGTGATGGGCCCAGGACCGCGCAGTGCGGGGCAGCGTGCTACGCCACACAGGGATGACCACTGCGCCTGGCCTCTTTCTGGTGCCCTTGCCCCAGACTATGGCTGCCCTGAATGCAGCGCCCAGAAGCCCAAGAATCGCCCCAGGGTCCTCTGCAGCAAAGTACAGGATGGTTCCTGCGTGAGGTCTGGGAAGCAATGGTGCTGGTGTAGGCTTTGCTGTGACACTTGGCCAGAGATTTCTGGGTGGGGGGGGTCTTCCTGTGGCTCACCCCCTTGTGGCACAGGGTCCTGCAATTCCTGCGTGTCCTGATTTCCGAACACCCTGGGTCCGGGGGACTGCCTGCCCTTGGCTCCCCCAGCTCCTGCTGGGGTAAGCCCCCGGTGCCTGGCTTCCACGGCTCTCTGTGTGCCTGGCTGAGCCTGGCTTGAGGCAGGACCTCGTAAGAACGATATTAAAGGATGTGGCTGGGGTCTCTGGCTTTTGAACAGAGAAACTAGGGTTCTAAGGCAGTTCTGTCGGTTCTGTGGGACATAGGGCGCAGTCCCAGGACCCTGAGATCATGACCTGAGCTGAAGTCAGACGCTTGCCCACCGGGCACCCCGGGTCTGTAGTTTTGAGAACGAGTCTTGGTCTCCTCTTCCCCTGGGTCCTTATTTAGAACACGGAGTGGTGAGGTCTGCCCCACGGTCCGGAGGGGAGAAATCAACATAACAAGCGGCAAATCCAAGCCCAGTGCCTACCCTTAGGGGACAACCGACGACTAATTGTTATAATCATCATCCTCCCCACTTAGCAGAGGAGAAAAGTGAGCTTGAGGAGGTGGCGTCCTTTGCCAGGGATAGCACAGCCCGGAGGTGGCAGGGCGTGGGTCCAGCCCCAAGAGTGGGAGGACCCAGCTCCTCGTCTCTTGCTGCGCCTCAGGCCCTAAGGTAAGCCGGGTGCGGGCCAGAGTCGCAAGGACGGGGCAGCAGGATGAAGGGAGGGGGGCCGCCAGCGTGTCTTCACTCTCCCGAGGCTGCCACGGACAGCCGTGAGTGGCAGTGGCCCAGGCCCGTCGCCTTGTCTCACCTGGGGCCCTGCCAGCTTGGGTGCGTTACAAGGCAGGGGCCAAAGCCTACTGTTGACAGAAGCTCAGAGAAGGGCAGTGCCCAAAACCCAGCCCCACGGACACTTCCTCCGGAAAGCCTTCCCTGCCGTGCTGGCGCCCCTTCCAGGAGGCCTCCTCTGTGTGCCCTGGGCTGCCCTCCCCAGAGCCCCAACTGAAGTGTGTCTCCCTGTCAGACCGTGGGCCACCTGGGGGCGGGAAGCGGGGGTCCCCTGGCGGCCAGCGTGTGGCCGGTGTAGGTCACGGCACAGAGCGGGTGCTCGGCAAACGGCCTTCGAGTGAACGAGTGAGGAAATGAGTGAATGTGTGGAAGACCTGACCGCACTGCGGGGCAGAAGGGGCAGCTTCAGAATTGGGTGGCACTGGGCTCAAGCCTTACCTGGGCAGGTGGGCTGGCCGGTGGGGGTGGGGCTGCCCCCAGGACCCCCTGTCTCCCCCTGGGCACCCTGCAACCTCCCCGCCGTCTTGGTCCTTCTCGAGGTGCCCCTTAACCCCCATGCCTCCCAGCTTTGGTCCCTGTCGGAACATGCTCTCCCTTCTCGCGCACAGGGAAAGCAGTCAGCCTCGAGGAGACATTTAGGGCCGTGCCTGCTCTGCGCAGGCCCAGCGCACACCCTGGCTGGACAGATGGGCCCCAGCCCTGGGGCTTCGGGGGAACCCCGGAAGCAGCAGCGTCTGTCCCGACAGGTGGGCCGGGGCGCCCGGCCTGGGGACAGCGCGGTCCATCACCCTCGCCTGGCGTGAAGGCTGTGACAGCGGCAGCTGCCCGCACCCACGTGTCCCTTAGCCACCAGCCCTCCCCATCCCAAACCTCGGGCCACGGCCCCGGGCCCAACTTGGAGCAAGTGCTCTGCTCCCCGCTCCCGGCCCTTTCTCCACTGGGAGTCACGGGGCGGGATGAAGCAGTCCTGGGGCTCAGGTCGGGGCACAGCCGCTTTGCCTAGCGTGGCCTCCTGGCCTCCCCACTTCACTGGGGCGGGGAGGAGAGGGTGGCCCAGGAGCCCCCGTGGCTGGTGGCAACCTGAGGCTTTGGCTTTTCTGGGTGACCTGAACCAGCAGACCAAAGGGGACGAGAGGCTGGAGTGTGTCTAGGGTTTCTTTCTCCAGGGAGGAAGCCCCTTCCCCATCAGCCTGTGGCATGCCCAGGCCTTCCTGGGTTGACACTGTCAGGCCCCAAGGACCCCACGGGGCTAGAGGGATCAGAACCGAGCTGAGAGATCAGGGTGGCAGTGGGGGTCTCTGAGAGGATTCAGGAGGTGACATCTGCCAGAGGTCCGAGGGCTCAGAAGTTGCTGCTCGGGGGAGGGTGGGACCGAGAGAGGGTCCAGGCAGAGGGAACAGCAGACTTCCTAACTCAGGCGAGCCCCAGGGCTACTCACCAGCCTCACCCCTCCTACTTGAAGCCACAACCCAGCAGGGCCTCCCAGGGGTCCCTAGGAACTAGCCCAGTATGGAGGAGTCCTGGGGACTCCGTGACATTGGTGACACTGTCCCACTCCGAGCCTCGGGCTCCTCCCCCTCCCAGGAGCAGCAGTGAGGATCCCAGCCTGCCAGCCTCCGGTGTTCCCAGAGATGCGGAGAGACACTCAGAGCCTTCCCCTGGCGCTCTCCAGGGCAAGAATGGACTCACGTCACTGTCTTGGGGAAGGAAGGGCAGACAGGGCACCCGTGCTGGCCAGGTTCTCTCTCACCAGCCCCGCTCCCCGCTGCACCTCCAGGGGCTGGAGGGAGTTGAACATTAACCTCTTTGGTGAGTGGCTCCAGCTAAACAAACATGTGTTATCACAGGTCAACAGCAACTACCTCCCTGGCCCGGCTGCCGGGCTGACTTTTTATTTATTTATTTATTTATTTATTTATTTATTTATTTATCTACCTATCTATCTATTTATTTATTTATTTATTCGGAAATCATAAGCAAGTCAAAGTGACTATCACTGAAGCCTCTGTTCAAAGATCCTCGGGCAGAACTGCCCCAGTTTTAAGATGAAACAATGTTGCACTTTAAGATGAACTAACTTGCAGGATCCTCTCCAAAGACAAAAAAAAAAAAAAAAAAATGCTTCCATCTGCACTTTTCTTGGACTAAAAGCATATGCAGAAAAGCTCTACTTTAAAAATGAACGCTGCAGGGCACAGTAACATGGTCAAGTACCTGCTTTTTTTTTTTTCCCCCTGTTAGCCAGGACCGCAGAGAAGATGATGTCTTGTGCATGGACTTTAGCCAGCCACACCCGAGAACGGAATTAGTAAATGTGTCGGGTGCAGGGCAAAGGACCAAAGGGGACTGCTTCGGGATGAGCAGGGCGGGCGTCTCAGGGGCGGTGGCTGTGATCAGATGGTGATGGACGTTCTAGATCCATTGGACGAATTCCAGACAGGAGGCATGTCGTCCGACAGCCGGTACCGGCGTCCCCCGCCTCCGGCGGTCCTTGCCTCTGCTCTGGGGCTTCCGTGGATGCAGCAGCTTGCGCGGCTTAATCGCACCGCTTGCTTTCTTCTCTCTCGCTTCGGCCTGTGCATTTGCTCATCCTCCGGTTTGGCTCTCCTGGCGCGGAGTCGCTAAGAAGAGGTGCCGAGGCCCAGGGCAGCACCTGCCTATGTTGGAATCCGGGCAGGATGCCCGCCACGGCCAGCAAGGGGGCTCAGGCCGTCCCTGCTGCCCGCGGTCCCGTCCCCCTCTCTGTCCCTCTGGCCTCCTGGGTTGGCTGGGCCAGGGTTGGGGCCGGGAGGAGGGTTGGGGAGCCCAGACGGGGCTGACTGGGCGAGGCCAGAGAAAGAGCGCAGCCTCCGGCATTGGATTCCAGGAGCTGAAAGGGACCCGTAGTGGCTGACCAGCCACCGTGGGCCACACCGCTGCCCAGGCACCCTTTTGCTGTTTCATTTAATCCTCAGTGAGGTGGGCACACACTATGATTTCCATTTCACAGAACAGGGAGCCAAGCCTGCCCAAATTAGGAAGTGGTGTGGACGGAATTTGCCCTGAGGGGGCCTGACCAGAGCCCTTGCTCCTAACCCAGTGAGCCCCTGTCTCCCTCCCATCCTCACCCAGTCTCCCCAGGGCTACCTGCCCCACCCCCCAAACCTTCTGGATTGGCCGCACCGGACTGCTCGGCAACCTTCCAGAGCACATCCCGTCCTTCCTCGTCTCCACGACTCCAACGGTCCGCTGCCTCTCCGCCCCCTGGGCTTATGAATGCCTGTTCGTACCAACTCCCCCCGGGCCCTTCTTCATCCCCCCCCCTCCCTCGTTGAACCCTGCCTCGGTCCCCCAGCAGCAGTGGCACCTCCTCGGGTTCACTCCCCTCCAGGCATGTGTCACACTGCCTCCCAGTCGGGAGAGGAAGGGCTGGGGGGAGCTGCCCCCTGAGCCCCGGCGCCTTCTGAGTGCCCTGCACCTAGTTGGTGCTCAAGGTTAGAAGGTTGTCAAGGGAGGAGACACGACCCGAAAGACCCCTGTGGAAGGAGGAGAGGAATGGGGTTGGAGCAGCGTGCTGGCATTGGCCGGAGGAAGAAAGAACTGGAATCCTTGTACATCCTCCGTCTTCCGTGTCCCAGGGGAGACCAGTTCCAGGGGCGCAGCCATTTGAAGTTGCAGTGGAAAAGGCTGTGAGTGCAGGCTGTTTGAGCAGGTGTTAACCGGAGAGGGCAAAGGGCAGAGGCCCAGCGGAGGCCCATGAGCTCACAGACGCCAGCTAGGCCACCCTAACCGCTGACGCGGGGACCATCGGGGCCCTAGGTAGGGGCTCACGGCTCTCTCACTTACTCCTCAACAGCTCCAAGGTCAGTGGCGGCCATAACCCCTGCTTGACACGTGAGAAAATGGAGACCAGAGCGGAACAGCGTTCCACCAGAGCCAGGGGAGGGGGGCAAGACCCACAGCCCTCTGCCCAGCCCCCCGGGGCTGAGCACCTCCCGGAGCGGCTCTGGTTCATGTCCTTTGCTCCCCCTTCTTACGCCAAGAAAAATGAGGTTTTCACTGGCAAGAGGAGGAAGCGAATGTCCTTCAGTTTGGTTGGCAGGAGTGGGACCCGGGGCAGGGCCTTCAACCTGCCAGCGGCTGGGGAGAGGTTAGCGGGTGCTTCCCATCAGCGTCTGACTCCCCACCCCAGCCAGGGGTGTAAGGAAATCACAGCAACGGGGTGGGCAGTTAGATACACAGCAATGGACTCCCTCCCCAGCCTCGCAACTCTGCCTTCCAGAGTGCATCCCCTGAGAAGACAAGTGTCCCAGGGGCCCCCGTGCTGTCACTGCGGGGGAGGCAAGAAGCCTCCTGGTCATGTAGGGCTCCTCCTGGGAGGTCACTGTCGAGATGGGGTCAGCGGCTCACGCAGCTGGAAGAAACCTTGGACTTTTTCTCGGCGGTCTCCAGGCCTCCTCTTGCTTGACTCACTCAGATAAAGACAAGTCCACGAGGCACCTTGTACACTTTTTGAGCCCCCTGAGTCTGTTTGACTAATGGGGGTAAGTCACCATGCTTATCTGCAGGATAACCTTTGGACAAAGTTCTCCTGGCCCCACATAACTGCATGGAAAGGAGGATAAAAGGCCGTGGCTGCCATCTGTCCATCCACAGAACTTTCCAGAATTAACCTGGTGAAGGTGGGGCCTTGTGACAACAGGCTGGCCCCAGTGACCCTCGGCTCTGGGACTCTGGCTTGTGCTCCCCGGGCATGCACCCAGGACCTTGGAGCTGGAGCTGGCCCTGCTGCTTGCTGTGACCTGTGCCTGCGTGTCCTCAGGCAGCCTGACTCATTCATTGAAAACAAAACTTCTGAGCATTTACTCACCTCTCCGGGAGGCTCAGCAAGGCGCCCCCACACCTGAGGAGGGTACCTCCCCGTGTTTATCCCCTACGGGCTGCTTCCGGCTAGTGTTGGCGTGGTTCCTGGGACTCCCAGGGGACGCGGTCAGCTGTCATCTTTTTTTTTTCTTTTTAAGATTTCATTTATTTATTTGACAGAGAGAGACACAGCGAGAGAGGGAACGCAAGCAGGGGGAGCGGCAGAGGGAGAAGCAGGCTTTCCCGGCCGAGCGGGGAGCCCGATGCGGGGCTCGATCCCAGGACCCTGGGACCATGACCCGAGCCGAAGGCAGACGCTTAACGACTGAGCCACCCGGGCGCCCCTGTCACTTGTCATCTTGAGTGACCTCAGTTCTGCCCAACGTCTTGGTCTCCCAGAACCAGGACACTCTCCACCAGGCCCCGTCAGGGACCTTGCCATCATTGAAATGCAGCCCTTCCCAAGTTCTTGAGGCCGCTCTGACCTCAACCTCTTGTCTACCCACGTGCTTGTCTGACTAAGGCTGGACTGTTCCCTGACCACAGGAGCACCTCCTGGCCTCGGGTGTCTGTACTGTCCCTGGCCAGGGGCCCACTGAGGCCGTGGACTCATCTTCCCTTCCCTAACCTGCACACTCTCCGGGGCTCTCCATTCGAGCCGTCTCCTGCCCCCCCCCCACCCCCGAGCCCTCCATCCTGCCATCTTCTGCAGCGCCCCCAACCTGGCTGAGAGCCTCACACCTGGGCTGAGAAGTGCCGGCCTGGCCCCCCCACCGCCCCCGCCGCGGCTCTGGGGGTGTCTAGAACACCGTCTGGTACCTGGAAGTTGGCTGGTCAAGATTTCTGCAATGAATTATGCCGGGTTTCTAGAGTCGGCTTGCTTTTCCTCTCTCGATTTTAAATCTTAGTGCTCCTGAAGCTCTGGGGACTCTCACCTCCTCCTCACTCTCAGGTGACCTCGCCTCCTGTTTACAGACCATACAGAAATTGTCCTGCTGGAACTGGCTCCCGCACAGGCCCACCTCTTTTCCTCTTGTTACCGAGGAAGACGGACCCAGACTGAGACCAGCCCTCCGCCCGCAGACTCTGAATAACTTCCCCACCTTCCCTTTTGGGAACTCATTCCCCGTGGAAGCTCCTCGTCTCACGTCTCACCGTACTTGTCCTTCGGTAACGCCGGACCCCCTCCTTAACCCCACCTCCCCTTCCAGCTGCGGTCCTTCTCTCGCTCCCAGCCAGACTCCACCCCCCACCCCCCCCACCCCCAGTCTGGCTCCTCCTGGAAGTGCCGCCCCACTGCCCTCTCCCAGGTCTCCCCAGGTCGGGGGGGGGGGGGGGAGGGCCCAGGGGCTGTCTGTCCTCCTCTCCCAGCTCCACCTCACCTGCTCCCGGGGCTTTACTCACACCCACACCGAGGCCTCTCACCTCTTGCCCCCCCCATCCCCACACTAACACAGAACAGGGGGGGTTCAACACGTATTAAAGAAATGCAACCTCACTCCTGTCACTCAGGATAGTGCTCTTCGGAATCTCAGACTGGCCACCCATCTGCAAACTCCCGCCAGCCTCCGCCACGGCAGAGCAGACTCAACTGGGGGGGGGTACCCCCAAAAGAGGGAAGTCACAATCTACTGAACTTAGCAGAAAAACTCACGCATCTGACAAGGAGAAAATAGGATCCAGTAAGACAGACTTTAAAGACCATCACCCAAGTCGTCACAGGAGGCTGCAGGCCGTCTTCTGTCCTCCAGATTGAAAGCTTTCCGGCGGTTTCCACGAACACAAACTTAACGCCCTGCGAGGAACGAGCGAGCGGCAGAGGTGCAGTAGGAGGGGGTGGGGACAGCCCTGGCGGGAGGCCTCCTTCCCAACCCTGCCCATCCACACAACCCCCTGCCCCTTCCCCAGGAATCAAATCCCGCCTTTCCTCTGGGCCTCGTCACTAGCGAATGCAAGCAATGCCCACGCTCTCGACCTCAGGGAGGGAGAAGCTGGAGACCGCGTCACCCCCGCAGGCCCGGGCCGCGCTTGCGGGAACCCCGGGGCTGCCGGAGTGCCACTGGGCTCTGCGGCAAGCAGGATGGGCTGCACGCCAGCGACAGAGCCAGCGGTCCACTCGAGGGACAGAATCACACCAGGGCTCCGGGCAGCACGCTGCAAGCTAGCTGCCACCAGGCAGCGGATGGGAGTAAGTCATTTCAGAGAGAAAACCTGAGACCGGACGCCAGCTTTGTAGGCTTCCCACGCGCTGGGACTACAGCGCGCTCCAGTCTAGCCTGCGCCACCCTGCCGCCTGCCTCGCCGGGCGTCCACGGGGACGTCGGGGCGCCGCAGAGAGGCCATCGCGGGCCGGCAGCTCGCCCGGGGCCACTCGGATGCTGCAGGGCTGGGCAAACTCCGGCTCCCTGGCTCCTCTAAGTCAGGCCTACCTCTCCCCTCAACTAGGTTTTGCTGCAGAAACTGGGAGGACAGAGGACCCACGCCAGCCCCAGACAGGCCAGTTTCGTCCCATTCAGCGAGGGCAGAAACCCAGTGCTCGGGAGTTGCATACTGTGGGCTTGGAGGACCGTGTGGTTTGAGAGGAGCCTCTCCACGAGACAGGGACAGCTTTCGCGTTGTCTTTTTCGACAGAAGGAGCGGCCCTGGAAGCAAATGGAGGCCGGGGCGCAGGCCACGCCACTCGCAGACGCTGGAAGGCCCCCGAACCTTCGACCTTACAAATTCAACTTGAAATGGAAGCCTTGTGGAGAAAGGCGCCACTTTGATCTTTTCTTCTCAGATACAGCGAACACCGGCCAAATTGTTTTAATTTCCGAATTTATTAAAATGATTAACCTCAATACTGCAAGTGCATGTACAAAATATTTGTAAAAAATGTTTTTAATGAAACGTTAAAGAACTTACCTCAAATGCTGAAAAAGTCCTTTTTTTTTTCATTCTTTCAGTACAAGGAATACATTGTATCTCAAAGGTATTACAACTCAGCAAAACAATTTAAGACAGTAATTTGAAAAATGATTGAAAATTGAATACTTTACATGTATTTTTATGATTTCCTAATTCTTACAATGTCAGAATCTTTACGAATCATTGCATAAGCTCAAGCTCTAAGTTGTATGGAACGCAACCTCTTCCAAGTGGTCACCCGCGTATGGCTCTCGCCATTCCACACGGTGAAGTTCTACGGCGGAGCCCGAGCAGCTCCGAGGCCCCTACCTGGAAAAACGGAAATCAGGTTCCCCTGGAAGGCGGCAGCTGTGGCTGCCCAGCGCTTGTGCACCCCGACTCCCGCGGCGGGGACACCCCCGGGCTCTGCTGCTAGGGCCCATGGGGAAGGTCAGCCTCGAAAAGCCGAGGCCACAATCAAGTTAACACAAACATAAATAAGTTACTAAAATTAAGCTTAAAAATGGAGAAACGTGGGAAATGTGGTATTTTGTGACTTTTTCCTTAAGATGGAGATTCCTGAAATGGCTGTTGTTGGTATTCCGGGAGACGGTGTGAGATTTAGGCTCTGAGCCTCTTCGACACACCCCACGCTAGGACGGGAGCGAAAGAGGTGGCCCACCGCTCTCTGGCACTTTCCACACACCGGGTCTATGCCCGACCTTCCTTAGTGGCACGAGTCTCACACTCCTCCCACGAGGGACAATGTGAGGACTGGACGTGGTCCGTACCGCGCTCCGAGGGCCTCGGGACAGACCCCGGGGCGCTGTCCTGCTCCGTGAAGGGGACAAGCACATGCGGAGCCGGGGGCGGGGGGTTGCGGCGCCACACCGCTACCTGAGGGGCTGACCTGCACAGGAGACGGGAATGAGGCGACGTTAGGACCACATGAGTAACTCCCTGAAGGACACGAGGAGAAACAAAAACTCTACGTTGCCAACACTTTCATGAATATTCTTAATTTCTATGGGGAACCCCTATTGGCAATCGTTTTATGGGACTCAATTTAAAGGGTGTCCCCAGAACCTGGACACCGGCAGGAATCACCCGGGAACAGTAAGCATTGAGGTTTTCTCCACCGACTGGACTTTTCGTTACGGGCAGACTTCCTTTCACTATCTTAAGACATGGACTACTTTTCTATAGACACTACACGAATCCCCTAAATCGATTTTACTCAGGAACACTGTATATCTGAAAGTACATGTACACATTTCCCAGAAATAAAGAGACCCACTGGCGTCAAACACCTGCTACAGCTTTATATTCCCAAATTATTTGTCCACTGATTTTGTAAAATAATCCAGAGAAATGAAAGGTTGGTATTGAATATAAAGTAGTAATCAAAAATTTGCTCATTAAGTTACTTAAAATTAATTTCTCTTCTCAAAGTGCTTCAAAAAAAAAAACAAATTAAATCTGACTCCTCCTTTCGCTTAACTGATAATATAGTCAAAAAATCTTTGATATTTTCATACATAAACTAACATAAGCCAAGAACTCCCACTGATGCAGTGCTTAAAACTATATATTTTATAATTTCCTATTTTATTGGCATGAATATTTCTAAACTTAAAAACCTTCCTGGTAAGTTCTTTTAATTTCTTATGACAAAAATTTCTCACAACACACAAATATTTACAACATATACATTGTTTTCAGTTCTTTACATTGAATTTCAAAGACAAACATTTTTTATAGGTTACCACAGAACAAAAGCTGTGACTCATGTTTTTATTTCATAAACTATTATAAGTTAAAGTGAATAGAGTTTTTAATATTCCTTGTAGCATTTTACAAGTGCAACAGAAACCTTGAAGACCCAAATTAAGACAGCTGTAGTTCATTAGATAAATGTTGCTTGTTGTCATCACATTGTTCACAGCAAAGTTTTGAAAAAATAAGCACCAATCATTCTTGCAAAGAACAATTTTATCTAAAAGGGTTGAAAAGTGTTAAATACAAGGTATTTAATTTACATGACAAGCAATAAATACGCTGAATTGGAACTCATCCTGCACACTGCTACCCTCGTACATATAATGTACTGAAAAGTTAGCGGTCACGCGTGTAATTGTATTTTTTTTTTTTTTTTTTAAGAAACCAATTCGACTCCCAACCGATGGTTTTGCTGTTTTAAGCAAGGCCACACACAGTACACCTGGGCCAGCAAACAGTGTGAAACCGACAGAACTCCGAGGGGGAGACATCTAGCAAAGAAATCAAAAAGCCAAAGATCATTGCTGGTGATATTAGCATATACTAGAAAACCTTAATATGCTGCTACTATGACTTGTTTTAAATTATTTTTTAGTCATATATTAAAGAGCCAGTTGATGCTCTTGGTTTAAAAAAGAAAGAAAAGAAAAGAAAAGAAAAGAAAAAAGAAAGAAAGAAAGAAAGAAAGAAAGAAAGAAAGAAAGAAAGAAAGAAAAAGAAAGAAAGAAAGAAAGAAAGAAAGAAAGAAAGAAAGAAAGAAAGAAAGAAAAAGAAAGAAAGAAAGAAAAGAAAAAAAGAAAACTGTGTAGCCACATTATTGTCTTCAACGTCCCGTGTGGAAAGCTGCTATCACTGTAAATTTTGCTTGAGCCTTTATTTTACAACAGGGCTTTCCCTCTAACTCGGAATTGCACGTGAGAAGGCTATTTAAAAAGTACAATAAAAATCTGCACAGATCAGACTTGGGGAGAGTCAGTGCGCTGTACACTTTCTACAGTATGATGCTGCTAAGTGGGGAGAGAAGGGGGCGCGGCCGCTAGAACGTCTCGGGTGAGGAATAACTGACTGGAAGTCGTCTTTATTTCTGTAGAGGAGGGTTCCCCAGGCCCGACCGCGCCCGAGCGCTCACGCGTTGAGCCTCAGAGACTGGTCTTCCCTTCTCCGGGAAGAGATGTCAATGTCTATGGAGTCCTTGCCGACTATCAGCCGCAGGCGCTTGGCTGGAGGCAGAGGGATGAAGTCGTCCTCGAAGTCCTCCTCGTAGTCCTCGTCCGCCGCGTCGGCCTCGGAGGAGGAGGGCTCCTCCGTGCTCCCCGCCTCGTACTGGCCGTAGTCGTCCACCTCCACGCGGGACTCCAGCAGCGAGAGCGGGTCGCCGCAGCACAGCCCGTTCTCGTGGAGCCCCTCCGAGCACGGCCCCCGGGCCTCCTCGTCCCGCTTCAGCTGGATCTTGAGCTTCGTGGAGCTGCTGCCCGACCCTGAGTTAAACCCATTATTGAGCTTTGCTACATACAGATTGTTATCGTTTTCGTGGTCTTTACTTAACTTGATGCTTATTTTTGAAGAATTCGTGCCGTCATTCTCTTGGTCGTTCGTCTTGCTGCTGCTGTCGTGGCGCCGACGAAGAGTCAATTTGGGAATCCCAGAGTTATTCTCCAGGATCAGCTGGGCGTCATACCTCGTGATTCGCCTCTTCTTTTTACTTTTTGCAGTTCGGAAGCCGTCTTTTGCTCGGAAGCCGTCGGACGTGACGACCGACCCGCCGCCGCCGCCGCCGCCGCCGCCGGGCGAGGGAGCCCAGTCCGCGTAGCTGCCGGGCGCCGGCTCGGGCTCGGGGGCGCGGCGCTCGCCCGGCTCGCAGCGGGACGCCAGCACCTCGGGCGCCGCGCCCGCCTGTCCGGGGCACTCCTGCCCCGCGGCGGGCTCCTCGGCTCTCGCCAACTGCCTCACGAGTTTCCCTTGCCGCGACTTCTTCTTCGACGGGCCGCTGTCGCCCCTCGGACACTTGGCTTCCCGCTTCTGTGCCGCCCCGGGAGCCAGGCCGTCCTCCGGCGCCGCGGGAGCCGGCCGCTCGCCGCCGTCCGGGCAAGGTCCCGCCGAGCTGCTCTTAGAGCCGTCCGACGCGTCCGGCTCCTGCGGGCCGTCACTAGGCTCCCTCGGAGTCACCCTCGCCCGCGCCGACCGCCTGGTGGTGTAGGTGCAGGGGGCGCCGTCCCCCGACGGCGGGCCGCGCCCGGAACCCGCTCGGTGCTCCCGCGCCGCGTGTCTAGTTAAGCACCCGCTAGCTGCTGTGGCTTGAACTGGTCCCTCGGGCTCCTTCTCTTTTTTAATGGGTAAGTTTTTATACAGAACTACTTTGGGCTCTTTGAGTACTAAGCTTCCCATCTCGAGTTTTCTTGAAGCACTCTTTTGCTCCAGCCGCTTGCAATGATTTCTTAGTTTTATCTTGGAAAGTAAAGGCTTTGCAGGCTTTTTCAGTTTCTTTGGTACCCTGGAATTATTTATATGAGTTAGCTTAGATGAGGTAGAGTTGGAAGAAGCTGGAATTCTTGACATAGACTGCCTTGTCAATGTTCTGCTCTTGCTGTTCTTTTTCACACCAACTGAAGATTTTCGGTTAGGAGCTGCAATTAAGGAGAAAAAAAAAGGGGGGGGGATGAAAACCAGCCTTGGTAACACAGGAGTGCTCAACACAACAATGCCCAAGCCTGTCAGCTATGAAGTGTTCGCATTATACCCGCACGTGCAAGATGGACCCCGTCGGGTCTCGGCCGGCACATGGGCACCCCCACACCACCCTCCTGTAGCTTCCCAACCGCTGCCTCCCATTTATGGAGCATCTATGCGTTTCCCACAGCAAGGACCCGGACTCCACTCTGAGCTCGTCCATAATCTATCGCGATACTTGTCCACAGTATTTCTTTTCCTGAATCTCTTACCACATAGAAGATTTGAAGTAAACGAGGAAAAATCAGATTTTTCTTTCACAAATTCTTAACATCATCATTCAAAATAGGTTTCTAAAATCCATTACTCATTAAGTCAAAGGAAGTTTATTACTAGACCGGTAATACAGAACAGAAATATATTATTAATGAGCTCTAACAGACACTCTACCACAATGGCTTCAAACAAGCAAGAGAGACCTGAAGAACCGTATATTGTCAATTCCACACCGAACCGCACTCCACAAAGTTCTTGCTCCAACTCCGTGAGGACCAGCAGACTTCCAAGGGCGGCGGAACTTACTTGGCCCCGTCCCTCCAGGGACCACCTGCTGCCAACAATCAAACTAAGGCGGGAAGAAGCATGCTGCTGCAGTTACACTCTTGGGACAAAGGGGGACCCAACTTCCTCTGGACAAGCATACAGAGAGGCCAACCTGAGGACCAACAGGACTGTTGACCAGAGTCTCAAAAGGCTTACAGGTGACTCAACTTTAAGCTGCTTCCACAGTGAGCTTGACCTCACCAGGGGCTTTCTGTTGTCTTTATGTTTTTTTCTCTCCATTTACATTTTGGACCTGTATGTAGAGTGTTTTACAGGAATCCATTTCTCAGTTACTTAAGTCTTCCCGGCTCCCACCTGAAAACCTCTTCCCCATCAAACTACCCCTTTCAGTCATTCACTAGGAAAGCTGAGATGACCCAACTAATACTCCCCACTTCGCTCAGAAAACAGGGAGAGGAAAAAGCGACTATGGGTAAACCGAGCACACTGCCTGACAAAGACTGTTGCCACCGACATGCCCAAGGGTTGCCAGGGCGACTGCTGTTCCTTCTGCATGGCTAAGCAAGTAAGTTACCATTAGTTAGTTTTTACTGAGAGAGAAGAGCAAGAATGCATTACAAGCATTCCAAAAATATCAAACCACCAAGAATAGAAGGCTCTATACTCAAGAAGGGTGTCTCATAAATGGCTTTGGGGAACCCAAACCAACACAGTTCCCAGGAGTGAGATCTCTGATCGGACCAAGAATGTGCTTATCCATGTGGGCTACCACCCCAAGGCAGCCACTTATTTTTAGAATAGTAGGAGTCGTGGTTTGGATACCATTCAATTGGTGAACAACTGATGTAGCATGAATTGGAATTATACAGAACTAGCTGGAAATCATTTTTTTAAATAGAAGGCTGCACAGGGCATTCTTTTGTTAAAGGATTTCTTTATGCTCACAAGGCTTCCTACAAGGTAGACTGAATAGATGTGCTTGTTGATGTAAATGCACTTGGCTTTCTCAAATGTGGCTGTGAAGTCCTTTGGCTCAGACCAGGCTCCTGGAGGACCATTCTATGACCAAAATCAGTGGTTCTCAGCCTTACTTTGCCTTTTGCCATCCTGTTCTCATTCTGTACCTCCAACTGCCCCTTCACAACGAAAACATACACACCACATGCTGGACAGCAATCCCGCTGCAATTTGGATCCAGCTTGTCCCTCTAATGAGACAGCCTTTGCCAATCTTGGAAGACCTTGTCATGAAATCCAGAGGGCACTCTCTAGCCCTTCTCCCTCCTCCTTTCTCTGCACGATGTGACACTGCTAACCATTTTTCTCCCTGAAAACTCCTGTCCCATTGGCTGCCCACAGGGGCACTCACTCCTGCCCTCTCGACTGCGCTCCTCAGGCCTCTGCTGTCCTAGACCCTTTGGAAACTACACATTCTATGGGTGACAGGCACCCACCCCCACCCCCCCCGCATGGCTCTTACCACTGATGCACTGGCAGCTCCCGAGCCACTTTATCTAGCCTCCCTCCTAGATTACAGAACCGAATCACCAAATGCCCGCTGGCATCTAGATCTTCCCCTGAGGATGGACTCCTCCTCACAGTCAACGAGCCCAAACTGAACTCACCATCAAGCTTCACGGCTGTTCTCCTTCTAAATTCTCCACCCTGCTCAGTACCACCACCATCCACCCAGCTAGCTGCCCAAGCAGACAGCGGGAGGTCATCCTGGCCTTTCCCCAACCACCTCACCCAGTCGGCCACATGTCCCCTGGAGCCCACTCCCGTGGGGCCCCTGCGGCCATCTACTTCTCTTGCTTCACAGTCCCCTGCCTGAGTCGTGGCAACAACTCGACTCCCTCCCTTTTCTCATCCCTCCCATTGCTTCCCCAACAGCCCGTTCTCTACCCTGTGGCTGGAGTGAATTTCCTAGTACAACATGTCACTGCCAGGCTTCAAAACTTTCAATAACCTAATGCCCTAAGAATAAATCCAAAATTTTAAACAATGGTCATATCCCTCCCTCCCACCCCCTACTCCAGCCATGACACACTTTCCTTATTCAAGTCCTACGCTCGGCCCCGTTTCTCCATTCATGAATTCCCTCTGCTCTGAACATGCTTCACGTGCCCAACCTCCCACCCCCTTTAAGACTCCGCTTAGGAAATGCTTCGCTCAGGGAGCCTTTCGTGACTTTCTACAAATGACAGGTCTCCCTTCCTCTGTATTTTCAGAGCACCTGAGATTATCCTTACTCCGGCTCATATTTTAAATCCATTAGGTTGAGTCTCACTTTATGGTGATTCTGAATCCACCCCCGCTTCCAATGGATTCCTTGCTAGCCGACTGCAGTGAACCACTGACAAAGTACTTGTGTTTGTGTTCTAAACCGCACAAAATAGACTGTATCCGATGCTATGTATTTTTTCGACACAGATATCTCACTTACATATGTTCATGTATTGGTCAGTCTAGTCTTTTGTTTTAAAAACAGTATCTCAAAAAAAGCCCAGTGAAGAGGTATGCTCAAGTCAAAGGTCAGAAAAGACCGAGACAAGCTGGGCAAGAGAAATGTGAGCAATGTGACTAAGATGGGAGCCAGCCCCATGGGCGCCAAGGGCTCTGCTCTCCCAGATGGGTCTACACTGTCCTCCGGGGTTCAGGAGGATAGTGACGGTAGGCTTAAGGAGGAAGACAGGACCCACGCTGCAAACTAATGGACGTCTGTCAAGAGACTGAGGACTCTGACTCAGTGGAGCCAGGACACCTGTGGCCACTGTGGCCTCCACGCCGCTACACCACGGGCAACTCTCTTGCCTGGCGGCGGGGACAAATCCCCAGTGCGTAAACCTAAGACAGTAATTTTAGGTGGAGATACACATTCTTAGCAATTATTATATACTGGTGCTGTGCAAAATGGCCCAATCAGTATGATCTCAATCCTAACAAGCATTCTTTGTAGTGCTACTAAATCCATGTGACAACCAAGCGTGCATGGATGAGCGTGCCTAAGATCGTCCACCGGTAAGGGGAAGAGATGGGGGATTTGGACTGAGTGAGATCCGTGGCTCAAGATCCACTGTACGAAGTATGCCACAGAGTCACAGTGTGGGTCTCCGCGTCCGGGGTACAGGACCCATACGGCACGGCCCTCACTGCCATCTCATGGTGTCCTCCAAATCGCAAGGCAGCCCTGCGGGGGCCTCGAGAATTACAGCAGGTACAAGAACAGCGGAACGACAGCAAAGCTCCCCGCGCACTCAGGCTGGGTTCTGTCCTGGAAGAGCCCCAGGAATGCACACTGTCAACGTGAACCAAGGGAATATGAGGGCCATCCACAGCCTGGCACCTTCAGAACGTGAAGATCCAGAAAACCCTGAGTAGGACTTTAGAGTTCAGTTCAAGTTTGGCAGGCACAACAAGCATCTTCCATCTGACTTGATCAGCACAGACTGGCAGTGGCTGCCTGCAACAGGGTGTTGGAAAGGACTCTGGAGTAGCCTACAGGCCCAGCAGCAAGGAGCGTTCAGATCAACAGTGAGGTCTGACACAGCTGACAGGGACAAGTGTGTGATCCAGGCCACTATCTCTAGGACAGGCGCTCCGGAGTTAAGATAAACTTATTCCACCGGCCTTGTCTTCTGGGTCTCACGCCAACCTGTGGCGCTGGCATGACTCACACCCCGTATCACAGCACCGACTATGGGGGGGGTGGCCTAGCCACTGAGGCACAAGAGGCCTAAAACACCACAATCTTCTAATAACGGCATTATAATTCAGGCTTGTGGACTGAATTTGTGAAAATGGATCTCTTGTCTCCTCTTTCCAGATGCTAAAGCCAACAGTCAACTTGGGGCTCTTGAGACACCTTTCAGAAAAGAAATCTGTGCAGAAGAAATAATTTTTCTCCCAACCAGGCAGAAATGTTTCTTTAAAAAAAGAGAACATACAAACTGTTCAAAGAAAGCAGTCTCTGCCCCCTGAATTCTAAACGCACCGCAGGGTGAGGATGGCAGCTATGCACGGAGAAGGCACCCCGGATCCATACGCCACCGGTACGCCGCCCCCTCTGGGAGACGCTCGGGCAGCCCTGGCTTTGCTACCGGCTGCAATCCCAAAAAGTCTTTCTTTCAAACAGGTAGGTTATGGTCCAGACACAGACACCAAAAGAAATCCCATCTGAAAGAACACCTGTGGGGGCCTGCAAGGGCAGTGCTAGGAAGGGGACCTAGTCTAGGGCGGTCTCAGAGAGGGCGGATGAGAAGCCTCTTGCCCCTCCAGAGCACAGAGCCGCATCTGTCAGCTCTACACACGGCCCTCAAAGTTAGCTCCATGGACCCTCCAAGTCCTCAAAACCGTAATCCTGCAGAAAGGTAATTTGAACAAAGTCAGCCCCCTCCCATCAGCAATCACCGGGAAGTGCTGCATATCTGCTCAGTAATGCTGAGACCACAGCTCAGAGGGATTACTGGTTCGCTCTGAACCCGAGCAATGGCATTTACAGGCTGCTCTGCAGAACTGTGTACTTGTCGGATCCTGGCACTGAGGCGTAAGCTCCCTGAGGGACGGGCCTGAGTCTCATACATCTTGTATCTCTTCAACAACTAGTAGGCTTTAAGTATTTGGCTTACTAAGAAATATTCCCTAGATGGTCACACAGTAGTCAGTACACTTTCAGAAACTACCTACGTTATGCTCTTTTAGCCTCCATGGTGTACTGAACTCGGTATGTATACAGTAGGAATAGAGTTAATGCCCCCCGTGTCACAGAGCCGTCCGGCGTGGGCAGCGTGGTGGCCGTGGCCGTGCCCTGTAGTGTTTCATGCACATATTTCTAAACCGGGCTTCACAAGTCTCCAGTTTCACCAAGGAACCAGACTCCGAAAACAAAACGTTGATTATGTTCCATTTATTATTAGAACCAACAGTCAACAGTGAATGACGGGCTAACTGCGCTCTTTCTGCTCACTTGGGACATGAGACTGGACAAGGAACACAGCACTGCTCTTCTACTACAGGGTTGCACCTGGCCTCTGACCGTCCAGCAGCAGGTGGATGCAGGAATTCACGGCAGTGACAGTCACCATCATGGGAGAGGCCTTCCCTTCTCTCCAGGGTTTTCTGCAGGGGAGGGGTGCACCATGCTGGGCTGCAAACGTCTGAAGGTAGGGAGAGGAGCCTCAAACAACCCGACTTCAGAAGGCTCAGCCAAGCACCTATGGCCACCTGGCGTGCCGAAATGGGCGTCCCTAGGGATCACCGAGTCAAAACTTTGAAACTTTATTCCTGTCAGAAACAAGTCAGACTAAAGAGCCTATAGCTTTAGTGGCAATGAGAGGAAACTGGTGTTACCCAGAAGAAACCGGCAGCCATGAGCATGGTCCCAGGACTTCAAAGCTCCACAAACATGACGTGTTTCCTTTTGCCCGGCTAGGCTTGCTTCACTTTCTTTCCTCTTTATGCTCCATTCTCTCTGTTTCCAGTTTCCATACGGTCTTGCCCCCACGCACAACTGGTATCTTAATGCTGGCTTCTTCTTTTCACCTCTCTTGCTGCTTTCAGTGGTGGCAAATGCACCACGTCACAGTATAAGCGACCTTCGAAATGCTCCTCTATCACAACTCTGAGTCTGGTAACTGGTGGTCTGGTGAACGGGCTCAGTTCAGTTTGAAAAGGGCAAGCAAGCGGTAAAAAGGTGGAAGCCTTGAGGCCAGAGCTACGAACTGCCCAGGTTGGCATCACGCGTGCTAACGGACTGGCTCGGCGCAGGCACACGTACGTGCCTCTACGCCTCTACCCAGTCCTTCGTCTTCCTGTAGGACCTACCGCCATCACGACAGTCAAACTAATACCTTGAAAATGTTTCTCTCAAACACAGGACGACCCTGGAACACATGATGAAGAATGTAATATCCAGTTACCAGGAATTCAAGAAAAGCAGACAGTTCAGTCTAGAGGACAGGACTGAATCTGGAGGCGGGATACAGACTGCTTTTGTGCTCAGATTGTTTCTAGAACCTTGCAGTGCTGCTGAAGCACGTGAGTCCCAGAGCTTCTCTCAATATTTAAAAGATCAAAACTACTGAAGTGAAGCATACTTTAGAAAGATAATTGTGTGAAAATACTTAAAAATAATAACAAAAAAAAGAAGATAGATGCTTATCAATCTCCCTTACTTACTTGCATTGTTTTTTTCCTGAGTGGTATCTGCATCAGTGTTAGAGCTGACAGATTGACTGTCTGAGTTTTTGCTGCTGTCACCTAACTTTTTAAGCCTATTTAAGCGTTTATCTGTCTCTCTGAGTCCGTATTTGCTATTGATAACAGGAGCAGGTGCAGGCAGTCCCACTCTGGATTTAAAAGCACCGGTTCCCCGTCTGAAAGAGAAAACACACAGGTTAAACAGACAGTGTACTCGCTGTAAGGTCAGTGGCTGTGGGCTCACGGCCACATCAAGTGAACAGATGTGGTGCACTGACGAGGCCTCAATCATC
The DNA here is from genome assembly GCF_037043125.1 of Eumetopias jubatus. NCBI lineage: Eukaryota > Metazoa > Chordata > Mammalia > Carnivora > Otariidae > Eumetopias > Eumetopias jubatus. The sequence goes on along the minus strand of NW_028274819.1, from coordinate 5,023,263 downwards.
ACTGGCAATCTGCCAAGGCTAGGACTCGCAAAAGAATTAAAAATGTATATAAAATTAACGCAAAAAACCCTCTAGATTTTAAATAACAAATTATTGTGACTATTATCAATTGATTATTAACTGCCCATGAGAAACGCCTAGACCCTGAAGAAGTCCACATGTAGGTGGAAATAACTAATTCTTCAATTTCAAAGCTGGTTAGTCAATAGTTAGGTCTACATTATAGCTTAAATAACCCACCTGTTAATTATATTTCAGCTCTGTTCTATGCAAGTTACCTCTACAATGCTGAATATTAAGAACTAAGGAATTAAAAAAAGAAACCAGAGAATTTCCATAAATTAATTCATTACTTAGAACTCGATGTTAGATACAAAACAAATCTTAACTAAAATTCTGTGTAAGGTGGCTACATCAGTGAAAATCTGACTTCTAGAACAATAAAAACTATTTCTTTCAAGTTATTAACATAAACATGAATGACCATAACTAACACAATGTTACTTAATAAAAGGCACTAAAAGACTTGCTTTTATCACGGGACAAGAATGATTTGTAGCCTACTCTAATAATTTACATTCTTATAGACGTTCTTCTGAAGTGAAGGTGCTCCTGAAGAGGCTCTCATTGACCTTACTGAATCTCACTTTGCAGACATTAACTTTATTCAGTGAGTACTGGTGAGTTTCTACTCAGCTCAATTCGAGAGTAAGTTACTGAGGGTTAAAAAAAAAAAAAAACGGCGCTACATACTACAATTAAAAAATGAGAAATCTCGGGGCGCCTGGGTGCCTCAGTCATTAAGTGTCTGCCTTCAGCTCAGGTCATCGGTCCTGGGATCAAGCCCCGCATCGGGCTCCCTGCTCAGGGGGAAGCCTGCTTCTCCCTCTCCCACTCCACCTGCTTGTGTTCCCTCTCTTGCTGTGTCTCTGTCAAGTAAATAAATAAAATCTTTAACAAAACAAAACAAAACAGAGAAATCTCTTTGCCCAAAATTGCCTTCACTGACTTGCCTGTTTGTCCTCAGGTTGTTAAGGAAAAGCCGTATAACAGCAGCTTTTGAACACACAGCAAAACCGTAGGCGCCCTCCAGCCGGGGAGCAGTACTGGCCTCCATAAGAGCCCGTGTGATGCCGTCCTTTCAGGATGTGGATGAAGACAAAATAACTACTCCCCACCCCCCACCCCCACCGGTAATCTGAGTGCTCCATCCACTTTTAGCTAGGGGACACCAAAACTTTCAATCTCCCTTCCTACCATCTTACCTCTTAAAGCGAGGGGCACACACCTAAACCGATGGCCAAACCTATCTCTGGTAAGCAGGGTGAGCATTCTTGCTTTTTTCACCTTTTCAGAACAGATCTGGAATTCCATTTTTAATGAACATTTCTGCAAAAATCACAACAAACTGGGTGCCTGGGTGGCTCAGTCGGTTAAGTGTCTGCCTTTAGCTCAGGTCATGATCCCAGGTCCTGGGATTGGGCCCCGCATCGGGCTCCCTGCTCAGTGGGGAGTCTGCTTCTCCTTCACCCTCTGCTTGTGCTCTCTCTCAAATAAATAAAATCTTAAAAAAAAAAAAAATCACAACAAACTTATTGTGTGGCTGCCTCAGTTCTGGTCTTGCAAAGTGTGTCAGAAATCATGGTAAAACGTCCAGGTAATTGCTACGCAGACGGGCAAGCAGTTCCACTCCAGTCCACATTGACACATGTGCAGAAAGAGAATGCAGACATGTCAAAGGTGATTTTTTTTTCTCATAGGAATTAAGAGTAATACGGTATTTTCAGATATTCCATGCCTTTTCCCCATAACCTATAACCTTTCTGGTTCACTTCCAGAAAAATGGGCCATATTTAAATTATGCTTAAATACAGGGGCGCCTGGGTGGCTCAGATGGTTAAGTGTCTGCCTTTGGCTCAGGTCATGATCCCAGGGTCCTGGGATCGAGCCCCGTATTGGGCTCCTGGCTCAGTGGGGAGCCTGCTTCTGCCTCTCTCCCTGCTCATGCTCTCTCTGTGTCTCAAGTGAATAAATAAAATCTTTCAAAAAAAAATTATGCTTAAATACAAATGATCATGGTGGAATTATTTTTCTCTGGAATTAGAGGTTTTTGGTTTTTTTGCTTTTGAAGTAAATCTCTACCATTCAACTGCTTCTCTACTTTCGATTTCTTCTTTCTAACTTATGCAAGTAAGACGTGCTCCAGCTTTGCTGCAACAAGCAAAACAATCCTAGGATCTAAATCCATAAAGCAAAAGTTGCCGGTGAGGCACCCTGCACCCCCAAAACCCCGAGGTGCCTGCCAGTGTGGCATCCTCCGCCTCTCTGCCATGGTCTGCACACTGGTCTACGCAGTTGGTTCTTTTTAAAAAAACAAAACCAAAATGTATGGTAATACTCAGCAATCAGTTTTATCATTATGCAATAGACAAATAAATCTAAACTGAACATATGTTTTGAAAACTGTACATTTTACACTGAATAAACATTCCCTGATGCATTCAGTCATTCCTCACTGGTGGTTAGTGAAACTTGCAGGGATTTTTATTTTTGTTTTTGTTTGCCACCAGGAACACTGCTGTAATACTGCTCTTGAAACCAAATCCTTACTACCGATTGTTCGTTATTTCCACAGGAGAGATTCTTCCATATGGGACTGATTGCCGGGTAACAGGGTGCACTTATCTTGAATGATTGCCAGACAATTCATGGCCCGACAAACAACGTATGAGTGCCCATTTCTCCACATCCTCACCAGCACTACAGAGTACAACTCTTGTATTTTGCCAATTTGATAGTGACAACAAATACCTGCTTACTGTTTTAACTGCCTTGTTTATGGCCATGATTTTCTGTGCGGCATCCTCCTTACCTTTCTCTTCTGGAGTCTGTCTTTTCCTTATGAGCTTCTAGGAGCTTTTTGTTATTTGGATTATTAACTCTGCCACATGCGTACCGTTTTCCCTTTGGTTCATCAGTTGTCTTTGATTTTACTTTTGACCTTTCAAACATTCTCGTATTCACGGTTTTCTACTTTACTTCTTTCAAAACCTCTCTACCACTCCAAGGATAGACAGATATTCTACTAATTTTTTCTAATAATTTTGCATTGTATTTGAAAATTTTAATCTTTAATCCTTCTTGAACTTAGCTTGGTTTTCTTCCAGATGCACAACGAATGATACTAACATCATTCGTTAAGACAAATCATCATTTCCCTGTATGTGATGTCAGATCTCACACACACTCGCCGCTGTTTCAGGCCTCTGTTGTGTGTTCTTTTTTCTGTTTGTCCATTTCTGGGCTAAGAGCATCAAATGCTGACCGCAACTGCTTCCTAGTTACTTTCAATATCTGTTAATGCAAATCTCCTCTAACTAGACTTTAGAAATTTTTTCTTGGCTATCATCAGACATATTTCCATATAAACTTAAAAATAATCTAATCCTTCATATTTTTTGGTCCTTCATTAGACTTTATTCCTCACATTTTCTACAGTACAGTCCGCAGCACTTACTTCGAACATATTACATTCACAGTAGTGACTGTCAGGACGGTTATTGTCAGAAATGTGCATCAAATGCATCCTGGATGCTTCACCCATGATCTCAGTGCCTTTGGAAACCTTCTGCTCACCCGTTTCTTCATGGGCCAGCTCTTCTCATCCTGCAGCCCTGGCAGAGCACCTGTGTGCATGTCCCTGCCCTGCTCTCACATCTGGCATTGTGCTAGTCTTGTTTACTCGGCATGTACTAGACCTAACATAAGTCAGCTATTAATAACAGCTGATGAATAACTGAATGAGTCGCTCTGACTAGTCTTACCCTCTTAGGTGTTCCTAAGAATTTCACGAATATTTGCAATCAATCTTTAAATCAAAGTGCTCAAATAGTCTGAAAAGAGCCGTGGCTACTGTTTGGAGAAAGCCTTTCCATTACAAATGGATCTGCTTGTGTATCTATTCCTCACACTAACCCTGTGGAGGAGACAGGATCACCCCCATCTGACCAGTGAGAAACTGAGGCTCACAGAGAATAATGTGTCTGAGAAACAGGATGATATATGCAATTCCAGGCTGGTAAAAGAGCTATTTCAGGCTTGGCTCAGAATCCTGAATATGTGGTTGCATTTCTCAGGACAGCCTCTGAAAGCTTATTTAGCATCCTGTTTGCCCTGTTCGTTTGTTCATGCATTCATTCAGTGACCAAATACTTATCAAGAACCTACTAGTGCCAGGCACTGTTCTGGATGCTGGGGATATAGTAGTAATAAGTGAAAGGATAAAAACAATCTCTGCCTTCATGGAGCTTACACTCTAATGGGCAAATAACCAGAAACCACAAAATAACCTGATAGCTAACTTCTGAGTATTAACTGTGCACTGTTCTATGTGCTTCACAGGAAATAATAAATTTAATCTTCACAGTGACCCTGTGAGACTTCTAGTGTTATCTCCACTTTACAGATGGGGTAATTAAGGCACAAAAAGCAGCTAAGTCGCCCAAGATCACATAGGTAATAATGAAGTGCAGTCACAGGATTTCAACTCAGTCAAGTTCCAGATCTTAGGCACTTAAGTTCTACACTATATGCTTTCCCTAAAAAATTATTTTTGAAGCATTATTCAAGTATAATTAAACTACTTCATGGATTAAAGGTCTTTTTGTGGGCTGTTCTAAGATTTAACCAACATTAAAGCCATTTTTTATGTAGAAAATGGTAAGTTTTTTACACCACCCCCCAAAAAGGGAGGGGGACAAAAATTCAGCAGGACCAGAAACAGGTTTTCTGCCATTCCTATGGCAAGGACCCCGATGATGGGAGAGAAGTGGCTGGGGTGGTACCATGACTCCATGCTTCTGCTCTCTCGTGACACGGGACAATACTGCCAGCTACCTGGAAGGAAGGGGAGTGGGGCCTCTGGGGCATTCGCTCTCTCCCCCGAGGCTGGCTGGCTGCAGGTTGGGTGTTTTCAGAGGGAGAAGGAGCACTACCAGACAGCCCTGCTCATATTTGCAAAAGTAGTATGAAGTGGGCAGAATGAGGGCTCTGGACTTCGGCTGCCCCGGGTTCAGATACTTCCGTTTCTGTCCTTGCAATGTGGACTTATCACTGGTACTCTCTCTCACAGGATGGCCGTGGAGACTGAATGAGTCAGAGTTAGTAAAGCGCCCAGCACAGTACAAGGTAAGGAAAACAGACTCAACAAATCCAGGTTTGCTCTGCTGTGTGGCCTATGCCAATGCGCACTGCCTTGTGACAGAAGCCTTCCCACAGCACTAGCAAGACAAGCTCGTGAGACCGCCTCTGGGAGCTCTTCTATGCAGAAACCAGTGCAGTGAGTGAGTGGAAACCAGGAGTCCTGCTAAGTCCGATCTGGGGGATTTCTACAAGGACTCCAGAATCTTGACAGGACACAAGAGGTACCTTATTAAGGAAGAGACAGAACTTAGGAATTACGAAAAGTATGGACATTGAAACAGAAAAATTCCTGTGGTGAGCACAGCATAACATACAGAGAGGCCGAATCACTATGTTGTACACCTGAAACCAGTGTATTGTGGTGTGTCCACTACACTTGAATAAAAAAATTAAAACAAACAAAAAACCCATAAAAATTCCAGAAGCCACAGCTTGGTAATACCCAAGACAACTTCAGGGTTTTTACATGATTATCCGTGGTGAATGTCACTTGCCATTTTTTGGGCAACCCCACTCTGGCAGAGTGTGTGTGTGTGTGTGTGTGTGTGTGTGTGTGAGAGTGTGTGAGAGTGTGTGAGAGTGTGTGTGTGTGTGTGTGTGTGTGTGTGTGTGTGTGTGTGTCTCCCAAGCTCTCTTTAGGCACATTGGTATTCTGACCAACTCAGAAAACAATAAGTTGGTAATAAGATTTTAAAGGCTGAGGTGCCAAGGTCCCTAAAGTGCTCTTCAACTTTGGCTGCTGACTCACGCTGCGCCGGGTGCAAGGCTACGGAACACAGAGGGCTATCCCTGCGTGCAAATGAGGAGGAAGTGACCTCAGCTCATGCCCACAACCACCTTACTCGATACTCTACCTTTCGCAAGTGTAACACTCGCAGAACTCATTATTTTCTCCAAAAAACCCGTCTCCATAATAACACGAAATCTCTTCTCCAGGCTCAATGTCTCTCAGGGCCTTCACACACGCCGTATCTCGACCAGTCGACACAAACTGAAATACAATTGACTCATTAAGAAACTCATAGCTGAGGCAGAAAGAAAACACTTGAAATAAAAAAATGTCTCTGCTTACCTTGCAGTTAGGTCTGCAATCTGAAAAATGTCCAAAAGATAAAGTCAATTAACTGTAGATAAGATCTGAAACACGAACAATTACAGAAATCTGAAATAAGCTTTCCACATTTTACAACTTTTGACAGAAGTTTAGGTCTCGAGGTCAACTACAGGATTATTTATTTAATAAGTTGGTGGGGAAAGATAAAGAGGTCCCATCTCCAGCCTCCTGTGAAGGGAGGCGAGGTCTGACAGTCTGACAAGGCCATGCTAAGTCTTAGCAGTCCTGCCCGCCACTTGCGCCCGCCCGACAAGCACAGCTTACCATGGTTTATAAAGGCGGCGGGGCCGAGCCAGAGCTGAGCACAGTTTTTCCTTGTGGAATACATGACACTGAAGTCGTTTTCTCCGTGTCTAAGTAGCATGTTCTCCTCAATTTCTGAAAGTTCGGCAATACAACCCACCAGTAATTCTATTTTGTCATTTCGTTTCCTATTTAAAATATGTCATGTTAAAAATTACTAGTAATTATAAATAACAAGGCTTCTTTCAATAAAATCAGCCTGTCCAATCAATACCAGGAACTGAGAAAGCCTAGCTGTGTGTCTATCAGCTGAGCCCCCGGGACCTCCGCCGGGCCATGTCTTCCCTCCCCGGAAGCCCCACAGCCTCGAGCCACGGCTGCCTGCGTAGCTGCCTCTCTGCTACGAGACGCCAGAAGCTGTGCTAACCTCCATCTCTGAATCCCCGGCCAGCACGCAGTGTCATGTTCTGCAGGCAGGAAGGACACAAATACCCACTGCCCTGAATTCAACTTGCTGACAGTGAATGAAGGAGACAGAGACAAGCGGGAGGAAAAGGTCATGGGGACCCAGGAATGGCACGCCACCCTCTAGAGCAGCACCATCCGAGAGAGATGTCACGGAAGCCAAACAAGGAATCCTCAGCGTTCTGGCAGCCACATTTAGAAAGTAAAGGAAAAACCAGGCGAAATTACTTTGAGTCATGTATTTTAACCCAATATACCCCCAATCCTATTCCAGCAAAAGAAATGTTCATGAGGACTACAGTTTAATATAGCATCTGGCACGTAAACCACATGGACAACACTTCTCAGTTCACACTGAGCCACAAGCGTCTGGTAACCACCGCACTGGACAGCCCAGCCCTAGAAGACAAGACCTCAAAGCTCTACATCCACCGACAACACAAGGAGCTGGGGAGCAGGCTGGATATATTCCCATGTACACACACAAGCACACATCTATCCCAGAGGCCTGGGCGTGCTGCTCTTTGGCCATCCCACTTTCAGGTACCTGATTCTAACATTTTTGCTATAAAAAATACTGAGGGTATTGAGGGTAGCTTATGAGAGGGGCAACACGTTCCTTCTCCTGAGACATAAGGTAGGAACAGGCATCAGAGGAAAAATATAATCCAATATTCTCTCTCATGAATGGCTTTCATCCCTCCTACCTGGGCTCCACTTCACTACCCTTTTTTAAATGGGCACATCTATGTCTGTGTATATATTTAGGCAGGCAACGCAGAAGAAAATTTCCACCTGTGAAATTCCTAGGATCATTAAGACTTCACACCCCACCTTCCTCTAGGCCAGCAGGAGACGAACTCTTGAAGCCGGGTTCTCCAGCCCTAGCGCCCACAGGCTTCCAACAGCCTCGTCACTGAGCCGCACTCAGACTCAAAGCACGGTGGCTTAGTGACAGGATCTGGTTCAACTCCGATTTCTCATTTCACTGTCCTGACCCAGGTCACTGGGCCAAGGCACTGGCCCTGCACTGGCTCCTTTAGGGTGAGCCTGGCTTCACTCCTTCCCACAACTCCCTTAGTACTTCCACAGTTATTTACGAGAGAACTTTAACTAAGATGACATGACAGGTTATACCAGTATAATAGTTACCACTCTTTCGTTGCAACGATTTTGGCTCCATTTTGTTCGGACGAGTATCTATTACAAGGCAGTATTTCAAATCCACTGTCAGTTGCAAACATTCGCAAGTAAATAAATACCTAAAACAGAAAAAAAAAAAAAGAATATTTTGTATTGTTTATCCAGTTAGACTTGCACAGAATTATAAAAGCAAACTATCACCAACAACGTAAAACATTAAAGATCATTAGTAACAAACTCTGTTGTTTTTTAAAATTTCACATATTTGAGTACCTAGAGGCTTGGCCAAGTTCCTCTAAAAGTTGACAGTAAATTTCATCTTTAGATGACAAAGTTTTCTCTTTGGAGAGTCATACAAATGACCTTACGTATGATTAGAACTTCACACTGCTCAGCTTTATGCAAAATTGATTTAAAGTTTCAAGTTCACTAAAATTTAAGCTTTAGTTTTCTCCACTCTTATCCAAACAGAAAAATAGTATTAATCTTATCAATAAACCTACATGTTCCTTGAATAATTTCTCCTGCATTTTGTTCTTGTTGAGAAAATAATGCCGTGCCCATTCGCCTGAAGTCAAACATTTGAAGGCTTTCTCCAAGTGTTCATCTTTCTTAAAACGTTCAATGACTTCCTTTAGTTCTTCTTGCCTTCCCTTAATAGGTCGAAATCTGAACAAAATCAAAACATTCACTTTAGTTATTGCTATCATCCCTGGGCCACTGATGTGAGTTCCTGAGATAAGAGATTAATAAACTAAAAACAGCCAGACTTAAGAAAAGATAATCATCAATAATCCTGATAATTACTGCTCAAGTAATAGCAATCACCAGGAACTAGAACTTCTCTTTCTTCAAACTATATTTTGATATACTTATTTTACTATTACCTCATTTAACTGAGAAATGACCAGATGACTCAAATGAAAGCTGTCTGATTCAGGCTCATACTAGCCATATACTTTGGATGGTCCAAAAGATCTAGAATAGAATGTGTCTAATTGAGAGTTAGAATGACAAGATTTTTTTTAAAACATGCAGAATTCAAGCCAGAAGAGTGCAAGGCAATGAGCTTCAGAGGGATGGAGCAAACAAAATCATGCCATAAACAACATTCTGTATGTGCACAGTTAGAAAAATCCCAAACCAACTAGTATCCCAAGAGGTCCCGAAATACACCCTGATGTTCTAACACCCATGTCAAATTAATCTCTGATAACTGCATTCAGAGAGCAAAGAGTTTTGCAAAAAGCACAACTCTAGTGGTGATACTGCTAAACTGGTGATTTCAAAGGAAAAACTGTCAGGGTAGAATTCTGAAAGGCTTCTATAATAAAACCAGCCAAGCTTTCAGAAAACTGTACAATTGTGGTCCAAAAAAGACTTCTGGGGACGCCTGGGTGGCTCAGTCAGTTAAGTGGCTGCCTTCGGCTCAGGTCATGGTCCCGGGGTCCTGCGATCGAGTCCCACATCGGGCTCCTTGCTCAGCGGGGAGCCTGCTTCTCCCTCTGCCTCTCTCCCCCTGCTTGTGCTCTGTCACTCTCTGACAAATAAATAAAATCTTTAAAAACAAAACAAAACAAAACAAAAAAGACTTCTGTTTGTAAAGCCCCTTATTCTAAAGCTGTGTTCTCTTAGTAAAACGTGTACTTGCACCTTAATTTCAAAATTTCTTCTCATGTCAATTTCTTTTGGTTTATTTTCCCAAATAAAGTTCTTTTGTTTTGTTTTTGGAATGTCCAACAACAAAAAAGGAGCTAGACTGCTACTGAAATAAACTGTTAAGAAAAAACTATTAGTGGCTGAGGAGAAAATATATTTGAACTACGCATCTTACTCCAACAATTAAAACTGCGTGTCTTGCAAACCCTGAACACACTAACATGGAAGTAAGATCTGACACAAACTCTAGCACAGGAAGTATCCAAGCAGAAATTTTTTCCAGGTAAGCTATCATAAAGGTCTCCATCACATTTCAGTGAGATTTTAAGCCACAGGATCTCACCACAGATTCTTTATTAGGTGCTATGTACACAGGTGGTGTGGAGAAAAATATGAGCGAAGACACGACCACTGCTCTTGAATGGAAAGCCCCTTTGGGACTAAGAGATACATACACGCATCCAATGGTTAAGCAAGGCATCGCTATGCTGCTGCAGGTTAACAGGGCATAAACTACACACTATAGCACTCTCAGGTATGGAAACTAACGAAGGTGTAAGGTCTGTTTGGGAAGGGGTTTTGGATTTGACAGTGATGTGGGCAATGAGGAAAGTGGTGATTTCAGCTTTCTAAAGAAAAAGCAGAATATTACCCTAGGCAGGAAAGAATCAAAAGGCGGCAGGCAAAGTGAGCAGAAGTCTAAGCAGAGGATCTTAATGAGGGTGGATTCAAAGAGCCAAACAAGGGCTGAGGGAGTCAGCTTGGCCAGCAACATTGAGGGAAAGTACTAGAACAAGGAAGAGGAAAGACGTGAGCCCCTGAGTGGGGGGGGATGCTGTTTACTGGACAGGACCCATAGAGGACCTCCACTCTAGAAATGCAAGCGGACACCACTAGGTGGTGGACTAACTAGCCAAAGTGTCAATAACCTGCTCACAACTAGTAAGCATAACTATAAGAAAGACTCCAGGCACATCCTGGAGAGATCATATGAATAAACAGACAATGCCCTATATTATTTTCCATTTCAATCAATTAGCATACCAGCTCTCACAGGCAAGTGAGTGCAAGTCCTTTAAACAGTTCAGAAGGTCTTTAAGTTGTCAGAATACGGTGTCAGAGAACCACCATTAAAATGATCTAAAAAAAAAACACCTGCAGAATTGTGGAAACATCCATACTTCCACACAGATAGAATACTAAACTACTTACTTGCAGCCACCACAAGCGATTTTGTCAAGAGTGGGTTTCTTAGAAAACCTAAACCCTCCGTGGCGCAGTGCTACACTATGAGGCTCCCAGCACAGGAAGGACAGACCAGTCACCCCGGCAGCTGCCAGCTAAGGCCAGAATATGAAATGGTGGGAAACAGATAACCCATGTTTTGTGGAGGAAACAGAAAAGCAACAGTTCACTTATAGAACGAATATGGACTCATCTATGATGTTAAGTGGCTACAAAGCACAGAAAGAGCCAAGCCATCTTTCCAAGTTTAACATGGAATTGACTAACGGTGACACTGTGTTTTAAAATAACCGCATGGCCTGATGCGTTAGAAAAGCAAGCCAAAGTCAGGGCTAAATTCACCTAAAGCTCTTGAGAACATGTCAGAAAAATAAGCTGCAGACGTGGAATGGATGCTGCCTCTTCCTGACACCTTCTGTGCGCTCTCCACTTCCTGAAACACGTTCCTCCCTCTCTGAAAGTGCCTGTCAGCTCTCCTTAGTTTTGCTTACTCTTTGTTCATGATGCCAAACAATTTATATGCTAAAACCAACACAAAATAACCAACTGGCGACTTAGTAATATTCTGCCTTTGTTTCTGCTTTCCTGACTTCTGCTTCGAACACAAACAAAACCCCCGAAACTGTCCCTTGCTACTACTCACTGGCAAGAACCCCTATTTCACTTAAGATGTAATTTACTGTCAGAACTTACTGTCTCAGTTGGCTGCTATAGGCATGAAATGACAGTGAGGCAAAGGAGGAAGAAATGGTTCTGGGTGCAGACAGGAAGGGGTGAGACAGTTGTTTTCGACAATCCTACAGACGTACATCAAAATCACCTGGCCGACAGCTCAAGTCAAATCCCATTATAAGAGATAGTTCGGGGAGATAAAATTACTTAATAACATAAGATTGTTACAACTAATAGGGCCAGAGCAAAAAGGCACTGAAAACCCTGGAAAAAAGTGAAGTGTTTTTCTACTATTGAGGAGAAAAAGACCCTTTGTCCTCTCCTTAACCATAATCATTCTAAACCTACCACGCAAACTGCACAAAGCTATCCTCACACCACGGTTCTTAAAGCTCGAAGAATATTTAGGTTATGTGAAACGATGCTCCTGTTCCATAAATGAGGAAAGCAAGGCCTAATGAGGGCTGTTAATGGACGGACTATTATTACCCGGCCTTGTGCCCAGTCCTACTCTCTCATGTAAGACTCTGAGGGTCCTCTGGTGTTTCATGATCAGAACAGGATTTGACTTGCGTTCGCCACCGAGCACAGCACAGAGCCCAGCCAGAGACTGCGAAAGGGGTGGACACAAATATATACTTTTGAATTTAGTATCTGGGAGGTAGCAATCAGCGTGGCAGGGGAGGCAAGAGACAGGAATTTGGCATTTCCAAATCAGTATGTCCCTCTTCCCCCTCTTAATACAAACTTTACAACTTTAAATAAACCAAACATTGTTCTCTTCCCCCACCTCTGATCAATGGCTGGTATAAGAAATACAAAAATATGTCACTTAAATCATTTATTATTAAAAAGGGCAGAAAGAAACATGAATTCACACTCCCACACACCTGTTCCCCACTCTTTCCAGAGACTGACTTCCCAGGGTTTCTTGCTATTTGGTTTTTCTGTTTCCAAACCCAAGTGGCCAGTGCGGCACTGAAGGGAAGCTGCGGGTTTCTATTAGCTGCACTACTGTGCCCTTCCATTAGCATGTACACCCAAGAGCTGACTGGAGGGAGCGGGAGAGAGGAGGGGGACAGAAAAAAGGGAGCAAGGGAAGGAGAGAGGAAGAGAGAGAAAATGCTCAAATATTTAAGATATAAAATAAGAAGACGGTAAGGCAACATCGTGAACACATTTCCCCCTTTGAAGAAAATTCAGCTGCACACGGACAGTTGGTAGATGCTGAGGAATCATGCTAGAACCACAGCTCTTCATTCCTTCTGGACCTGAAAGGAGACAACCCCCAGACACATACCTGGCTGAGTCCTGCAATCAGTGCTCAGCTAATCCCAGGGAGTGACTCCTGATCTTTTGATGAATGCTTTCTCTTAAAATTACCCTGTTATGGAGTACAAGTGGTTTTTTAAATACAGCTATTACTAAGATCAAACTATTTTAAAAGGTTTGCAAAATGTTCTAAAAATCGTGTTTATGCTGACACCTCCAATTACTTAACACAAAAGAACATCATAAAGATTGAAACAGGTTAGCTGGTATCTTATTATTGTTTGTAATGCACTCTACCTACCTCACAGGGTTGTTGTGAGGAAAACTGTCAGATTTTGAAAAATGCCTTGAGCTCCTCGAAGGAAAGGCGCTATATAAATGCAAAAACAAACAACAACAATAAAAACTATTTGTATAAGTTGTATTTATAACTTCTAAACAGACTTACAATATTAGTTGTCCCACAAGTCCTTAAAATGCTGTGACACTCAAGAGCTTTCTGAAGCCGTAGGCAGACTCAGCATAGTAGCAGAGGCCAAGATGCCGAAATTCTCTTTCCCACACGACATCCTTTCCCCCTTGATCACATTAAGTTAGAAGGCCTAAAAATGTATTTGTTTTCTAATCAAGCACTTGAGTTTAAAGTGACATTTAAAGTGATTTATAAATTCATGCCCCATACTGGATATGAAAAATCAAATACATAAATAAGCAAAATTAAAATCTGATGGTTACAACAGAAGGATGAGATAAGCCGAGTACAATTTGGATTAGAAAAATAGAGAAAAGTTCCAAAAATCCTGTGAGATAGCCGAACTGTGGAAAGAGCCAAGATGTCCATCGACAGATGAATGGATAAAGAAGATGTGGTGTATATACACAATGGAATATTATGCAGCCATCAAAAGGAATGAGATCTTGCCATTTGCAACGACATGGATGGAACTGGAGGGTGTTATGCTGAGTGAAATAAGTAAATCAGAGAAAGACATGTATCATATGACCTCACTGATATGAGGAATTCTTAATCTCAGGAAACAAACTGAGGGTTGCTGGAGTGGTGGGGGGTGGGAGGGATGGGGTGGCTGGGTGATAGACATTGGGGAGGGTATGTGCTATGGTGAGCGCTGTGAATTGTGCAAGACTGTTGAATCACAGATCTGTACTTCTGAAACAAATAATGCAACATATGTTAAGAAAAAAGAAAAAGAAGACAGCAGGAGGGGAAGAATGAAGGGGAGTAAGTCAGAGGGGGAGACGAACCATGAGAGACGACGGACTCTGAAAAACAAACTGAGGGTTCTAGAGGGGAGGGGGGTGGGGGATGGGTTAGCCTGGTGATGGGTATTAAAGAGGGCACGTTCTGCGTGGAGCACTGGGTGTTATGCACAAACAATGAATCATGGAACACTCCATCCAAAACTAATGATGTAATATATGGTGATTAACATAACAATAAAAAATTAAAAAAAAAATCCTGTGAGGACTCTTCCCGTTTCTCCATTGTGTTATTTCCTGCTCAGCGTCCCCCACTCCCCAGGAGACGGAAACCTCCCAAGTCATGCTGCCTACAACAAGGGGCATTATGGAAGGCATCCACCCCTGCTTTACACTCTCACCTGTCCACGTGCTTTTTAAAAAATCGGAGACATTAAAAAAAAAAAATCAGAGGCATAACTAGCAACTCTGTTCTCTGGTTAAAAGGAAGAATTTCATTTTCATAATGGACAGAAGTCAACTAAATCTAAATATTCCCCAATAAATTGAAATTACTACTGTGTTTATAATACCATTTCTAGATAGTCATGCTACAACTCTGACTTGTTTGTTTTTAAATGTAGGAATTTATCAAGACTAAAACATAAGCATTCATAATAGAGCTAGGGAAATTCTTAAACTGTTAAGTATCTATTGTATCTGAACATGGTTTCTGACGGCACACCGCAGGAAGTAGAGGGAGGGAAAAAGGCCTAAAACAGAGAAACTGAAAAAGGACAATCAAATTACAGATGTACAAACATGGGAACGAGGAGATGACTCCTACAAGTGACGGACAGCTTGGACAGGGAAGATCCAAGCTCCAGTCATGTCTTTCATACCCCAAAGAGAAGTCCATAAACTTAATAATTTAAGAAACAGTCAAAATTATTCTAATGCAGCACCACTGATTTTCCTCATTTCCTATAAAATGTTATCTTTGAGAATGACGTAAGTCTACATTCTGATAAATTCTTGCTCAAAAGGTGAAGAATTAGAAGACACAGTTTTATTTTCAAGTTCACTAAGATTAAATGAACACATACGCCTTTCACTAAGATTAACAAGCTTCATTAATAAAACTTCTGTGTATTCCCTAACGGCAGCTTACAAAAGTCTGTTAAAAGACCTCTGCGGGGCGCCTGGGTGGCTCAGTCGGTTAGGTGGCTGCCTTCAGCTCAGGTCATGATCCCAGGGTCCTGGGATGGAGCCCCGCGTCGGGCTCCCTGCTTGGCGGGGAGCCTGCTTCTCCCTCTCCCTCTGTCTGCCACTCTGTCTACTTGTGCTCTCTGTCAAATAAATAAATAAAATCTTAAAAAGACCTTTGAAACGGGAGCGCCTGGGTGGTTCAGTCAGTTAAGCATCCGACTCAGGTCATGATCTCAGAGTCGTGGGACCGAGCCCCATGTCAGGCGCCATGCTCACTGGGGAGTCTACTTGAGGATTTGCTCTCTTCTCCCCCTCTGCCCCCTCACCCCACATGCACGTGCTCTCTCTCAAATAAATAAATCTTTAAAAAAAAAAAAAAGGCTTTTGAAATGAACACCTCTAGTAAAGGTAGACAGCGCTCGGGGACACAGCAGCATTGCCGGCTCAGCCACGCAGGCCCAAGGTGCTCTAGAAAGGGCAGAGCACAACCATCTGTGCCACCTACGGCTCCTCTAGGAACTCTAGGAGTAGGGTTACACGTTGTACTGAAAAATATGAGTGTTTTCTTCTGAATGTTTAATGGGGTTTAATGAATTTTAGATCCTGCATTTTAATTTAGGGCTATCTGGATACAGTAATGTCTTGAATTTTAATAATATTTGTGGAGTAACCCTGAAGTTTACATCTTAGGACTGCATGTTTTTATTTATTTTTTAAAAGATTTTATTTAGTTAGAGACAGAGAGAGCCAGAGTGTGTATGCGAGAGCACGGAAGGGAGGGGGGAGTGGGAGAGAACCTCAAGCAGATTCTGTGCTAAGTGCGGAGACCAAAGCAGGGCTCGATCCCACGACCCTGAGATCACAACCTGAGCTGAAACCAAGAGTCGGACACTCAAATGACTATGCCACGTGGGTGCCCCAGTTGCACATTTTTAAATGAGCCTAGGAAACTACTGATAAGGAACTTTTTATCCACTCATTATATCATAACAAAGCTCAGTAGGCCAGATGGCCTAGGACCTTGCTATTCTAAGTATAGTTGGCAGCTTGTTAGAAATGGAGCATCTCAGGCCCCAGCCAGCCCACAGCTACTGAATCAGAACCTGCATCTGAACAAGACTCCCCCAGTGACTCACATGTAAACTAATTATGGGAAGGAGTTGTCAAGGCGGACTTTTATTTAAAAATACGAGTTATTTCCTATTGCAGGAGCCACTAACAGGTAACTGCTCATCTTTTGGAACAAAGAATGGCTGGGGGAGAGGGGACCGAATACACGGGAATTCTTTCCTACACCACTGAAAATTTTATTGTAATTCTGATGCAATGCTTCCTAAGATGGCTTACATGCTTCCATATATCAGTATACAAGGCATAATGAACATGACCTCTTTCTTCTCTTGCTTCATGACTCCAGGTCATAATTATGGGCCTTTGCAGTAATACCCTGAGTATCTCTAAGACTATTATGTGAAAGTGAGTCACATTTCTTAAATATTATCAGGATCTCCTAGGAGAACGGGTGCTAGCCTCACTGGGGAAAGAAGGGAAATGGACTTAAAATAATGCAGACCAGATTTTAATTGGACACTAGGACATCCAGTCCTGTTGACTTTCCAGACAATAGTCATCCACCTGCCTACTTACAAAATTTAGGTTATCTATCCTTCCGATGGCAGGGAGCTACTTAAATAAGTTCTCAAGTCCACATCAACTTGTCACTTCATTTTATAGCAAGAAAAGACCTCTGATGACAGGAAATCACATGAAAATACCAAAGGCTCGGGGTGCCTGGGTGGCTCAGTTGGTTAGGCAGCTGCCTTAGGCTCAAGTCATGATCCCGGGGTCCTGGGGTTGAGCCCCACATCAGGCTCCCTGCTCAGCAGGGAGTCTGCCTCTCCCTCTGCCCCCTGCTCATTCCCATTCTCTCTCTCTCTCTCTCATTCAAATAAATAAAATCTTTAAAAAAGAGAAAGAAAGAAGAAAGAAAATACGGAAGGCTCATTTTTATCTGAATTATTTCTTTCTGGATTTAGAATATAATTGATAAACGAATCATACTGTCTCTTGTTTTAAATTCTAGCAAGGGACTGAATTAAAAGGGGGAAAAAATGGCGCAAGATTTCCTCTAGTCACCTTTACTCACCAATTCTTCCTTCCCCCCACTCTTGGTGACGAGTCACCTGGTGATCAAGTCCCTCTAGAGCTGTCACTGGCCCTGGAGCTACAAACACCAGTGCAAGTGTGAGGAAGGTGGGAGGGAGCAGGGCCCTAGAACTGGCTCGACATTCTCAGTCCCTGCTGTTACACTCTCCCACCAGCCTGGAAAACCCTCTGCCGCTCAAGTTAAGAGATAAAGAAAAGTCGTAAAGTTCCGACTTAGTGTCCGGTGGCAATTATGAAATTATCTAAAGGCCTTTTTTGGGGGAAAGATGATGTTTAAGAGAATATAATAGATTTCAGTAGTAATGTAATACTACGTCATACAGGTGCCTTCTTAGCGCAGTGGGCAGCGCTCAGTCTCATATTTTATACAGATGGCATGTGGTACTCAATAAAGCACTTATGCATCTCTTTTCTTATCTGTGTACTGAACAGAAGCACATCTTTAAAAATATTCACTCTTACCATGATTAGCTGAATCTCAAAGATTAAACATGATGGCAAAATTCTCTATATACAGTTGTAATTATTTAAAAGAAGAAAAGTCTACAATAAAATCATGAAAACATCCCTGATGTAACCTACTTTGAGCAGAAGAAAAATCATACACATTTTCAAGGTTTCACAGGATTTTTCTTTCAGCTAAGATAATTATCGTTAACATTTAAAATAAAATATGAGATGCTCCTCCAGCTTTATATTTTAATAGAAACAGCCTGAGATAAAATAAGAACACAAAATTAAAACTGACAAGACCCTTGGAGGAAGCTTTTGTTGCTTTTCTTCGCTCACATATAGAAAATCTTCTACAGCAAAGATCTTTCCTTTAATGTCATTTTAAATTCTGACTAAAAGTAAAATTAGCATCTCTTTTCTTAAATTCAACATCATCATCTGCTCCACTTCAGGATAAAGACTTACAATTACCTAGTATTCATTTTGTGTGTTTGAAAACCTAAATAGGGATCAAGAACCAAACTGGTCGCCAAATCATCATTCTCACAGAGTTCCTTGGCAGACATTCCAGAAGATGGTACATATCGACTCTGTCCTTCAAATCCCGAATTACCATTACCTATGAAAAGAAAAAGAAAGAAAAGTAACTCAAATAGAAAACTACTTGTATTTACCTGTTAAACCTTTAGCTTCACTGCTCTCTCAAGCTAGTAATTCAGAATGGAAATTACTTGTTTCAATCTGTTTAATTCAGAGCTGAGTGCCTTTTGCATAAACAGAAAGCCAAATACAGTAAATAATGGAGAGTATTTTGGTTAGTAGGGATGATACCAGGTTTCCCAAGAACAGGGTCTGACGAGGTGAGAGATCTTGGGCTCAGATGCCTTACTAGCCCCTTGGAGGAAGATGGGAAACAGGGGATGAGTGGATGCTCATTGCCACAGCAAGAGAGCATCAGGAGGCGTTCAGAGGGGGGAGGGGGAGGAAACGAGCAGAGCACAAGCAGCGCTCTGCAGGATGTGCCAGAAGGGCGGACCTCAGGGATCAAAGGGAGCCCGAAGGAGATCACTTCGCCTTCCTGCTGGGGGGCAGGTGGATGAGAACTGTCCCCACTTTGCAGGCAAAGGGTTCAGAAACTCAACTAGAAGAGTTAGGTGGCAGAAGCGGGGAAAGCAGAGAGAATGACAGGCTGATTTCTAGCCTGTATGAAGCAAATTCTGAATGAATGCATAAAAATAGGGAAGTGCCAGAGATACCTAACTGAGGTAATCTGGTTTGGTGCGGAAGAAACGCAGCGCAAAGAGAGGACGGGAAGGCCACACTCGTCCGGGTGAAGTTTCAGTGGTGCTCAGCCACGTAGGTCAGCGAGAGTCTTTTCAGCCACGCCATTATGCTAACAGTATAATCTTAAACCTCTCACAATTAAGGTGTGGAGGAAGGAAGGACAGTGAGAGGTAACCTTCTTTTCTACGCTCTTTCAAAAAACAAATTAACACTCAACATCTGAGTCCCTATCAGAAGGTAAGTATATGTTTTGCAATCAAACCATTTGCACGTAGGTATGTAAAAGCTAACCAGGTTGGTATATTTTCTATTTTCTTCATTGAAATATAATTCACAAACCATAGAATTCACCCTTTTAAAGCGTAGTTTAATGGTTTTTAACGTATTCACAGAACTGTGTAGCCATCACCACAATCAATTCTGGAACATTTTCATTACCCCCAAAACAAACCCCATACCCATGAGCAGTCACTATCGATTTTCCCTTCCCCCAGCCGTTGGCAACCACTAATCTGCTATTTCTATGGAGTGGCCTGATCTGGAAATTTCATATCAATGAAATCAGACAGTATATGATCTTTTGTGACTGGTTTCTTTCAATTAGCATAACGTTTTCAGGGTTCATCCACGTACCATACAGCAGTACTTTATTCCTTATTACGGCCAAATAACATTCCATTGTGTGGATAGATCACATTTTGTTAGTTCATTCATCAGTTGATGGACACTGGGCTGTTTCCACTTTTGGGCTATTATGAACAATGTTTCTATGAACATTCATGTAGAAGTTTCTGTGTATACCTATGTCTTCCATTCTCTTAGGCCCATACCTAGGAGTGGAAGTGCTAGGTCATATGCTAACTCTTTGCTTAACCTTCTGAGAAACTGCCAGGCTGTCTTCCGAAGTGGCTGCACCATTTTACATTCCCACCAGCAGCGTATGATTGTTTCTAAATTCTCTACATCATCACCAACATCTGCTACTATCTGTCCCTTTAATTTGACACATTCTGGCGGCTGTGAAGTGGTAGCTTGTGGTTTTGATTTGCATTTCCCAGATGACTAATGATTTCAAGCATCTTTTCACGTACTGGCCATTTGTGTAGCTTGGAGAAATGTCTATTCAGATTCCTTTGCTCATTTTGAATTGGAGTTTGTCTTTTACTGCTGACTTGTAAGAGTTCTTTGTATATTCTAAATACCAGTCCTTTATCAGATACATGATTTGAAAATTTTTTTTTTCCCTTCTGTGAGTTTGTTTTTCATGGTCTTGATGTTTCCTTTCAAGCACAAAAGTCTGTAACTTTAATGAATTTCAATTTATCTTTTATTCTTCCTTTTGTTCCTTGTGCTTTTAGTGCCCTAAGAAACCACTGCCTAGGTCCAAAGTCATGAAAATGTATGCTTATGTTCCCTCGGAATTTTATACTTAAGGTCTCTGATCCATTTTGAGTTAATTTCTCACACATACTATGAGGTCGGGTCCAACTTCATCCTTTTACATGTGCATATCCAGTTTTCCAGCATCATTTATTGAAAGACCATTCTCTCCCCAATTTTCTTGGAATGCTTGTCGAAAATCAACTGGTTGCAAACATGAGGGTTCATTTTCAGACTCTCGATTCTATTCCATCGATATAAGTCTAGCCACATGCCAATATAACACTGTGGTTTTGTATTAAGTTTTGAAAATGAGAAGTGCATGTGTGCCATCTTTGTTCTTTTTCAAGACTGTTTTGGCTACTCTGGGTCCCCTGAATTTCCATAAGAAATTTAGGACTGTCTTGTCAATTTCTCTGCAAAGGAGCCAACTGAGATTTTGATAGGGACGGTGTTCAATCTGTAGATCATCTGGGGAGTACTGCCATCATAACAATATTAAGTCTTCTAATCGATGAACAAGGGATGTCTTTCCATTTATTTAGGTCTTTTTAAATTTCTTTCAACAATGACTTGTAGTTCCCAGAGTGTAAGTTTTATACTTTTATCCTTTGCATATTGACCTATCCTGCTGAACTCATTTATCAGTTCCAATAGCTTTTAAGTGGATTCCTTAGAATTTTTTATATACACAATCATGGCATCTGCAGATTATTTTACTTCTTCCTTTCCAATCTGGATGTCTTTTAGTTAATTTTCTTGCCTAACTGCTGTGGTTAGAACCTCTAGCACAAGGCTTAACAGAAGTGGTAAGAACAGATATTATTGTCTTGTTCCCGATCTCAAGGGAAAAGCATTTAATCTTTCACCATTAAATAGGACATCAATTGTGGGTTTTTGTAGATGTCCTTTATCAGGCTGAAGAATTTCCTTCTATTCCTGGTTTGTTGAGTGTTTTTACCCTGTAAGGGTCTTGTTGAATTCTGTCAAATGCTTTTTCTGCATCTACTGGAATGATCCTAGGGTTTTTGTCCTTCGTGTTATTGATGTGGTAGTATTACATTAATTTTCAGGTATTAAGCCAACTTTGCATTCCTGGGATAAATCCCACTTGCTTATGTTATAGAACCCTTCCCACTTCTTGCTGGATTTGGTTAATATTTTAGTAAGGATTTTGTGTCCATATTTATTAGAGATATTGGTCTGCAGTTCTTTGGGTATTTTTTGCTTGTGATATCTTTGGTTTTGGTGGCAGAATAATAGTGGTGTCACCGAATGAGGAAGTGCTCCCTTACCTTCACAGTGTGTGAAGAATTGGTGTTAATTCTTCTTTAAATATCTGCCAGTATTCACCAACAAAGCCATCCAGGCCTGAGATTTTCTTAGCAGTGTTTTTAAAAAATTACTGATTCAACCTCTTTACTTACTACAGGTTTATTCAGATGTTGTATTTCTTCTTGAATTAGTTTTGCTAGTTTGTTACTTTCTAGGAATTTGTTCATTTAATCTAAGTTATCTAATGTGTTGGTATCCAGGTGTTCAGAAAATTGAGTTGTAAACCTTTTTTTACTTCTGTGAGGCAGTAGTAATGTCCCCTCTTTCATTCTTGAAGTTTCTCTTTTTCTTGGTTAGTCTTGGGTAAAGGTTTGACAATTTTGTTGATTTTTTTTTTCAAAGAGTCAACCTTTTAGCTTTGCTGATTTTCTGTTGTCCTTCTACTTCTCTATTTGTAAATTTCCACTCTATTATTTCCTTCCTTCTGCTTGCTTTGGGTTTAGTTTTCTCTGCTTTTTCTGGTGTTTTAAGGTAAGAAGTTAGGTTACCGATGAAGAGTGATCTTTCTTTTTTTAATACAGTTGCTCACAACTCTAAGTTTTCCTCTAAGCATTGCTTTAGCTGCATCCTGTTTTAGTATGTTGTATCCTCATTTTCAATCATCTTGAAGTACTTTCTCATTTCTCTTTGGATTTCCTCAACTCCTTAGTTATTTAGGAGTGTGTTGTTTAATTTACACATATTTGTGATTTTCTCAAATTTCTGTTATTCACTTCTAATTTTACTCCATTGTAATCAGAGAACATATACACTGTATGATTCCAATCCTTTAACATTTATTGAGGCTTGTTGCGCGGCCTAGCCTATGGTCTACCCTGAAGAATGTTCCACGTGCACCTAAGAAGAATGTGCATTCTCTTGTCATTGGGTGGTACATCATACAGATGTCCATCAGGAAGAACTAGTTCAGGGTACTCTTTAAGTCTTTCTTCCCCGTGGATCTTTTGCATAGTTGTTCAACTCATTATTGAAAGTGGGGAACTGAAGTCTCCAAATTACTGCTGAATTGTCTACTTCTCCCTTCAGTTTTGTCCATTTCTGCGTCATGTACTTTGAGGCTCTGCTGTTAGGTGAAGTCACTGTAGTTACTGAGGATGGAGCACAACTTTGTTTTGCTTCATCGTCGGCTCTCACTTTGTACCATTCTTGTCCAGTGACATTCAACGTGACGCTGTCCATCTTCACATTTGCTGGATTTTCCCAGCCTGTCCTCAGAATCTGTCTACCCTTGGCAAAGTGTAGCACATGTAACGATCATTTTCTACATTATTATGTACCTCCAACGATAAAACTAATTAAGACCTTTTGCTCTATGATGCACAAAAGGAGGCCAACAGCCATTTGAAAAAAACAACCAAAAACAACCAAAAAAAAGTTGCCTAATTTACTGACCAGAGCCAATACCACCTGCTACGGTCACCAATTTCTCATTTGCTTCAGGTTCCCATCACATGCTCCAGGGTGAGCAGGTGTCCGTGAGGAGGATTCTATTCAGTCTTGGGCACTCTCTCTAACTCCTATCCCAAGCAGGGCTTTCTGCCTAGTTTTTTACAGAAACAGTGACCTGTGCTGATATGGAAATGTTAAGCGCAGCCTGGGCCTGATAAACTGCATGAACCTCTAAAGAGTAGGAAGGTCATCAGTCGGAACTGGTGCAATCTATCTGAAACTGCTGCAAGTCCCAGGAAAAGCCAACTCTACTCAGGGCAGGGAAACTGCAACATAAACTAAAACTATTCTGTAGGGGGGCTAAATTAACCTCAGGAGGGGAGCCTGGGTGGCTCAGTCGTTGGGTGACTGCCTTCGGCTCAGGTCATGATCCCAGGGTCCTGGGATAGAGCCCCGCATCAGGCTCCCCGCTCCATGGGAAGCCTGCTTCTCCCTCTCCCACTCCCCCTGCTTGTGTTCCCTCTCTCGCTGTATCTCTGTCAAATAAGTAAATAAAATCTTTAAAATAAATAAATAAATAAATAAACCTCAGGAGAAGCAAGAACTTAGAAAGCTATCCTCCTCAACATGGCCGAAGGCGGTTGGGTATCTTCATCTAGCTGCCTACCTAGGTTCACACTTACCCTGGGGCACTTTCCTGCTCTCAAAAGAACTACTTCCTGAACTCTTAACAGAAGCCTCCTTCTCACCAAGAGGTAGGAAGGTAAAAAAGTAACTCATTATCACCAGTGCTCCAGTGTCAGGATAAACGACTGTTCACCCCGTAAAAACAGAAGAAATGGCAACAATTTGGGAAGCTGCCCTAAATTCCACTTCTCCTGTAGAGATGACTTGATTATTCATGTTGCTAAGTTTTCAAAGGAAGACATACCTATACTTACATCAGATGTAAAAAATATGGTTTGAACTTATAGGAAATCCAGTGGCAGCACTTTAATATTTTTTACAGAACAGATTAAGCACTCAGCTATACATTCTACAAAATATAACTTAGGTCATGGATATAAGAGCATAATTACAGTTATCATATTAAGCATTAAACTAGAGGTGTGTGCATCAGATGAGAATGAGAACTGTTATAACTTTGAAAGGATAAAAAACACCCCCCTGTTAACTGTGAGAACATGAACAAGTGTTCGGAAAACAACAGAGACAGAATATATGTCACAAGCCGCAAAGAATTACTGGCCAGATCACAAGGAAAAGGAGAGTCGCACTGTGTACATACATCTGCTCGACCTCCTCTCAACTGCGTGTTTGCCAGCCTTCGTGGCCTCCTTCCCCGCGTGCTGCAATTTTGATGGACTCTGCTGATGGTCATTAGACAACTTGCCTCCACTCCTCCTGCCATTCACCACCATGTTCTTGGATTCTCCCAACCACTTCATGCCCACAGACCGCCTGACCCAGGTGCATTGAGTCGCTCTCTTCAGATAGCTCAGAGAATAATTCCAACGTTCTCTCCTGACAGAAACAAAATACGGAAAAAACCAGGAGGTAAATACATAAAAGACCATACTACCTGGACCCTTGAGAAAGATATAAAGTATTAAGTCTTTGGTGCTGGGAGCCGTGGAGGAGCAGCAGGGCCACAAGGAGGGAAGAACGGGAGCAGCCAAGGCCCAGCCGCCGCCGTGGGCGCCCCACCAAGCACACCAAGTCCGTGCAGAGCAGATCCAAGGTGTGCCACAGCGCTGCTCAAGGTCTCCAAGGACAAGCGCGCCCCCAAGCTCATTGAGGAAAGGGTGGGGCCACACATCTGTGCCAAGAGGAAGCGAGAGGAGCTGAGCGACTCCCTGGCAGCCATGAGGAAGGTGGCAGCAAGGACCGAACCCCACCCCTCTGTATGTCATAAAGCCTTTTTTTGGGGGGGGAGGTAATTTAGTAACTAACATTTCCACTCTTTAAAGACCACTTGGCGCCCCAAGTCATCCAGTGTCATGCTGAGGTCTCCAGCACCCCCAGACTCTGAGGGGAGCTCACTCTGCCGTGCACATTGCTTGTGCTATGCGTAGAGACTGGTAAATAGTAAATGCTCCATAAGTACTTACCTTTCAGTTACCAATAAGATTCATTTTGCACCTTGTTATGTTGGTATTTAGGTACACCTCAACAATCTGCTCAAATGACATGTTTTGGTAACAGTATATTAACTGTGAGTAAACTACAAGGAAGTTCTCTCTTCTGTTATGAGGAAAGCTTAAGAAAAAGTATCTAAGTTAAGCTTTGTCTTTTGTTGTTAATTTGAAGTCAACAGTCAAGGTTTTTCAGAGACTGATATTCAAATATCAAAGTATTGCCCACCATGAAATGTCTGCCTTTGTAATAGCAACAAAAATTGAGAAATTAGGGCACCTGGGTGGCTCAGTTGGTTGGGCGACTGCCCGGCTCAGGTCATGATCCTGGAGTCCCGGGATCGAGTCCGCGTCGGGCTCCCTGCTCAGCGGGGGAGTCTGCTTCTCCCTCTGACCCTCCCCGTCTCGTGTTCTCTGTCTCTCATTCTCTAATAAATAAATAAAATCTTTAAAAAAAAACCTGAAAAATTATATTTACTAATATAGAGATATCCTTCACCATCTGAATTTTAATTAGCTGAATTTGGGAACTGAATGATTTGGATAGTGAGGGATGCTTGTAATTTATAAGGACCTTTGGAAGTAAGGGTATAACGGGTTACATTTTGCTGGTAATGGAACGATAATAGGGATGTCCATAGCATCACCTCATTATGGAATTATGCTTTATTATAAACCAGACTAAAAGAGTTTCAGGATAAGAAAGTGCAAACACATAGAACTTCAGAGCTAAAGGGGCTTTAAGACCCTAGTACAACTCCTTTGATTTGCAGATGGAACCACCACCACAGAGGCTGAGAAGTCCCATGGCCCAGGCCACACCATCGGGCTGGGGCAGAATGAGGAGAACCCAGCACTGCTGCCTGAGGGTCTCTCACTACCCCATACAAAGGCCAATTTCCCTTATTTTTTAAAAACACAAATGATACATTATTTTGAAGTACTTCTAGAAATGTACACCTGGTCATAACTTTAATTTTAGATACCCAACAAAAATACAAAACATTAATTTTTTAAAAATCCTTATTTATTTTAGAGAGTGCGTGCATGTGTGCAAGTCAGGGGAAGGGCAGAGGGAGAGAGAGGATCCAAAGCAGACTCCCTGCTGAGCGCAGAGCCCAACGCGGGGCTCGTTCCCACGACCCTGAGATCATGACCTGAGCTGAAACCAAGAGTAGATGCTTAACCGACTAAGCCACCCAGGTGCCCCGGAACTACTTTCTGTACTGTTTTAAACTGCAGAATACTAAAGTCATAACCTGACCTCTTCAAGTCCGCTTCTTTCTCAAGATGCCTCTGCTGTTCAAGGCAGTGACTGAAGCCCCCGCCTGCACAAAGACTTGGCTGGAATCACAGCCACTATCGACAGCAACCCCCCTACCACCTGCCCTTCTGCCTTCTGCTTCACCCCCTAGTTCTGCACCTTCAGAGGAAAAGAAGAAGAAGGAGAAGGTAAAGTGCTTGTGGTCCTTTAGGAAGTCCATCTCAAGAATGCCCTCCTGGAATACACAGTTTATGGAGCACGACTGAAGAATGTGTTTTCCGGACTCAGGAGTCCTAATACCCTTCAACGGTGAGACATAAAATAGAACCACATGGAACAGAGAAGAGCAATATGGCTTTAGAGAGAATTAAGAGAGAAAAGAAATAGCAAGTTATCTCTCCACAGAGAATCCTGAATCCCAACCCCGATTCTCACTCAGAGATAAAAAGCAGAAAACCCGGGATGAAGCCCAGCAACTTGTCCTTAGTAAAGCCCCCCACGTGGTTCTGAAGTAAACTCCAGTGTGAGAACTATTGTTCTCAGTTACTTACTCATTCACTTGATCATTTGTTGGGGCAAAGAAGAGATGCCAAAATTTTATTCTGAGGAAATTATACCTATTGACCCAGTTTTTTCCCTGAGAATTAGGAAAGTTCGCCAATAAATCATTTTAGTAGCACACTTCAGCTTAGTTCATGGAACAGAGACTGAGATCCACTCTAACTTATACATAATTTCAATTGAAGATTAATGATCCATCCAAATTGGAGCAAACTCATAACCTTTAGTCTCATTTATACTGCAGTCAACTGGTATTTTGTTTTTTAAACTTAAGTACTAAGGTATCACTCTGTCAATAAGAGAAAGTGAAAGCTGAATTTCACTAGTATGAATACACCCCACATGTCTGGATATATTCTAGCAGAGGCTCTGATACTCTCCACTTGTCCAGATAACAATGGCTGTCGTCAAGGCAAAAAACTTTACTTATGCTCACAAATGAATTATTTTGTAAAACCAGTTCGAGTGAAACCATCAGAAATTTGGGAGCTACTTATGAATTTCTAGCTCAAGGGGCGCCTGGGTGGCTCAGTCGGTTAACGGTCTGCCTTCGGCTCGGGTCATGATCCTGGGGTCATGGGATCGAGCCCCGTGTCGGGCTCCCCGCTCAGTGGGGAGCCTGCTTCTCCCCTCTCTCTGCCCCTCCTCCTGCTCGTACTCTCTCTAATAAATAAAATCTTAAAAAATAAATTGCTAGCTCAAAATGAATACATACTCTACTAATTCTCTGATCATTGATTGTTCTGCCCTCCTGAGTGTGGAATCTGTTCTTGCTGACCACAAGCCAAAAGAGTACTTACATATTAAAGGTGGAGATGGAATTTCAAAGGCTAAACACAGCTGATACTGTAGTAGACTGTGGAGAAACAGAAGTTGAGGACACTGGGTGGCCAGCAAAGCCTAAAGGTTTCACAGCTCCCATGGAGGTCCCACTCCCAACAGAAGCAAGGGTGCAGTCTCTCTGGCCTGGGACACAGATGGCTCACATAGAAATACCACCATGGTCTTGGCTTGGTTGACAGTGTCTGAGCTAATTGGCCACTAACTATATTTAGAAGTAAAAATTACCTGAAATTTATCCCAAAATTGGAAGAAAAAAGTTTAAGAAAGGAGTACTGGCCGCTCCTCAAATGGCATAACAACTACAAATCTTTCTGTGTTCGGATTTCCCAATACCGTTGACCCTTGAACAACATGGGTTTGAACAGTGCGTGTCCACTTCTTTGTGAAAAAAAAAAAAATTTTTTTTTTTCTTTTTAAAATCTTGTTTATTTGACAGAGAGAGACACAGCGAGAGAGGGAACACAAGCAGGGGGAGTGGGAGAGGGAGAAGCAGGCTTCCCGCCGAGCAAGAAGCCCGACGCGGGGCTTGATCCTAGGACTCTGGGACCATGACCTGAGCCGAAGGCAGATGCTTAACGGCTGAGCCACCCAGGTGCTCCGAAATTTTTTTTAATACAGTACAGCACTATAGATGTATTTTCTCTTCCTTATGATCTTCTTAATAACATCTTCTGTAGCTTTACATTATTGTAAGAATACAGTGTATAATACACGTAACATACAAACTTTGTGTTAACCATTTATTTTGTCTCAAAGGCTTCTGGTCAACAATAGGCTGTTAATAGTTAAGATTCTAAGGAGTCCAAAGTTGTCTGTAGAATTTTGACTGCACGGGGGGGTTCAAGGGTGTGTAAAAATATCAGGAAAATTATTAGACATCTACTAAATATCCTGTTCCAGGCCCTGAGGATACAGCAAAAAACAAAAACAGGTTTCTGCCCTCCTATGTGCTTATATTCTAATGAAGAAATCTCTAGGAAATAACAAGTTAACAAATCAATGCCAGCACCTTGGAGAAAATAAAGCAGTTTGTAAGCGGCAGGGAGTGCTTCAGGTGGTGCAAGGTGGGGGGGGGGGATGCCAGGCAGCAATAGGGAGCGTGCACTGGCAAAGGGCAAGCACAAACCTGGGGGAGAGAAGCAGTGGGTGGGCAGAGGACCAGCGCGGGGCCTAGTGTGGCTGTCGGGGGGGGTGGGGCAGGGGCAGAAGGGAGGTCAGAGGGCCTCCGAGCCACTGCTGAGACGTGGGCAAGAACTCTCAGGGAGGTGGAAAGCAGGAATGCCGTGGTCCAAGTTACCATTTTAAAGGCCCACACCAGCGGCTTGCTACATGGAGAAAAGCTCACAAATAAATGCTTTTAAAAAAAGCAGATTTAACGCCGCTACAAGTAATTGGGGGACATGAGAGAACACCAGTTAAGAGGCTACTGCAATGACCCAGAGGATACTGGGGGCCTGGAGCAGCACAGGTGGTGAGAAGTAGCTGGTTTCGAGATCTCTTCTGAAGGTTCGAGGACAGACAGGGTCTGTGAAAGAAAGAGGACTCTAACATGCCTCCGAACCGAAGAACACCTTTTACAGGGTGGCCAAGACCACAGGAAGCTCAGGTTTTGGCAGGGGTTGGGGTGTGGGAGTTTGGTTTCGGTCGTCTGTGAGATGCCTGGCAGAGACCAAGCAGAGACACCGAAGGGGCCTCGGGATACAAGGGCCCAGAGTACCGGAGTACCGGTCAGGCTGGTCAGAGCCCTAATGGGACAGGAAGTCACCTGGGGGGTGAGCACAGATGAAAGAAGTCTAAGGACAGAGGGGGCAGCCCTCAAGCCAAGACGCTAGCAGCAAAGGATACTGACAGGGGTAACGAGGGCGGGAGGGAGGAGGAGCGAGAGCAAACAGGGGTCAGTGCTTCAGGAAGGGGCGACCCACTGGGGCACAGGCTGCAGCTGCTCACAAGCCAAAGCTCGCTCTCGGGAACTGAGACTCACAGACAGGATGGGCCACTGACGATACGAGAACCCCTCTCAGAAACGACAGAGAACTTCTAAAATGGACGTGATGTCTTGAAACATGGGCTTGTGGGGAAAGAGTTAGATGGCAGAGGGGAACGTAAGGAATAACGAACAGAAAGAGTCCTAAGTTCTGGTTCATTTGTTTCAAATGAGAGGAGAAAATTGCACATGACTGAAGGACACGTGTAAATTAAACTCAGAGAATGGGATGATGGGAAGGGGTTAATTTGAGAATAGCACCCCTTCAGAGAGTTTATAAACATCTGCCTTTAGAAAAAATAAAAAAAAAATTAAGTTTTTTTCTGGGGGACGGAGCCCCGTATCAGGCTCCCTGCGGAGGGAGCCTGCTTCTCCCTTTCCCTCTGCCACTCCTCGTGCTTGTGCCCTCTCTCTCTTTCTCAAATAAAATAAATAAAATCTTAAAGAAAAAAAGTTTTTAAAAGAACAGGGTAGTTTTCTATCGGAGAAAGACCATCTGAGTGTAACAGGGTGGAGGTCCTGAGGGCACTGTGCAAGCTCCCTCTATTTTTATGAGTGTTCACAAGAATGATGCAGGCGGGCTCTAAGGAAACACAGTCGTGCCAATGCTCCGGGACAGGCAGCACCAGTCCCCCGAGGCTCACTCGGTCTGAAGTCAACAGGAAAGGAGGATTCACCTCACATGGCTTCACTGGACCAACAGGTGGGGAAGGAAGCACCTACTTCAGATTCTATTATCAAACATAAATTTTATTTATTTATTTTTTAAAATATTTTATTTATTCACTTGAGACACAGAGATACAGACAGAGCGCGCATGAGCAGGGGGAGAGGCAGAGGGAGAGGGAGAAGCAGGCTGCCCGCCGAGCAGGGAGCCCGATGTGGGGCTCGATCCCAGGACCCCGGGATTAAGACCCAAGCCGAAGGCAGACGCTTAACCACCTGAGCCACCCAGGTGCCCCTTAAACATAAGTTTTAAAAAAGGCAGGCAATTCATGATAATACAAAATGTATTTGAAAACTGCTCAACTAAGAGTTGCACTTAAAGAGGAAACTTTTTAGGGGCGCCTGGCGGGCTCAATCAGTGGAGCATGTGACTCTTGATCTCGGTGTCGTGAGTTAGAGCCCCACACTGGGTGTAGAGATTACTTAAAAATAAAAAATCTTAAAAAATAAAAGAGGAAACTCTTAATACAATAATACCACTAAGGTAAGAGGCACACACGCACTCACCACCCCCACCCATCCCAAATCACCAACAACATTCCTTGTCTTGGGGGGAATGGGATTAACATTAAAAAAATTCCTGCCCCAAACGTTTACTATTTATAATTAGAAAAAAACAACCAAACAAAAAACCTTCTGACACTTGAAAAAGTTTCAAAGGAAAGCACAGAGTTGTTTGGTTCCTGTCAAGTACCTGTACTGTTCCCAGCAGTGACAGATCCTGGACGAATGTCAATGACCTTCTCTCTTTCCACTGCCGCTTTGCGGACACACAGGGGGGTTTATAAACTGTTTAGTGACTTTCGACTGAACTGCTCATGCCCAATTTGAAAACTCTGGTTCCAATCTTTTCCTACTTAAAGCTTTTGGACGTTTCCTGCTGAAAGTCTTAAACGCAAACCAGGATTTTAAAAACTGTGTCAGAAAAATGAAAACACTGATTCTAAAAGAATCAAGAATGTTCATATAATTCCTGCAATATTACCAAGAATTCTCTAACCAGTTTACATGTTGAACTTGTCTCAGTTTATTGTAGAGAAATTACCCAGTGACAAAGAAACAAGTCCCAAGGGGTTGAGAACGTAACACACATTTTTAAAAAGCAGACTTCAGCTTGCTGGAGGACTTCTGGAAAACTTCACTGAGAAAAAGCAGAGCAAACACTTTTCAAGTGATTCAGCTACAATATGCTGAGAAAACAATTCAAAACACCAAATGGTTAACAGTATTATCTCCGGAGAATGAGATCACGAGCAATTTTTTTTAATAGATTTTTGTTTTTAAGATTTTAAATTTTTTTTAAAGATTTTATTTATTTACTTGAGAGAGGGAATGAGATAGAGCATGAGAGGGGGGAGGGTCAGAGGGAGAAGCAGATTCCCTGCTGAGCAGGGAGCCCAATGTGGGACTCGATCCCAGAACTCCAGGATCATGACCTGAGCCGAAGGCAGTCGCCCAACCAACTGAGCCACCCAGGCGCCCTTTTTTTTTTTTTTAAAGATTTTATTTATTTATTTGAGAAGGCGAGAATGAGAGATAGCACGAGAGGAAAGAGGGTCAGAGGGAGAAGCAGACTCCCTGCCGAGCAGGGAGCCCGATGCGGGACTCGATCCCGGGACTCCAGGATCATGACCTGAGCCGAAGGCAGTCGCCCAACCAGCTGAGCCACCCAGGCGCCCCCAGGCGCCCTTTTTTTTAAGATTTTATTTATTTGACAGAGAGAGACAGCGAGAGAGGGAACACAAGCAGGGGGAGTGGGAGAAGGAGAAGCAGGCTTCCCGTGGAGCAGGGAGCCTGATGAGGGGCTTGATCCCAGGACCCTGGGATCATGACCCGAGCTGAAGGCAGATGCCCAATGACTGAGCCACCCAGGCGCCCCAATTTTTTTGTTACATGGTACATTTTTCACAAGGCTCAACTTTTCAAAATGAGCATGTATTACCTTTATAATAAAAATTTAAACATATAAAAAAATAAAACAGACATCACAAAAATCCTTCTTCATCATTCTTATGTATGTAAGTTAAAGCCAATTTCTAAAACGTTAAATACAGGAATTCAACGTCAGGGAAGTCACATGTCACTGAAAGACTTCCACACGTTTCTGATGCCTTTGCTTGTGGACTCTGTGATGTTCAAGTGCCACACTCCCAGACTCCCCGGAGCTTTATATTTAAAATAAGCACAAAGAAGACAAACACAAATAAGGGGCATAAAAATAAAAGAAAGCACTATCCAAAGAGGAGACAAAAAGCAAACACACACACCCCAAAGGAACAAAAGCACCCACACTGGACCAGGAGTGACCGCATAGGCTAAGGTCAGTGCCAACAATGTCCCACCAGTGAGGTAAAAATCCAATTTCCATTCTAGGCTCACACGCCTGGCCTACATGCAATAGCAAAAACAAAAGTATTTGGAAATCGTTATGAACCACCATTGATAGAACTCACCTTGCCGGTGCCTATGAAGGTCCTGCATGACGCAGCCCTGCCCCTCTCCCCTCACTCCGGCTACAACTCCAGACACAGCCCAGTTGTCATCCTGCTGGTTTGCTAGGCGCGCTCCCTACACAGGGCCTTTGCACTCAGGATGCTGTCAAGCTACCCACCAGCTCCCGCCCCCAACCCCAGGCCTCCATCTCATAGACTGCCTTGTTATAGGCTTTCTCTTTCATGGAGCTCAGTACAACTGTACTTATTTCTTCATGTAATAACTTGGTAATACTTGGCTTCCCCACTGCACTGTTTGCTAGCTAAGGTACACTTTCATATCACTGGAAACTAGCACAAGGCCCAACATACCACAGGTCCATCATATCACATCCCCCCTCTAGTCACAAACCTAACTGCTACATGTGAGCCCAACTGGTGATTAGTCCTTTCTCTTAAATCTGAAGTTACAAAAGCCTCTACAATAATAGATCAAGGAAGCAAATCAGTCTTTATCAATGGTTATTCCAAATCCATCTGTAATCAATATATATCCAAGGCTCCATGGAATCCTAGAACAATAATTCATACTATCAGGCCAATATAAGAAGCCCCATGAAGCTAGCAGAAGCACTTGTGGTCAATATTCCATATTATAATACAGTAAGACGGTAGTACACTTTGACAAGACATTTACTTGCCAGTTTGTTAGAAGACAACCATGAACTCATGATCACACCTGTAACCTTACAACCTACTCCGATAAATATTGTCAGAAAGAAGTGTCATTTGAGAAGTTAGATGACTAAGTATCGTTGCTGCTTTCTTTTCCAGCTTTGGTAGAGTCAAACTCATCAAGCATTTTGCTTCAGCCAATTTAACAGCCTCCCCAAGCAGCCTCAGGTGACAAAGCCCCATCCGACCCAGGCAAGAGATGGCCCCTGACTCAAAGCAGTTTCCCACAATGCATAGTAAGATATGGCTAGATTAAGATAAAATGATGGCTAGAGCCAGCACTACTTACCACGCTGAACTGGTCGTGCTAACTGCTCCAAAGGGCTGAAAAATGGTCCCCAAAGGTATCAGGTTCTAATCTGGAACCCGTGAATATCAGCTTATCAGGAAAAGGGTCTTTGGAGAGGTGATTTAAATTATGGATTTTGAGATGACACAGGTTATCTGAGCAGGCTCTAAATGCTATCGCAAGAGACCTTATGAGAGTGGCAGAGGAAGCTTTGACACCACACACCCAAGAGAAAGAGAGGCGAGGACTGCAGTGACACGGCCACCAGCAAAGGAACGCCACGCAGAAGCTGGCAGAGGCAAGAAAAGGATTCTCTCCTACGGCCTCCAGGGGGAGCCCTAACATACCGTGATTTTGGCCCATTGAAACAGACGGTGAGCCTCGGGCCTGCCCAACTGAGAGCACATCTCTGCTGTTCAAGGCCACCAAATTCGTGGTAATTTGTCACAGCAGCCACAGGCAACTAATACAGAGACCATGACAAAATAAACCAAAGTGAAAATGCTTTACAGTTACCAGACCCCCAAAACACATAAAATTCACAGGAAAAACTCTTAAAGGCCTTTGAAGAGTTGTTTTAAATATACTTTAAAAAAAAGGCCATTTCCCCCCTTCAACTGCAAGTGTGAGTCGCGGCTACAGGGAGAGCTATATGGATTTTGAAGACAAAGCTAGCATCTCAATTACACATTTAATTGCTTTAACCCCAGATAACCAAGACCTTCCATAGAAGTGTTACGATTGAACATTTTTCTGTTAACGTAAAAATTTTACAATAAAAATGAAAAGTAAAACTCTTAGTTAGGATTTTTCATTTAGCAGAACATATGAAACAGCAAAACATGTACTACTGGTAAGTTCACAATTGGATATTGCAACACTTAAGCCTGCCGACCTGCAACTGGGCATGTAATAAACTCCCCCCCTCCCACTGCCTCAGGACAAAAAAATATTAATTCACGGTTCCTTATTTATCCAGTAATACCCAATATTCATCCAATATGTATCACAACAAAGGATTTGATATAAGAAAAATTTGTGTCTTCAACTGTCTTGGTAGGTATTTCCAAAACAAAGGTTTTAGTTGATGTGGTTGTTGGGAGAAATCCTGCAAAAACAAAACAAAACAACTCGCTTCCCCATCTCGCACATCTGATCCATCTGCGTACCTAGTAGTGCCTATAAATAAAATCAAGGACGCTTCCTTTGTTACTCCTCCCTGAGACCCACAGCATTTTACTTTTCTATGAACAGATGCCACCTAGTGTCAAAAGTCTGTAAGTACGGCCCACGGTTCCTCAGAAGGGGCGAGGTAGGCAGAACAAAGAACAATCCATTCTTACCGGGGGAAAGACCTGGGTGAGGAACAACTTCCAAAAGCTGATTCTTGGGCCAGGTTTTAAAGGCCAAGACTAAGTCTGTCAACTGACAGACTTTGCAAGAGGCAGCGCACACAGGGTTCAGGATGGGGCTCTGGATGGAGTCTAGGCACCTAAGTTCCACTCTGACCCCCTGCATTACTCTCTAGCAGTGCAGCTATGGACAAATCCTTTAACGTCACAAATGCCTCGTAAGTAAAATGAAAATAGGGCCTACCTCCTCGGTTTGGCACACAAATCAAATGAGCAGAAATAGCTCATGAGGATCTCCAACTGTCCCCTCTTCTCAAGTAATGAAGGCAGAAACAGAGGGTCAGATACATTGATGCATTGTTCACAAAACTTCCCCTCCATTCCTTATCCTACCATAACTCTCCCAAGAAATTACATCACCATTTCCATTAAAAACAGCACATATTTTCAAGAAAATAAAAGGACTGGGGTGCTATTTATGAGAAAGACCCAACACCAGCTTTAGTTTTTCCTACTGCTCCTTAAGAGAAGGAATGTGGCTCCTGGCAACAATGTAGAATTAAAAATCATACCAAACTACACCTCACACATCAACATCCAGGGGTAATTACAGATTTTGCTACAGTGGAAGTTAGCCTGTTGTGTTTCTGGTAAGATTTTTTTCCTTACTGTAACTCCACTGTTTTTTTGTTTTGTTTTGTTTTTAAAATTTTAAGTAATCTCTGCACCCAACGTGGGGCTTGAACTCACAACCCCCAGATCAAGAGTCTTACGTTCCATTGACTGCACCAGCCGGGCGCCCCATTATAACTCCATTTTTTTTTTTTTTAAGATTTTTATTTATTTGACAGCGAGAGAGAGAGAGAGAGAGAGAGAGAGGGAACACAAGCAGGGGGAGTGGGAGAGGGAGAAGCAGCCTTCCCGCAGAGCAGGGAGCCTGATGTGGGGTTCGATCCCAGGACCCTGGGATCATGGCCTGAAACGAAGGCAGACGCTTCACGACTGAGCCACCCAGGCGCCCCTGTAACTCCACTTTTAAAACAACAAATAATAGCTCCTCTGTTCATTTGCCATTTAATTCTCACATCCCGTAAAGTACGTACTTTTTTTTTCTTGGTTATACAGACAGAAGGTGGCAGAATTTGCTCACTTGTACTCTAGAAAGGATCCTACTGGTGAAAAAAAGCATGTGGCTGGAGGTAGAGAGAAGCTCAAGTGCAACAGTAGCAGCGGACAGGGAGGCAGGAAGAGGGAGGAAAGCTCTGGTGTTTCAAATAGAAGGTTGGCAAGGCTTGGTAACAAATTAGACACAGGTGTGAGGGACAGGAAGGCATTCAAGATGGGTCAGAAGTCTCTAGCTGGGGAGACTGCAAGACTGCCACAAGCTGAGCTACAGAAGGAACAGGTTTGCCGGAAAGATGAGATAGATTAAATGTGCTGAATTTGAGGAGGGGGGTCACAACCCAGATGAAGTTGTCCTAAGACATCAGAACTCAGGAGAAAAGTGGGGGCTGTGAGGAGAGCAACACTAACAAAAGGACTTTACAGTTCACCAAGTGTTTCAACATCATCTCAATTCAGAGAATCAGAGAACTGCAGAGCAGTCTTAGGTTAAAACAAACAGGCTCAGGAATCCCCGCCTGCCCAAAGGAATTCACTCCTTCTGACAAGATAATAGGCTACCCACACACGAAACCAAAGGAAAAAAAAAGTCGAGCTTTCTCACGGGCAGTTGGTGGAAGAAAAGGGGGGGGGGAGGAGAGAAGGAACTACACTGGGCAAGAGGCACCCACGGCGGGAGAGACGGAGGCCCTGCAGACGCGCAAGCGCTGTGAAGTCCAACACACAGCTAAGGGACCGTCTGCTCAAGACGGGAACAGAGAACTGGGTGCGGGGCAACCTGGCAGTCCCGGGCACGACAGAGAGACAGCGCAGTTCTTGGGTCCCGGCACCATTCTCACAATATTGCTCCTGCCAGCATCCCAGAACTGTGCTAACGCCTTTACGTGCATCCTGCCATTTACCCCCATCACAGCCCTTTAATCATATACTGTACACTCAACGTATGTTAATGTGAAACAAAACATTTTCTCTCACGTGTACTTTATATACAGTAAAAGTAGTCAACGTGTACAGTAACATACAGTACAATAACGTACACGATACCACCACTATCACCCCCATTTTACAAATGAAAACACGCCTTAGAGAATTAAAAACAAATTAAGCCGTGGTTGGGTTGAGAGCCTGTACACTCTGGACACTATGAAGAATGCGATACAATCCTGACACAAACAAAATTTTAAACATACTTTGCCCCATATTTGAAGAGTAAGACCCTAGAACAAAAGTGGCATGGTTCCTAACTTCACGGACCTCAGAGGATGGCGTGGGAAAAGAAACAACCCAATTAAGTATGAAACTACAAATTCTGGTAAGAGCTTTAAAGGAAACAAATAGGATGTTAGAGAGACTCATGTGGGAACAGACTTTACACTGGGTGACCAGGGAAAAGAAATAAAAAGCACAAATATAGAAAAAAATCACCCCCTCTTTTGGGGGGGAGGGGTATCAAAAACACTCCTGGCATCTATTTACATCAAACAAATATTTTCTGACGCAACTGGCTTTGTCTAAATCCTCTTGGACCCTGAGTGAGGTGTGTTTTTGTTTCTCTTTTGAAGGAGAGAGAGGTTTCCATATGGCCTCTCTAGCCCTAGACTCCACTGGTTCACTGGCTGAAGGACCAAGCCCCCCTTTCCTCTTCAGTGGGGGGAGGGAACTCCATCTTCCTAAGAGTAGGTTGGTTTTCTTGCTAAAAATATATATCCCTCCACATCATGCAACATAGGCATTTCCTTGAAAATAAAAATACTCCTCAGAGATCATTACACTGTATCAGCTACTGCAACCTTGTTCCACAAATCAGACAGACAAAATGAATCATTCTGCAGACCTAGAATCCAACATTTATCAAGAACCTACTGGGAGCCACCGGGCACTGTTCGTGGTGCTGGAATATTGTTGCGTCCACGGGACGCTAGAGGGCGCGTGTGAACGTCAGCTTTCCGGAAAATCGGGCAGGGCTACTAGAGTGGGAGACCTTGCAAGTCCAAAGGGAAGTCTGTGAAAACTGGCTATCTGAAGAACAGGGCAGAAGGGTGCAGAGTGGAAAGCAGGACAACCCTTCACTGAAGGGATTTTCTGCCCGAGACCTGAGAGGCAATCCCAGTACCATCAGAGATCTGCTGGGAAGGAGTTCGGATAAAGATGCTCAAGTTAAAAACACAGGTGTTTGTTTCACCTGACACACCACTGAGGGTTCACCTGCTTGGCAACGCTATGAGGTCGGTGAGACAGGCATTATCATTACACGTGAGATGGCTAAATCTCAGAAATAAAATTGCTTCCCTGAAATCAAATTGCTACTCAGTGGTAAGGCCGGGTCTAGTGTTCAAACTGAAGTCTGGGTTTTACTCCAATACTTGAGCCACACGTGCATCACCCATAAATGAAAAGACTTATCACTAGGGAATGCTCCCTAGGTCTTTTTACTTTTTCTTTTCTTTTTTTTTTAAAGATTTTATTTATTTATTTGAGAGAGAGAGAGAGAGAACATGAGAGGGGGGAGGGTCAGAGGAGAAGCCGACTCCCCGCCGAGCAGGGAGCCCGATGCGGAACTCGATCCCGGGACTCCAGGATCATGACCTGAGCCGAAGGCAGTCGCTTAACCGACTGAGCCACCCAGGCGCCCTTTACCTTTTCTTTAATATACTATTATTAATACAGAAAAGAGAGACATCTGGTAGAGATGCAACTGACAAATAGAAGCCATACAGAAGTAAGAGCCATCAAGCTTTTGGGCCGTTAATATACTCTAGCCCCTCAATTCTAAAACCCAATTGATTGTAAGCTATAGCAACAATTCAGAAAAAGGGAGGGAAAACTACATAGGATACATAAACGAAACAGGTATACCAATCAGAGAGATGTCAAAATATTAAAATAGCTCTTAGAAGTGAGAAAACAGGGTGGCAGTTAAGTGTAAATGATAAAATATAATTTAGAATTGGAAGTGAGCTCAGAGATTAAAGTTCAGTTGTAGAAGCTGAGGCTTGGCCCCATGTCTTACATAAATAATGACAGAGCAGACTGAAACACAGGTATCGATTCTTACTCCAGTGGTCCTTCATCCAGCTCCAGAATTATATGTAATGTAGTCATAATCGCAGACAAGCCTAGAAGGCTGTGTGGCTTAAGTCTGCCTCACACAGACATCAGAGAGGCCCAGATCTGGCTAGGAGAGGTGGGAGCCAGAGGCAGTGAGTGACCAAACTGGTCCTAGGAACCCTTTGGCATGATGGATACAAAACTGTGAAGCAAAACATAATTTCGAGCATCAATGGCTATGGAAATCAGTGACTTCTTTTCTCCTTTTTCGAGAATATTTTAGAACGCAAATGGTTCCTGGTTCCATCACCAGCTCTAAAAGATAATATATCCACTCTGTCTCCAAGCAATACAAGGGTCAAAAGAAAAGGTGTTTTGTTTTTTAAAGCTAACATTAGGCATTAACATATTACAAAAATAAGGTTGAGTCTTTCCTGTACATTTCTCTCCATGACATTCCTTTAAAATAGTAAAATCCTGTAATGCAGATAAATTAAGACATGCATGACCAAAATTTAGGAGCATGTCTGTTAAATCAAAATATGTTTGTAAATGACAAGTGCTTTCTTTTATTTGACTAGGACAAAAAGAAACTCAGATCACATTAATAAATACAGTTAGATACTGGTCAGTCATGACCTTTCCTCTCAGCCGACACTTCTATATTCTAGGAAACACCAAATTATGGGGGCGAAAAAGGGACTATAGTAGTAACTAAAGTAAAAACAGATTTGTAGAGGGTTTTTTTTGTGTGTGGGGGGGATGATGTAGAGTTGGTAAAAAGAATTTAAAGAAAGCTGTTAAACTCCCTCATTAAAAATCCTTTAGACAAAGACCCAGGTACTCACTCCCTACTGTTTGCTAGGACCCCTTCCTTGTACAGCATGTTCAATGGAACTCAGCCATTAAAACTTCAGGGCTTAACTCGTATTTCAAACTTAAGAGCTCCAAATAAAAGCAGTTTTATGAGTTCAAAGTCGGCAGTCTATCCAAGAAATTACTTTTCAAATCACTGTGTTCTAATGCTCAGAACACCCTAATGATTACAATTTAAAGTGCATTAGCTAGTTTTAATTTTACCTTGTAATAATTTGAGCTTGTGCTTCTTATAGCAATTAAACCAATTTCCTATACCAAGACATGTCAGTAAAATAATTTTGCCCCCAAAATAAAAAGTAAAAATCAGACTGAAAAATTCAGTTACAGGGCGCCTGGGTGGCTCAGATCATCATCCCAGGATCCTGGGAGTGAGTCCCGCATCAGGTCCCTCTGCCTGCCGCTCCCCCTCCTTATGCTCTTTCTCTGACAAATAAGTAAGTAAAATCTTTAAAAAAATTCAGTTACATCCTATATAGAAAACGTCTTTCTATTGCATACAGCTGTATCTGAACTAGAACTACCCCACGCTCTCCCCCTGCATTTACTTGGTGTATCTATGTAACCAGCACTGGGTCATGGTGGAGCAAGGACTTGAGTCCCTGCATGGAAAACTCAACAATCATAGTGTTCTAGGGCTAACACATAACAGAGTCCTGAAACTCTTGCTCCATGAAGAAGGATTTTGGTGAGTGGAGAAAAAGTAAAGCTAATATATGGTAGGCAAGAGCATAAAATAATGGAATCCCCATGGTTTATCTGAAAGGATTTGCTCTCATAAGCCATGGAAAGGACATTCCTGTGGACGGGGAGCTGTTCAGATGGCACACATGTCTGCAACACAACTGGGCCACTCACGTCCTACACAGGGAAAAATCAAGATTCGATTCCAGATTTATAGGACCCAAGGGAAAAATCACACATCAACATCCCCACCCACAAAACTCTATGCTCGAACACACAAACAACCTGTGACCACTTCCTTCACATCATATTCTGCTATACCCCCCAACCCTCCTCTACTTCCCCCCAGTATGCGCACTGGTATCTGGTTCAAGTACAGAAAGCAATTCAGTGTGTCTGAGAAGACAGATCAACATACCCGCAAGAGGGCACTTGGAAATGACTTTGAAAAGAGTCTGGCTTCAAAGTTCATGGGTACAAAACTGAGCCCTCCTCTCCTCTTGAAGACTAAGTATCCATAATATTCCTTTCACTCTCAAACTAAGTTGCTTTGTTTTTCGTTTTGTTTTTTAAGATTTTTATTTATTTGACGGAGAGAGACACAGCGAGAGAGGGAACACAAGCAGGGGGAGTGGGAGAGGAAGCAGCAGGCTTCCCGCTGAGCAGGGAGCCCGATGCGGGGCTCGATCCCAGGACCCTGGGATCATGACCTGAGCCGAAGGCAGACGCTTAATGACTGAGCCAGCCACCCAGGTGCCCCCAAGTTGCTTTGTTTATAACAACGTTTTAAAATAACATTAGAATGGACATATTTCAAAAAACTAAATACAAGCTATGAAGCTCCATAAGTTGGAGATTAATAAATTCAGAAATTCACTTTCATCAAATGCCTACTAAGCACCTACTCTGCACCTGCCCCAGGCAGAGGAAATAAATAATAATTAACAAATTCACAAGAAAGCTGAAGGGATGGGCAAATAACCAAATATAAAACCAAGTAACAACTGCTCAGGGAACGCGGAGGAAGTGTGCATCCTCCAGAGTGGGCCAGCCGTCTTTGCAGGTAACTTTCTCACTGGACCTTTCTGAAGGATGGGGGCGGGGAGGGGGCAGAGAGTGGCTAGGAATGCTGGGCAGAACGTGACCAAAAGGTGCCAGGCATGAGAAGCTCGTTGCACTAGAGCCTGGGAAAGGGAGAGTAGAATGTAGAATGTTTAGAGATTAAAAACTGGAAAATGGGCCGGGAGTTCCCCCACATGCTGGGATTAAAGCGTTTGTGGACTTTACTCGGGATATAGGGAGCCCCGACAGTGACGGGGCCACACCTGTGTTTCAAGTTGCCAAACGTTCGGCTACAAAGTAAACTTGTTTCTACAGCAAGTAACTCTTTAGGTACGTTTTTTCAATATATGCAAGTTATCGGCGATTATTTTCAGGCAAAATGATTTCCCCCACCCTTTTCGAAATATTTATGTTTTTACTCCTAGTCATCAAAGGTTACAGCCGTGTTCTCAATATGAAAAACTAAAGGAAAAAGTTCCAGCTGGCAACTGCTTCCTCTGACGATCCTACGCAGCAGTCTTCCGACATTTCACTACACTTTTATAAAGTTTAAAGTACCTTAAATCTAAAACGGTCCTGATGAAAAGTCACAATCACGACGGACCAATTCATCTGCCCACTGCTCTACATAAGACCTCCCCGCGAGAATGAATTTCACTTAGCAAGTTTCTAAAAATCATCTTCAAAGAACACACGTTCATCTCCTTAGTAATCCGAGTTTCCCCACTCAACGGATCGGAAGTGATAGCTCCTGAACGGGGTCAAACGAGCCCGCAGAGAGAGAGTCAATCTCTCCGGTCCAACCTGCTTCTACACCACTCTCGCAAGTTGGATCCCGCTGTCACCACGAAAATACGGTCCTCCCCACCCCCAGGTGGGACGGACGCCGATACCCATCACCTCTGGGTGTGCAGAAGGACAACCGCCACTCTGCGAGGACGGCCGGGGACCGAGGGGGCCCGGGGCGAGGGAAGCGAGCCGCGGCCCAAGGCCGGCGCCGCTGTCAGGGGAGGGACGGGGAGGGTGGGGGACCGGCCCCTGAGGAGACCTGGAACGAGGCTCCAGCCCAAACAAAAACAAGCCCAAGGGGAGCGCGGCAGAGGTAGCAGATTGGGCGAGCCCGATCACGGCTGCCCATTGGAGAAGAGGGAAAACAGAGTCCCCCAATCGCGAGCGGCGGGGCTGCTCCCCTCGTGCGGCCGCGGGCCGCCCCGGCGCTTCCCGGCCCCGCGCTGCCCGGCGGCCGCTACCGCTCCCTTCCGGCGGCGGCGCCCACTGCAGGGCCCGCGTCCCCGCCCGCCGCCGCCGCCGCCGCCCGCCGCCGCCCGCCGCCGCCCGCCGCCGCCGCCGCCGCGCCCCTCCCCCGGCCGCGGCACCCCCCCCTCCCCGCGCCCCGGCCCCGGCCCCCGCCCGGCCCCGCGCCCCCGCCGGCCCGCCCCCAGCCCGCCGCCGCCGCCGCCGCCGCCCGGCACCCCCGCACGCCCGCGCCGCGCCCGCCCCCCGCTCACCGCCGGGCGCTGCCCGTTCCTCCTCGCGGCGTAGCGCGGCCCGGCGGCCCGGCCGCTGCGCTGGGGGGGTCCGCGCTGCCAGGCGGCACTTCCCCGGCCCCCAAGAAAATTAATCACCAAAAAATAATTCCCGAGAAAAATGGAGAGTAAAATCCAAGATGGCGGCGACGGCCGCAGCACCGCCCGCTCCATCCGCTGTCGGGAAATAAGTCCCAGCCGCGGCCGGAGCCCCCCGCCCCCACCACGCCGCGCCCCCGCGTCCCCGCGTCCCCGCGCCCGGCCTCACCTCGCCTCTCGCGCGGCCGCGGCGTC
Source organism: Eumetopias jubatus (assembly GCF_037043125.1). Taxonomy (NCBI): domain Eukaryota; kingdom Metazoa; phylum Chordata; class Mammalia; order Carnivora; family Otariidae; genus Eumetopias; species Eumetopias jubatus. The sequence goes on along the minus strand of NW_028274819.1, from coordinate 4,978,902 downwards.
GCAGAGGCCGCCTTCGCCGGGGGTCCGCGTCCCGGGTCCTGGCGCCGCGCGCGCCGCCTCCGGTGTCCGGGCGCCTCACCTCATAGCCCCAGAGCCTCGCCTCCCGCGCCGCAGACGCGTCGCCGCCCCCGGTGAGCCGTCCGGACGCCGCCCGGGAACGGTGGAAGGACACGAAAAGGAGTGCCCTCGGCCGGGCGGAGGGACACCACGCCGTCTCGCGCCACCCCTGCCGCCTCTGTTGCTTTTACGGGACTCGCGGGGGGCGGGGGGCGGGGGAGGCGGAGAAACACGGGAAAGAAACGAGTTCCTCGCTGGGTGCTCCCCGCGGCGGAGGGACAAAAAGCGAATTTGGCGAGAGCCGAAGGAGCCGTCGCCGCGCGTCGCCGCGCGTCGCCGCGGCGGAGGGATCCGCGCTGAGGGTCGGCAGGGATCCCTCCGCCCCTCGCTGCCCTTTAAATCGCGGCTGGAGGCGGCGTCGCCGCGCGCCCCTCGGGCGTCAGCCCGGCTTCGTCCTGCTTTTTGGCACAGTTGCGCCCGCAGGGGACGGCTCCCGAACGTGGTCGGGGGGCAGCGCCGGGGGACGGGCGGGCGCCTAGACCCCTGTGTGCGCCGGGGGCGCCGAGGGGAGGCGGCCCCACGGAGGCAAGCTTCTTTGTTGTGGGAGTGGGTGTCGTTGGACGCGGATACACCCTGAGAGACCGTGTGGGCAGCCCGAGCATTCGGCCGCGTAGTGGGGGGAGGGGGGAGGAGCGTGCACTCACCGGGCCACTGGCTTCCCGGTGTCAGCCGGCCATCCCCTGAGCACCTACTGTGTGCCTGCCGGGCTTTCCGAGAAACTGGGCTACTTCCGCTTCCCTCCCTCGTTGGGCAGTGCCAGCGCCAGAGGTGCAGCCGCACCCCCCCCGCCCCCGCCCAGGACCTGGGCAGGTGCGGAAGATGCCGAGGTGGTCCAGCACGCTCCAGGTGCTGAGCCGTGGGAAGAGTGCGAAGCGTGCGAAGCACCGCCCTTTGGGTCCCGCAGTCTGATAATAATGGCTACAAAGTAACAGCAATGAGAATACTATATATACAGTCTTCCCTGGATGGTGGGCACCGTTCTCTGGGTTGGGGTGCCGTAGCTCACCGACTCTTGACAGCCACCCCCAGGAGGTGGGGATCATTGTGGTTCTTCCTTACACGTAGGGAAACTGAGAGCGATTAGGCGACCCCTAGGGACAGGTAGTCAGGGCTTGAGCCAGAGCCCTTATCCGGTATTCCCGTGAAAAATGAAGACCTCCAGAAGTCAAGTTGCCACAGACGTCGGATGCACAGAGACAGTGCCTGAAGGCGTCCCCTTGGGCAGTGGAGACAGGAAGGGTGGGTTGCAGTATGTTAGGAAAAAGGGCTGGTTAGGAAATGTGGGACCAGTAAGTGCAAAGTCCTGGTGGGAGGGGGAGGAGGAGCCGGGAAAAGGCTCTGGCCTCTGGAACTGAGGAAAGCCCAGTGTAGCTCCTACAAAGAGGAGCATGCCAGGGCAGGTAGATAGATGGATTCCAGAAAGAGCCCCGTTTCTGCCTTGGTTTCCCCTGTATCCCCAGGGCCTGGCACAGAATAGGCACACCATAAAGGATAATTCAGTGGAGATTGTGGATGACCACAAGGACTGTGGTCCAACTAACACCGACACACGTGCTTACCTCATTTGCCATCCTTGACCTTGGGTAGTAGATATGATGCTTATTCCTTCCACGGGGGAAACTAAGGCACGGTGATTTGCCAAGAGCATGTGTGTGTAACATGCACATGGGGGTCTAGATCTTCCAAACCAAAGCTTCTCCTGCTGTCGGCACCTGCTTTCCCCACTTCCCCCTCTGGAAGCCAACTGGGGTGGGGGAGAGTGTGGGCAGAGCCTCACCACCCCTCAAATAAAGCAGACCCAGGCACATAGCTCGGCTTTTACTGGATCAAAGTTCACCTTGCCCTGTTCCTCTTGCAGACACAACTAACAAATGATTGCTTTGGTTTTGTTAGTTTCTGATTTATCACTAAACGTTCTTTCCAAGATTTTTATAGTGCTTGGCTCCAAATACTCAAATTACATCCCAGAAACACTGAGATTGCCTTTGCCACCCCTCCCCCCTGGATGCCCACAGGAGGCATGCACACAAGGGAAACGAGGGAACCCCATCTGCCTGCAATGGGCAGCTGCAGCCCTGTGTGGGTCTTGGTGCCCAGGCTTGAAGGCCAACCATGCCTGCACAGCCCCTCACAGGTCCGAGCACCAGTGTCCTCCCTATTCCAAGCTTTCCAGAGTTCACCCCAACACAGATCCCTGGGACTGACACCCAAACCCGCACTCCTATAAAGCCCCCAGACTCCCAAGATGCTGGCACCTCCACTCATTCATGGCCCAGGGCCAGGCCAAATGTTCTGGGCAGTGACTTGCAAGGGAGCAGGCCAGGCCTACAGCCCAGCAGGGGAGACAGATGAGTAGACCCCATGCACAGCATCCTCTCAGGCTCCCCAGGTCTGGATCTGCCTCTCCTCCAGCCCCCCTGCATTGCTGGCTGCTCTTGCAGCCTCAGCTGAGAGACTCAGGGTGGGCCAGAGCTCTTGGCACGGCTGAGTTGAGGCTCAGGAACTTGATGGAGCCATGATTAAGGGTGGCTAGGGCTAAGCTGGGCAGAGGGCACAGCCCAGAGCCATCCTCCTGGGGGAGCCTGGAAATTTGACTTTCCCACAGTGAGCGTGGCCAGCTGGAGGCCTCCTGCTGCCAGCTGGCAGGGGAGGGGTGGATGGGGGACAGGAAGTCCTGTGGCCAGGCACCTGCCCAGCCCCCATGTGACAGGAGTCACTGGCATTTACACTGCGAAACCTCTGGATGCCCCGAAGTGGAAGTGCTAAGCCACAGAGGCAGTGGGGCCCGCACCAGGCCTGGACAGATGGAAAGATATTAACAACTCTAAAGAAAGACTGAGTTGGCGGAAGGGGCCTGGCCAGCCCCGGAAGCTCTAGGAGTGCCAGCCCAGCCCGGAGCTGACCTGGGAGCGGTGCCCTTGCCAGGGCACTGAGCCTCAGCCCTGGAACTGGAACAGGCTCTGTTCCCGTCCTCCCAGTAGGGCCCAGGGGCACTCCACAGAGACCCAGCCTGGTCCCACCAACCCTGCTTCGCTCTCTAACTTCCCTTCTTCAAATGCCAAGTTCACCCAGCGACTGGCTGGCAGGGATTTGCTTGGTGGAATCTCGTGCCCACAGGGAGGGCCCACAGGTCACACTGACCCCAGAATTCCAGGCTGGGTGGCAGTGGCTTCTTGTAAATTGATATCTGGACTTGTGGACTCTGCACATGTATCTCACCGGTGCCCCACCCCTGCCCAGAAGACAGGACTGTTCCGATGAGAGCAGATGTCCAAGACTAATGGGAGAAAGGCAGGGGGCAAAACCAGGGCCATTCCGGTGACCTGTCTGAGCAGCTGCTTGAGCACCACGAGGCCCCCTGCACCATCCTTGCCTTCACCTGTCCTCACACTGCTCACCTCTCCTTTGATAGATGAGGCCACCCAGCCTCTGAAAGGTCAGGTGACCTGCCCAAGCCTGCATAGTCAATAGCAGCAAGTCTTTATGGCAGCTTCGAACAGGGGTACGAGTCTGCCCTGGGTTTGAATCCCAGCTCCACGACTTCCCAGCCGTGTGATCTGGGGCCAATGATGTGGCCTGTCTACATACCATCCCTTCAACTGTCAAATGTCCCAGTCCTTGGGTCTGTCTAGAACTCACTCATGTCTTCAAAATCATTCATCTAGTTAACACCCAAATTGTGATCTCCAGCCTGGCCCCCAACTCTGAACTTCTGACTCCACCACTTAGGTATTTAACAGGCATTTCATATATAGCATGGCTAAAACTGAACACACGCGCACACACACACACACACACGCTGTCACACACGCACACATGTGCACGTGCACACACCCACCTCTCAGGTCTTCCCGTTGCTCAGGTCCAGCAGCTAGCTTTCATTCTCCATTACCAGCCTTGGTGGCTTTCTCCCCGTAGCACACATCAGTCTAGCATTCTGTACATTTTACTTATTCATCACGCCTACTGGTTGTCCCTTCCAGGCTGTAAGCTCCTTGAGGGCAGGAGCCTTTATCTGCCTTGTTCACATCTCCAGCATCCAGAGTAGTGCCTCGGGAGCTAACATAACAGGCTCAATACACGAAGGATGATGTTAACCTTCCAGGGGTGCTACTGGGTTAAAGGAGGTGCAAGGGGTTCTCTACCTGCTCTCCTGGCCCCGATGGCTCAGGCGTGTTCGGCCACGCCCGCAAAGCACACAGACCCCTCCCTGCCTTTCAAGATCAGGGTACCCTGGGACCCCGGGGGCAATCAGACAGGTACAGCCTTGTGCCCCTGAGGGATGGTGCCCTTTCAGGTCCCCACTATCACCAAAAAGAAGCCTGACTGTGGTGACCCCTGTCCTCACACACGCTTAGAAGTAAACACAGAAAGGACCGATGGCAGCCGAAAAACAGGTTTCCTCAAGGGCAGGAAAAGCTTAATCTTATTATTTTTTAATAATTTCAAATTTACAGGAAGTTTCCAAGTATAATGCAAAGAATTATTTTACCTGAGCCACCTGCCTATAAGTCACTATCCAGATACTCCATGACTTCAGAGCACATTAGGGTGTATTTCCTTCCAACTGAGATATCCTCCTACAAAACCAGACCCCGGTGATCAAAGTCAAGAAATCACATCCATAGGTTGTTGTCATTGGATCTTCAGATCCCGTTCAGATCTTCCCAATGACAATAATAATGTCCTTTATATCACGGGAACCCATCCAGAATCTGAGTTCCCTTGGTTTGTCAAGTCTCTTCAGCTTCTTTCTGGAACATTCCTCCCACTTTCTTTGACTTGCATGCCCTTGGCACTCCTGAGGGTTAGGGACCAGTTATTTTGTAGTGTGTCCTTCAATCGAGGTTTTTCAGATGATTCCTTATGGTTCGATTTAGGTCAGGGATCTTTGAGGAGAATGTCGCGGGAGGGAGGCTGTGTTCTTGTCGCATCCTATCAGGTGGTGGAGGATTTCAGTTTGCCCCACAACTAATGATGTTCCCCTGGGTCACCTGATGAAGGAATGTCTGCCAAGCTTCTCCACTGGAGAGTCACTTGTTTTCCCTTTGTACTAAGTATTCTGTGGAAAGGTACTTTAAGGGGATGCAAGCACCGTATTCCTCATCGAACTTGCAATGTATTAATATATTTATGTCAGTATGACTTATGGATTCCTATTTTTTTCAGTTGGTTATAATCTGTTCCTCTCTCTCCCTTTCCTTCCTCCCCCTTTCTTCAAAGATTTTAGTAGCCCCAAACTGGTCACAACACAAATGGCAATCAACAAAAGAATGGATAGACAAAGTGTGGTCAATCCACGCAATGAAATCCTACAGAAATAAGAGCAAATGAGTTACAACACGGACAAATTTCAACAACATTACTTTGAGGGAATAGAAGCCAGAAACGGTAGGGTCCAGATTGTTTGATTTCAGATATGTGGTGTCCTGGAACAGAAAAAACAAACCCACCGGGCGAGAACTCTGAAGAGTCATTTGCCTCCAGGCAGGCGGGAGAAACTTCGGGTGCAATGTGAACATTCTCTATCAGAGGGTGGTCACCTGGGAATGTGGGCTCGGGGAAGACTCTCAAGCCGGGTGTCAGAGTTCTGTACAAATTACTGCATGTGAATTATACACTCAAGGGGGGGGGAACCTGGGGGGGGGAAAAGAGAACGGAACCGGGCGTCCGCTCTGTGAGAACGTCTCCAGTTTTTCCGTGACTTGTCTCCAGACTGAGTTCATTTTGCAAAATAGCTTTTCGTTGGGTGTTTCCCAGACCTTACTTCCGGGAATGACCCAGGTTCAACAGGTGGCTCAGAGTCCAAAGTGCAGGTGAGGGAGCTGAAGATCCTGGCTTCTCCTTCCCTCCTGGGCGCTGTCAGTGCTGGCTGTTGCTGAGTGATAAGTACAGGGGAGGAAAAGCCGCTCCTGCTCCTCATTGACTGGATGGAAGCTTCTCCCAGCAGGTGAGCCTCCCCCACTGCAGGCCCTCTGGCCACCTCCCAGCTACCTCTCCTGGACTGGAAGCCTCCAGCCAATTTTCAGTTGGCCTTGGTTTTCTCTGGCCAGGAGATCCTGTGGCATCAGGGTTTGCCCTGTTTCATTACCCTTAATTCCTTTGTCCTACCTCACAGATACACTTTGGGCTATTGGCTTGTTCCCTTGTAAATTCCTAGGGGTGGTGTTTCCTGAGTCAAAAGCAGAGATGATTTTCTTCTAGAGCGTTCTGGGTGGCCAGGCAGAGAAGGTAAATAGGGCTGAGGCTCTGGCATTTGGAGTGGAGACCCTGGCTTCAGAGTTGGGGGTGGTGCTGGAGGTTCAGTTCCGGAAGGCCTTAGGGTCAGGGAGGGAGCCAGTTCACCAAGGCGGGAAGAAGGGGTTTTGGCTGTCTCCTTGTGAGATAATTTTTTTTAAAGTTTTTTTTTTCTTTAAGTAATCTCTACACCGAGCACGGGGCTCGAACTCACAACCCTGAGATCAAGAGTTGCATGCTTTTGCTCTTTAATCAAAGAGTCGAAGAAATGTGATAAGTCCCCCCCGCCCCCCGCCCCATGAGCCAACTGAAAGGATAAGCAACAAAGAATCAGAATCTTTCTTTGTCCCCTCAGTCCACAAGCACAAAATCTACTCCCCAGCCCTCAGGCGTTCCCCACTGTGGTGCCCAGGCCTTGGCAGGGATCCTCAGGAGACTGGACCCTCGGCAACTGTGGCCCAGACTAGAGCCCAGTTTGGGGATGCCAGTTGGGGGAACCAACAAGAACTTGCTGGAGAGATGGAGGGCTCCAGGGGAAGGCTGGGCGGACATGCTGATCCATCGGGCAGGTGGGGGGCGAACGAGTTCCCAGGGTGTGGGAGCAGTGCATGCAGTGGCTGTGCAGCCCGGCGGGCAAAGCTCCCTCCCACACGCCCAGCGCCACAGACGGCTGCAGCCACGCGCTGGTCCAAGCCCCTGGCATTCTGCATCTGAGGCTCTGGAGGCAGAACTGGTTGTACAGGATCTCGTTCCAGCCGGATCCCAGGCATAGACTCTGCAAAGGCTCTATCTCTTTACGAAGGGCTTTAAACCGAGCAGAGAAGAATCGTTCCATCCGGAAATGGCTCAGCTCAGACGGAGTTGACTGTCTCATTTGTATTCATTTCCTGTGGCTTCAAACAACAGAAAATGATTCTCTCACAGTTCTGGAGGCTAAAAGTCCAAAATCAAGGTGTTGACAAGGTTCTCCCTCTGGAAGCTTAGAGGAGGATCCTTCCTGCCTCTTCCAGCTGCTGGGCGCTCCTGGGCTCGCCGCTGCATCCCTCCGGACTCTGCCTCTGTCTTCACACTGTGTCAAATTCCCCTTACCCTTCTCTTATGACACTTGTCATTGGATTTAGGGCCCACTAAGAGAATCCAGAATGATCTCGTCTGGAGCTCCTTAAAATTACACGTGCAAAGACCCTTTTTCCAAATTAGGTCACATTTGCAGGCTCTGAGGATGAGAACATGGACACACCTTTTGGTGGGGGACACACCATTCAACATACTCCAGAACTGTTCATTTTGATGCCCATATTGTCCCGGATTGGGCCAATGGGAACCAATTCTCACTGGCTTCTGTCCCATTTTATATGCTTCTGTGGTTCTTTGGGCCTCAGCCCCAGGATCAGTCATTTCTCCAAGGAGCTCTGGTTCCTGTCAGGGCGGCCAAGCTCTGGGTTCTAGGCCTGCCCAGGGCCATGGCGGTGCCGCTTCTCCCTGGCCCTCTCAGTGGACCAAGCCAGAGAATGTGTATGTCCACGAGTGTAGGTGCACGCAGATGTATAATATGCACACCTTTGTATATGTATATATATTTATGCACACATTTACTAAACCTCTATATTTTTTAAAGATTTTATTTACTTTATATAGAGAGAGTGTGTGTAAGCACACAGGGAGGGAGAGGGAGAGAGAATCTTGAGCAGACTCCAGGCTGAGCTCAGAGCCCAACGGGGGCTCCATCTCATGACCCTGAGATCATGACCTGAGCCGAAACCAAGAGTTGCACGCTTAACCAACTAAGCCACCCAGGAGTCTCTACATCTATATTTCTTTTTTAACATATATTTTATTTATTTATTTGAAAGAGAGAGAGAGAGAGCATGAGCACGGGGAGGGGCAGAGGGAGAAGCAGACTCCCCTCTGAGCAGGGAGCATGTCATGGGGCTCGATCCTAGGACCCTGAGAATGTAACCTGAGCAAAGGCAGATGCTTAACCGACTGAGCCACCCAGGGGCCCCATATCTATATCTAAATATATATGGGGCATCTGGGTGGCTCAGTCGGTTAAGCATCTGACTCTTGATCTCAGGGTTATAAGTTCAAGCCCTGTGTTAGGCTCCGCTTAAAACATAATAATCAAAAAAGTAAATAAGTAAGTAAATAAATAAATACGCATAAACACAGATTTCGGCCTAATTCCAATACAGCATTCCTGGTTCCTTTTCATATTTTCCCTTCACCAATTCTAATAACCCATGACTACCATCTTTGTCTGGGCTGTTACAGTACAATACCACAGACTGTGTGGCTTACACAACAGACATTTCTTTCTCAGGATTCCAGAGGCTGGGAAGCCCAAATCAAGGTGCCCGCAGATTGCGTGTCTGGTGAGGACCTGCTTCCTCAGGTTCACAGACACCCTCTTCTCCTTGTGGCCTCGCCCTGCAGAAGGGGTGAGGGAACTCTCTGCCATCTTCCTTTATGAGGACACTGATTCCATTCATGAGGGTTCCTCCCTCATGTCCTAATCGCCTCCCCAAAGCCCCGCCCCCCAATACCGTCGCACTGGGGATTAGGTCTCTGTACATGAATTGCTGTGGGGGGGGGGACCCAAACATTCGGTCTGTAGCACTAACCATTACTTACTTTGATTGCCCCAGGTTTGGCCAGTGGAGTCCCCTTCAAGCTAGTGCCTGTCCCCTTGGACATGTTCCTGTCATTCTTGGAACACTTCCTTACTTTGTGAAGTCACAAGAAATCCTGGGATCAACTTGTCCTTTCCCTGCGCCAGTTCTGAACCAGTCATTTCTCTAGGAAGGGTCGCTTCCTGTTAGTGGAGAATGGATTTAGAAAGCAAGGTTCTGGTGCCAGATGAGAGCATTTCCAGTGGTGTACCATTGCTCCTAGGCTATCTTAGCAGACAGGGCAGAGAGTATGTGCAACCTACACAACACACACACCCACACACACATATTTCACTTATGACTATTATTGTTTCTGTGTAGTGTGTCAGTCAAAAACAAGAGTTCAGTCCTATGTTCATAACTCCCTTCCCCAGCGGGGAGAGACCTGACTCCCATTAACCTCAATTGATGGACTCATTTGCTCAAGTCTAAAATACACACCAACCCATTCCATCACAAGAAGCCACCCTATTAACAAGCATTCAATATTTGGTTGTCGTTCCTTTTTTTTTTTTTAAGGTAAAATGTACATATATTGAAATTCCCAAATCTTAAGGGTACAATTATGTCCTGACAGATGGATAGAACCATGTAACCCACAACCTATCAAGATAGAGCATATTCCCGGGCGCCTGGGTGGCTCAGATGGTTAAGCGTCTGCCTTCGGCTCAGGTCATGATCCCAGGGTCCTGGGATCGAGTCCCGCATCGGGCTCCCTGCTCCTTGGGAGCCTGCTTCTCCCTCTCTCTCTCTCCTCCTCTGTCTCCCATGAATAAATAAATAAAAAAATCTTAAAAAAAAAAAAGATAGGGGCGCCCGGGTGGCTCAGTTGGTTAAGCAACTGCCTTCGGCTCAGGGCATGATCCTGGAGTCCCGGGATCGAGTCCCACATCGGGCTCCCCGCTCAGCAGGGAGTCTGCTTCTCCCTCTGCCCCTGCCCCCTCTCATGTGCTCTCTCTCTCTCTCTCTCTCTCATTCTCTCTCTCAAATAAATAAATAAAATGTTTAAAAAAAAAAAAAGATAGAGCATATTCCCATGATCCCCAGAAAGCTCTCTCGTGTCTCCAGTGTCTTCTCCCAGAGGAAGCCACAGTGCTGGGTTTTCTCACCATAGATGAGTTTTGCCAGTTCTAGAGCTTCATATAATTGAAGCATGTTTCTGTGATTCATTCAGGTCGTTGGATGTATCAGGCATTTGCTCATTTTTTTTTTTAAAGTTTATTTATTTAAGTAAACTCTACACCCGTTGCGGGGCTTGAACTCATGACCCTGAAATCAAGAACCAGCCAGGCACCCCAGGAGTTTGCTCATTTTTATTGCTGAGAAGTAATTCTGTGGTATGCATACAATGGATAGATGCCACGACTTGTCTGCCTCCTCCGCTGCGGGGGGCTTTGGGATTGTCTCCAGTTTGGGGTACTATGAATAAAGCTACCAGGAACGTTCGTGTACCAGTCTTTCTATGGGAAAATACTTTCATTCCTCTTGGGAGCCGAATGGCCGGATCAAAGGGTAGGTGTGTGTTTAATCGTAAGAAACTGTCGCCCATTTCCCGAAGTGCTGCTCCCTTCCCCACCTCTGCCAACGAGCAGGACAGGCTCCATCTCCTCGCATCCTCACCAGCGTTTGATACTGTTAGTCTGTTTAAGTTCAGCCATTCTAGGGGGTGGGTAATAATATCTCATCGTGAATGTAATTTGCATTTCTCCGATGACTAAGGATGTTGAGCATTTTTTTTTTTTTGACGGGCTCATTGTCCATTGTGTATCTTCCTTTGGCAAAGTGTCTGTTCAAATCTTTGGCCAACTTTTTTAATTGGATTTTTTTTGTCTTGTTATTGGTGAGTTATAAACATTCTTTATTTGGATACAGGATGATATGTGTTTTGTATATATATATATGTGTGTGTACATATACACTAATGTATAACCACTTTATTCTAATAAATTTGACAAGTTAGATAAGATGGGCATATTTCTCGAAAGACAAAAAAAAAATACCATGAATAACCAAAGAAGAAATGTAAAAATCTGAATAGCCCAATACCTATATCTATCAAAGTAATTGAAATCATTATGAAAAACTTTCTCTCTCTCTCTCTCTCTCACACACACACACACACACACACAGAGAGAGAGAGAGAGAGAGAGAGAGAGAGAGAAAATCTAGGCCTAGATGTCTTCACTGGTCAATTCTAGTTTTATTTAAGGAAGAAATAATGTAAATCTTACACAAACTCCTTCAGAAACCAGAAGAGAATGGAATACTTTCCAACTCATTCTATAAAGCTAGCTCAATCCCAGTGCCATAACTGAAAAAGACATTACAAGAAAATAAAATCGCAGCACGACATCTCTCATGACACACATGCAAATATTCTTTTTTTTAATTAGAAAATGAATTTATTGAAATACAAGACCAAAGAGTTTGAAGAAGCCATAGACAGGAAAATGTGTAACATACTTGGGGGGCGGGGCTTCTTTAGTGGAAATAGACCTGCCATCACTGATGCTTGGAGCCAGATGCCAGAAATTCCACCACTGTGGTCCCCCTCCCCCAGCCCAGTGATGGTGGGGAATGGAGGTGAGGACACAGTGAAGATGAGGGTGGGGGGGTCCTGGCTTCAAACCTCTCACCCTCTGGTCACTCCAGTAGGGAAGAGATGTGCCTGTGCATTCCCTTGTTCATTCCACAAATATTTATGGACTGTCTCCTTGCTGCCAGAAACCCATGCTAAGTGCTAGGGATAACGTAACAAAGGTGCTTAATTCTTGCTATCGTGGTGCTTCCAGGCTCCTGGATAGGACAGAGCCAAAGCAAACAGACCCATCTGGAGAAGGGAAGAGGCAGGGCTCTGCTGAGGAGGGTGGGATTGCGGAGGCTGACCTGTTTCAGAAGCGGCCATAGCCAGGCCCTACATGGGCCTCCTGGGACCTTGGGGAGCACAGATGCCAGGCCCTCCCAGGCCAGTCCTGGCTGTTCACCCTGCAAGTGCTGGCCCACTCCTCCTTCTCCAGGAAGCAGTTCTCCTTCCCTCTGGAAGAGTCCAGAGCTGGCGTTGAAGAAACACCTGGTCAACAGGGCCCTGCAGGGACCCGGGAAAGGAGGCTCATGGCAGAAGGCAGGCAGCAGGTCTTGGGAAGAGGTACTGGCTGCAGGGAAGCAGAGCCACATCATCTCATGGCCTTGAGGGAGGGCTCCTCCATGCAAGTATTCTTAATAATATATTAGCAAAATAAACCCAGTAATATATATGAAAGATAAAAATACATAATAAGAAAGTAGGGTTTATCCCGTGAATGCAACTCTGATTTATTTATTTATTTAAAGATTTTTATTTATTTGACAGAGAGAGCAGAAGCGGAAGGAGAGAGAGGGAGAAGCAGGCTCCCTGCTGAGCAGGGAGCCTGATGTGGGACTCGATCCCAGGACTCTGGGACCATGACCCAGGCTGAAGGCAGCCGCTTAACCGACCGAGCCACCCAGGTGTCCCGCAACTCTGATTTAATACTGACAAAAGTCAACATAATTCACCATATTTACAAAATGAAACTTATGTCAATTAATTTAAATTAAAGAGAAAACCCATGTGACATTTTAATAGATATATTTAATAAGCATTTCACAGAATTCAGTACTTTGATGATCTGAAAAGAGAAGGAGGAGAAAGAAAACTGTCAGCAAATTAGGAATCGAAGGGAACTTGCTCAATCTTAAAAAGGCTGTCCTCCAAAACTAGCCCTGCCATCGCTGATTTGTATTTGATTTGTATTTCGTCCTCCACAGCTGACATCACACTTCATGGTTAAAAAGCATTAGGTTCTCAGGGCACCTGGGTGGCTCAGTTGTTAAGCATCTGCCTTTGGCTCAGGTCATGATCCCAGGATTCTGGGATCAAGCCCCGAATCAGGCCCCGCATCAGGCCCCACATCAAGCCCTGCATCAAGCCCCGCATTGGGCTCCCTGCTCCGCGGGAAGCCTGCTTCTCCCTCTCCCACTCCCCCTGCTTGTGTCCCCTCTCTCGCTGTGTTTCTCTCTGTCAGATAAATGAAAAAACTCTTTTAAAAAATAATGGGCAACAGATCTGAACAGACACCTCACCAAAGCAGATATACAGATGGCAAATCAGCATTTGGAAAGCTGGCCAACATAATGTGTCCTTAGGGAACTGTACACTGAAACAACAATGAGATATCACTACCTCTCAGAATGGCTAAAATCCAAAAAATTGACAATAGTAAATGTTGATGAGGATGTGGAGCAACAGGAACTCTCGGTCATTGCCGGTGGGAGTACAGAGTGAAATGGCCACTTTGCTAGACGTTTGGTAGTTTCTTACAAAACCAAATATCGTTTTACCATACAATCCCGCAGTCACATTCCTTAGTATTTACCCAATTGAGTTGAAAACTTACATCCACACAAAAACCTGCACAGGAATGCAGCTTTATTCAATCTCCAAAAACAGAAACAACCAAGATGTCATGCAACAGGTGTAAGGAGAAAGAGACTGTGGTAGGTCCAGACAATGAAGTGCCATTCAGCAATCAAAAGAGATGAGCTATTAAGCCACAAAAAGTCATGGAAAAAGCTTAAATGCATACTGCTAAGTGAAAGAAGCCAATGAGAAAATCACACATACTGTGATTCCAACCGTAAGACATTCTAGAAAAGATTAAACTGTAGACAGTAATAAGATCAGTGGTTTCTAGGGATTTGGGGGAGTCAGGAAGGATGGAGGGGAAGCAAGGGGACCCTGAGGGCATGCAACCATTCTGTGTATCACTGCAACTGTGGGTACAGAGAACACACAACACCAAGAGGGAACCTTAATGTAAAGTATGGGCTTCAGTTAAAAACAATGGATCAATGTTGGTTGATTGAGTGCAACAAATGTGCCACACTAATACAGGATATTAGTGATAGGGGAGACCCTGGGGTGGGGTGGGAGTGGGGTGTATACTGTAACTTTCTGTACTATCACTCAATTTTTCTGTAGATCTAAAATCATTCTAAAAGAAATAAAGTTGATTGGGGCGCCTGGGTGGCTTAGTCTGTTAAGCTTCTGACTCTTGGTTTCAGCTTCGGTCATGATCTCAGGGTCCTGGGATCGAGCCCTGTGTCAGGCTCCAAACTCAGCAGGGAGTCTGCTTGGGATTCTCTCTCCCTCTCCCTCTGCCTCTCCCCCACCCAGATAAATAAATAAATCTCTTAAACAACAACAACAAAAAGAAAGTCGATTAATTTAAAAAGCCCGGCTGAACAGAGGATTTGAATTTGCCCATCAGAAATGTCATTTGTACCCTGCTGGTCTCCTGAATCAGGGTCACGTAAGCTCAGCAGTCCTCAGCCGGCTCCCGATGCTATGCTCCCGGGCAAATGGTACCAGCTGGTCTACTGAGAGAAGAGAGCAGCTCTACACCGAAAGGCAGGAAGTCGAGACTGGGGAGGGCAGTGTCCCAGACAGAGCTTGAAGAACAGCCTCTTTTGTTGCTTTGTCCGTCTAGTTGCCTGTTCCCAACTCTGGGGTGGGCTAGCAGCCCTTCCTGCCTGTGGGATCCATATGATACCCACGAAATGGGACAATATGGTATCTACCTCAAAGGACAACTGCGGGGATTGGGGCAGTCGTGTAGGGGCTCAGTGAACGTCAACTCTTAATCAGCCATCAATGTTTCACCTTCGAGTTTTCCTAATAAAGTCCCCTCTTGGGCCCTACCTGTTTTGATTTTTTTTTTTTTTTGTATTTCTTATAATTAAAGGAGTCTTGAGTAAGATGCCCTCTGGGGACAACATAACTCCCGTGAAAGAGCCACTGACTTAGCGGTTGCTTTGAGTTACAGCCTAATTCGGCGGCAGAGCCATTCCCGGTGGCAGGAAGATCCAGGAGCGGCCATGGGAGTGGGTGGCTGCACGGGAGGCAGGAAGAGGACCCCAGAGATGACGGGGTCAAAGTATCAGGAAGTTGCCCAGCTCTGGCAAGAAGGTGGCATAAGATAACCTGAAAACTCCTCTGCTCACAAACACCCAGAAACGCTGAATAAACTATACCCAAAATCATTTCTAATGTACCGCTGAGGTTTTTTGTTTGTTTTCTTAATTAAATGCCATTTTCTTTTATTTGGTTTTGGTATATGCTTTTGCGAGATTTCACATGTGCATATATCTGGGCATCCACCATGACAGTGAGGGATGGAACGGCCCCATCACCCCCAAATTCCCTCATGCTCTTTGTAGTCAATCCATGCCCTAAATCCTGGCAACCCTGGTCTGTTCCCCATCTTTTTCTAGAATGTCTTGTAAATGGAGTTCTTCAGTAAGTAATCTTTTGAGACTGGTTTGTTTCACTTAGCACAGTGCTTTTGAGAGGCTTTTATGATGTCAGTGTATCAAGAGTTGGCTTCTTTATGCTGCTAAGTAGTATTCCAGTGTGCGTCTGTTTGTCTGTTTGCCTATCTGTGCTCCTGTCAAGGACATTTGGGTTGTTTCCAGTTTTTCACTACCATGAATAATGCTGCTATAAACATTCATGGACCGGTTTTGGTGTGAACAGAAGTTTTCATTCCCCTTGGGTAAGCAACCAGAAGTGGCATTGCTGGGCCAAAGAGTGTGTTTTATTTTATAAGAAACTGCCATACCACTTTCCAGATGCTGCGCCATGTTGCATCCCAGCAATGTGTGAGAGGTCCAGCTTCCCACCTCCTTGTCCATACTTGGTTTGGTCAGTTTTTTGTTTTTTGTTTTTTTTAGCCATTCTAATAGGTCTGGAATAGGGCGTCATGTGGGACTAATGAGGGTGAGCATTTTTTCAGGCTTATTTGCCCATGCTTATATCTTCTTTGATGAAGTGTCTGCTCAAACCTTTCACCCATTTTTAAATTAGGTTATTTGTGAGGCACCTGGCTTGGGTCAGTTGTCAGAACATGGGACTCGGGCGCCTGGGTGGCTCAGTTGGTGAAGCGACTGCCTTCGGCTCAGGTCATGATCCCGGAGTCCCGGGGTCGAGTCCCACATCGGGCTCCCTGCTCAGCAGGGAGTCTGCTTCTCCCTCTGACCCTCTTCCCTCTGGTGCTCTCTCTATCTCTCATTCTCTCTCTCAAATAAATAAATAAAATCTTAAAAAAAAAAAGAACATGGGACTCGACCTTGGGATCATGAGTTTGAGTGCCATATTGGGGGTAGAGATCACATACATACATACACATTAAAAAAATTAATTGGATTGTTTGTTTTCTTATTGTTTATTTTTTTTTAGAGAGAGGGAGGAGGGGAGGGGCAGAGAAAGAGGGAGAAGGAGAATCTCAATCAGGCTCCCCGCCCAGCATGGAGCCTGATCTCACAACCCTGAGTCAAAATCAAGAGTCAGATGTTTAAACCAACTGAGCTACCCAGGCACCCCTCTTATTGCTTAATTTTGAGAGTTCTTCATATCCTGAATACAAGTCCTTTTTAGATAGGTGATCTGTAAATGTTTTTCCAGTCGATGTCTTTTTTTTTTTTAAGACTTATTTATTTATTTCAGTGAGAGAGAGAGAGCATAGTGGGGAGGAGCAGAGGAAGAAGGAGAGAGAAATTTAAGCAGCCTCTCTGCCGAGCACAGAGCTGAGGTGGCGCTCAGTTTCACCAACCTGAGATCAGACCTGAGCTGAAACCAAGAGTCGGAAGCTTAACCAACTAACTGAGCCACCCAGGCGGCCCCAGTCTATGTCTTATATGTCATTCTCTTGAGATATACATGGGGCTTGAACTCAAGACCCTTGATATCAAGAACGCAGGTAAGGGAAATCCTCAGGCCAGGGAAACACCTAAAAGGATCAGAGGGAACAATCACAACAGCTTAAACGGGGCCAGGAGTAGATTTCCTGCTCCCACTAGCCAGAGGGGAAACCTTATAGAGCTTTGGGTAAAGTACAGAAGGCTCCTGCCTGAGTAGTGGGGAAAATTAGCCCTAGACTAAACATTGCTCTGATCTTGCCTCCCAAAGCAAGACCAGAAAGAATCAAACTCTGTCTGAGGAACATAACTGTGTCCCAGAACAAAGTTCAAGAATATTTATGTGAGCACAAAATAACACAAAACAAAGTAAAATTATTTTTAAAACTAGTATAAATGGTGCATGGCATCCAGAAAAAAGTTGCCAGGTATGCAAAGAAGCAAGAAACTATGAGCCATAATGAGAAGAAAATTCAGTCAGTTGAACTGAACCAGAAATAACACAGATGATAGAATGAGTAGAGAAAGACATTAAAGTAGTTATTATAACTGTATCCCATATGCTGGAAACTAAAGGAAAGATTAAGAATGTTCGGTAGAGACATGGAAAATATTTGTTAAAATACCCAAAGTAAACTCGCAGATATTAAAACTACAATGTCTGAGACAAAACATACATTAGATGGGATTCACAGCAGATTAGGCATGGCAAAAGCAAAGATTAAGGAACTAACATGTCAAAAGAAGTCCTTTGGGCAGAAGGAAAATGATACCTGAGGGAAACCAGAATGGAATGAAGAGCTTTAGAAATGCTAACCATGCATAAGACATTTTCTTATTATTTGGATCTTATTATGAAGTAACTGACTGTTTTAGTAGTGGGATTTACATAAAAGTGAACTGTGTGATAACAATGGCATAAGACTATGAGGAAAGAAATGGAAACACACTATTGTAAGTTTCTTACAATATACATGAAGTGGTATATAGCCCCTGAAGGTAGACTGTGATAAGTTGAAGATATATACTGCAAAGCAACCACTAAAATACAAAGCCAAAAAATTTTAGCTAATAAGCCAACAGAGGAGATAAAATGGAATTCTAAAAAAATATACAATTAGTACAAAAGGAGGCAGAAAAAGTGTAAAAAAGGAAAGAAGAGATGGGACAAATAAAATGCAAATAACAGGATGATAGATTTAAACCTAACCATATCCATAATCACATTAAATTTAAATTGTCTAAACGTCCCAATTAAAAGGCAGAGATAGTTAAACTATATTTTAAAAAATACCCTCCTATATACTACCTGCAAGAAATCAACTTTAAATATAAAGGCACAACTAAAATGCAAAAAGAAAGAAAGAGATACCATGTTAACACCAGTAAAAAGAAATCTGGGGAGGTTATATTAGCATCAAAGTGGGTTTTGGGTGCACCTTGGTGGATCAGTTGGTTAAGCATCTGACTCTGGCTCAGGTCATGATCTCAGGGTCCTGGGATCGAGCCCCTGTGGGGCTCTGTGCTCAGTGGAGAGTCTGCTTGTCCCTCTCCTGCTCCCCTAATTCATTCTCTCTCTCCCCCCTCAAATAAATAAATAAAATCTTTTTTAAAAAGTAGGTTTTAGGGAAAAGAGTATTACTAAGTATCAATAATTTTATTTCAGGGATGCCTGGGTGTCTCATTTGGTTAAGCGTCCATCTTCGGCTCAGGTCATGATCCCAGGGTCCTGGGATCAAGTCCCACATCAGGCTCTTTGCTCAGCGGGAGCCTGCTTCTCCCTCTGCCTGCTGCTGCTCTCTCTCTCTCTCTCTCTCTCTCTGGCAAATAAATAAAATCTTTAAAAAAATAATTTTATTTCATTGTGAAAAGTAGGTCAATTCATTTAGGGGACACAACAATCCTAAATGTTTATGCATCTAATAAGAGAGCTTCAAAATACATGAAGCAAGAAGTGAAAGAAATATAAGGAGGAATGCACAAATCCACAATTTTAGCTGGAGATTTAATACCTCATTCTCAGTAGTTGATAGAACATGTAGATGGCGGGGTGCCTGGGTGGCTCAGTCATTAAGCATCTGCCTTCGGCTCAGGTCGTGATTCCAGAATCCTGGGATAGAGCCCCCCATCGGGCTCCCTGCTCAGTGGGAAGCCTGCTTCTCCCTCTCCCAACACCCCCCGCTTGTGTTCCCTCTCTCGCTGTGTCTCTCTCTGTCAAATAAATAAATAAAAATCTTTAAAAAAAAAAAAAGAACATGTAGATAGAAAATCAATATTTTTTTAAAGATTTTATTTATTTAGGGGCACCTGGGTGGCTCAGTTGGTTAAGCCTCTGCCTTCTACTCGGGTCATGATCCCGGGGTCCTGGGATCGAGCCCTGCATCGGGCTCCTGGCTCAGTGGGGAGTCTGCTTCTCCCTCTGCCCCTCCCCTGCTCATGCTCCCTCTGTCTGTCTCTCTCTTTCTCAAATAAATAAAAATAAAATCTTAAAAAAAAAGATTTTATTTATTTATTCGACAGAGAAAGACAGCGAGAGAGGGAACATGAGCAGGGGGAGTGGGAGAGGGAGAAGCAGGCTTCCCACTGAGCAGGGAGCCCGATGCGGGGCTTGATCCCAGGACCCTGCGATCAGGACCTGAGCCGAAGGCAGATGCTTAATGACTGAGCCTCCCAGGCACCCTGGAAAATCAATATTATCACACAGCTTGACTTTATTGACATTTATAGAACACATCATCCAATAACAGCAAAATACATTCTTTTCAAGCTCACATGCTAAACCAACTTCTGAGCCATAAAACAAGTCTCAATAAATTTAAAAAGATTAACTTTATACAAAGTATGCTGTCTGATTACAATGGAATTGAATTAGAAACGAATAACAGAAATAGCTTTAGAAATTCTCCAAGTATTTGGAAACTAAACAACACCCTTACATGTAATAAATGGATCAAAAACTCAGAACAGAAATTAGAAACTGTCTTTAACTCAATGAAAATGAAACACAATACATCAAAATGTGTACCTGAAGTAGTATCTAGGGGGAAATAAAAAGCACTAAATATGTATATTAGAAAAGAAGAAAGGTCTCAGACTTCAGCTTCCACTTTAAGAAACCAGTAAAAGAAGATTAAATTAATCCCAAAATAAGCAAAAGAGAGGAAATAATGAAGATAAAACTGGAAATCAATGAAATAGAGGGCAGAAACAATAGAGAAAACCAACTAATCCAAAAGTGGTTTTATGATATCAATCAGATTTATAAATCTCTAGCTATATTGATAAAAAAAAGAAGAGAGAAGATACAAATTACCAATTTCAGGCATGAAAGAGGCAACTCACTATAGGATTCATATATATTAAAAGAGTAATAAGTAAGAATTGTGAACAACATGCTAAAAATTCAACAACAACTAGATGAAGCAGACAAATTCCTTGAAAGACAAGTTACTAAAGCTCATTCAAGAAGAAATAAACAACCCAAATAGCCATATATCTATTAGATAAATTTAATTTGCAGTTGAAATTCTTCCCACAAATTAAAAGGCCCAGATGGCTTCACTAGTGAATTCTAACAAACATTTAGGGAAATAAAAAAACACCACTTCTATGAAAATCTTCCAGAAAATTGAAGACGTGAAAATATTTCTTAACTCATTCTTTGAGGCCAGAATTATTCTGATCCTGAAACAAAGATATCACAGGGAAAAACAAACACACAAACAAGAAAAACCCTGCAGACCACTATCTTCATGAACATAGATGCAAACATTCTTAATACATTTTCAGCAAATTCAATCCAATGAAATATTGAAAGGATAACATACCATGACCAAGTTGTGTTACTGTAGGAATGCAAGATTGGTTTAATAATAAGAACTTCAAGAAAGTTAATGTAATTCACCATATTAACAAACCAAATAAGAAAAACTACATTATCATCTCAATAGGTGCATAAAGCATTTTATAAAGCCCAACATCCAGGGGTGCCTGGGTGGCTCAGTTGGTTGAGCATCTGCCTTTGGCTCAGGTCATGATCCCGGGGTCCTGGAATTGAGCCCCGAGTTGGGCTCCCTCCTCAGCAGGGAGTCTGCTTCTCCCTCTCCCTCTACCCCTCTTTGTATGCTCTCTCTCTCTCTCTCTTTTTTTTAAAGATTTTATTTATTTGACAGAGAGAGACACAGTGAGAGAGGAAACAAAAGCCCGGGGAGTGGGAGAGGGAGAAGCAGGCTTCCCGCGGAGGAGGGAGCCCGATGCGGGGCTCGATCCAAGGACCCTGGGATCATGACCTGAGCCGAAGGCAGACGGCTTAACAACTGAGCCACCCAGGCGCCCCAGTGTGATTTGTCTCTCTCTCTTGCTCACTCTCTCACAAATAAAATCTTAAAAAAAAAAATCCAACATCCATGCCTCCATCCTGATAAAAATAGTAAGCAAACTATGAACAAAAGAGAACTTCCTCAACCTGATAAGGTTGAGAATGAAAATCCTACAACTAACATTATACCTAACAATCCACTCTAATCGTATGTATTCAACATTGTCCTGGAGTTACAGGCCAGTGTAATCAAACAAGAAAAAGGAATTAATGAGATCAGATTGGAAAGGAAGCAGTAAAACTGCCTTTATTCACAGATGACATGATTATTTATGTTAAAAATCCAGTGAGATCTACAAAAAAGCTATTAATAAAAGTGTGTAGCAAGATTGCAAGATACAAAAATTGATTGTGTTTTTACCTACTAGTAACAAATAATACTTGTACAATAGCATCAAAAATTGAAATATTTAGGAAAAATGAGACAAAAGATGTGTAAGACTTACATATCAAAAACTACAAAATATTATTGAGAGAAACAAAAGAATACCTAAATAAGTAGAGACACATACCTTGTTAGTGGGTTGGAAATTTTAATATTGTTCAAATGTCAGTTTTCCCCAGATGATCTATAGATTCAACCCAATTTCAATCAAAATCTTAGTAGACTATTTTGTAAGAAATTGACAAACTGATTCTAAAATTCTCATGACAGTTCAAAGGCCTAGAATGGCCAAAACAGCTGTCATAAAGAACAACAAAGTTGGAGGACTAACATTACCTGATTTCAAGACTTAATATAAAGCCTCAGTAACAAAATAGCGTGGTGTTAACATGAAGACAGACAAATAAAGCAATAGAACAGAATAGAGATTTCAGAAGTCCATAAATATATGTACAACTCATTTTGACAAAAGTACAAAAGCAAATCAGTGAGGAAAGGATAGTCTTTTTTTTTTTTTTTTTTAAGAATAGTCTTTTCAATAAATGGAGTTGGAACAGTTGCACATGTGCATGCCAAGAGCAAATTTCAATCCATACTTCTCAACAGATACAAAAATTAACTCAAAATAGATCAGAGACCTAAATGTAAAATATAGAACTTCTAGAAAAAAAAAAAAACAACAGGAGAAAATCTTTGTGACTGTGAGTTGGGCAGAACTTTCTTAGATACAACATCAAAAACATGATCCATTAATTTATAAATTTGACTTCACCCGGGCACCTGGGTGGCTCAGTTGGTTGAGCATTCAATTCTTGATTTCAGCTCAGGTCTGGATCTCTGGCTTGTGGGATTGAGCTCCAAGTGGGGCTCTGTGCTCAGCGTGGAGTGTGCTTGAGATTCTCTCTCCCTTTTCCTCTGCCCCTACCCCGTTCACACTCAAGATCTTTAACTCTCTCTAAAATAAATAAAATCTTAAAATAAGTAAATTTTTTTAAAAAAATAAATAAATAAATTTGACTTCACCAAAATAAAAAAATTTGTGCTGTTCAAAAGACATCATTAGGAGGATGAAAAGATAAGCTATATACTGGGAGGAAATCTTTGCAAATCATATCTGATAAAGGACTTGCATCGAGAGTTTATATATGAGTGTATATATATACATATATATCTCTCAAAACTCAGTAATTAGAAAATAAGCCAAATTAAAAATAGTCAAAAGATTTGAATAGACAATTCACCAAAGAAGATACATGCATAACCAACAATCACAGGAAAATATGCTTAAAGCATTAGACTTTAGATAAATGCAAATTAAAACCATAATGAGATACCACTCATACCTATTAGGATGGCTAAAATTAAAAAGACTGACAATATCAAATGTTGGTGAGGATATGGAGCAACTAGAACACTCGTACACTAATGGTGGGAATTTAAAATGGTACAAACATGGGCGCCTGGGTGGCTCAGTCGGTTAAGTGTCTGCCTTAGGCTCAGGTCATGATCCCAGGGTCCTGGGATTGAGCCCCGCGTCGGGCTCCCTCCTCCGTAGGGAGTCTGCTTCTCCCTCTCCCTTTGCCCCTCTCCCCCTGCCTTCACTTGTGCTTGCTCTCTCTCTCCCTCTCACTCACTCTCTCAAATAATAAGTAAGATCTTAAAAAAAAAAAGTTAGATACCAACCATATGATCCAGCCACTCCATTCCTAGTTATTTACCCTAGAGAAACAAAAGCAAATGCCTATAAAAAGACTTGTACACAAATATTGATAGAGTTTAATAGCTCCTACTGGGAATAACACAATGTCCACCAATAGATGAAGGAACAAAGAAATTGTGGTATATTCATACTATGTAATACTACTCATAAATAAAAAGGAATGAAGTGTTGACACACACAACATACTAGTGAAAGAAGCCACACATACTGTACTGTTCCATTTATATAAAGCTTTAGAAAATGCAAACTAATCAATAATTGCAGAAGGTAATTGAGTGGAAAAATGTACAACATGCATGAACAGATGGGGAATTCCAGCAGAGGGGTGGAAACCAAAAGAAAGCATCAAATGGATACACATAAAATTTTTAAAAAGTCTCAGATATGAAGATTTCCTTCAACAGGTTCATCAGAAGACTTGATATGGCCAAGGAATGAATCAGTCAACATGAATATATTTCAATAGACATTGCCCAGACTGAAATACAAAGTGGAAAAAGAGTGGGAAAAAATTGAACAGAGGAGCATCAAAAAGCTGTGGGATAATAACAAAAAGTTTTAAATAATGTTATTGGAGTCCCAAAAGAAGAGAGAAAGAATGGAGCAGAACAAATGTTTAAAGAATGTCTCTAAGAATTTTACAAAAGAATTGAAAGGTAACAAACTGTAGATCCAAGAATCTCAGAGAACTCCAAGCCCAATAAACACACACACACACACACACACACACACACACACACACGACACATCATATTCAAACTACTGACATACCAATAGAAGAGAAAATAACACAGCTATGGAGAGAAAATACATTGCTTACATAAGAGCATGGATTATACTTATAGCCAAGTTCTCATCAGAAAATAGGCAAGCTGAAAATAGAGTGACATCTTTAAAATGCTGAGAGAAAAATATGTCAATCCAGAATTCTCTGTACAGGGAGAATATCTTTCAAAAATGGGGTGAAATAAAGACTTCTAAAGAAAAACCTAAAACCTGAGAAAATTCATTGCTTGCAGACCTATGCTACAAAACCTGTAAAGGACGTTCTTTGGGAAGAAATTTGATATAAGGAGGAATATGGTACCAAACAGAAACTTTGGCCAACATACAAAAATGAACTCTAGCAATGGTGAAGTTGAAGGTAAATACTAAAAGATGCAAACATTTTTTCTAATCTCTCTAAAACATAACTATCTAAAGCAAAACTAGTAACAATGTATAATTTTTTAAATATTTATTTATTTATTCTAGAGAGGGAGAGAGGAGAGAGAAGGGGTACAGGGAGAAGAAGAGGGATAGAAACTCCAACAGACTGCCCACTGAGCGTGGAGCCCAATGCAGGGCTTGACCTCCCGACCCTGAGATCATGACCTGAGCCAAAACCAGGAGTCAGACACTTAACCAACTAACCCACCCAGGTGCCCCAACAATGTATAGTTTATAGCATCATGTGTAAGTAAATTCTGTGACAAAAATTTAGCACAAAGGACGAAATGGAGAAACTAGAAGTTTATTGAGAATTGTGATATCGTACCAATATGTCCAATACCCACCCAACACCATAGGTTCCATTCTAAATTTCTCCCTTTTTTATTTGTACCTTCCTTCTCCAGCTGTGAGAAACATGTTTCCCTAAATCCTTAATCTCTTTACTTAATCAATTCCTTTCAATGTAACCAACTCTGCCACTGATGTTCCACAATGCCAATGCCTCCCCTCACCATACTCTGACAACATATGCCAGGAAGCACATAGCCACTTGGAAGCTCTTCTCAACCCCCCCTGGGCTCTAGAAATCTGCCCCGGTCTTCCCTCTTTCATGAACACTCTCCTACCTTTCTTGGGGTCCAACTCCCTGCACCTGGCCCCTACTGTGTGGGTGTCCTCTTCACCTAGCTAAGGCTCTGACACTCTGCACCAAGATGCCTCCTATGTGGACATCCTCCTCACTCAGGCTCTGAAACCCCGTGCTGAGCTGTCACCCCTGTGGACACCTCATGGTCTCTGGTCAAGTTCTTACACCCCACATTGGGCCATACCCTCACATGAATGCCTTCTTGAAATTAAAGTGCTGTGCTGAGTCATATTGGAGCTTGAGGCAAAAGAATAATTCAGTAATACTGATCCTTTGTTTAATATTCTTGATATTTTGCTCATTATGGATTTTTTTGCATTTATTCTGCTTTTTTAAAGTAATACATTAAAATGTGATTTATCTTAATTAATGAATTATTGAACACACTCTTAATGTTTTTAGCCAAGGTGAGTGCCTCACTCTCCTTACCCTAGTCCTGGCCCTGCATCTTCACCTCGACCTACATGAATGCCTTCTATTTTCTGTCCTCCCTGATGGCTTTTGGGTTGAATTGTTCAGAATGGGAAGAGAAAGAAAGGGAAACTGGAAGAGACTTCTAACTTCTAAGTATTTAGCATATTTTCAGTGCTCATATTTGTATTCTTGGACTGGACACTGCAAATGTTTGGGGCAAAGGGAATCAGTGAAAATTCTTAAATTAATAGATGTTTCCTTCTTCTTAACTCCAGACTCAGCTCAAATACAAATGTTTATCTCTTCTCTAAAGGAAATGTTTACAATTCTTTAGCCATTTTGGGGGGATAATATTTATTTATTTATTTATTTATTTATTTTTAAAGATTTTATTTATTTACTTGAGAGAGAGAATGAGAGAGAGAGAGAGAGAGAGAGAGAGAGAGCATGAGGGGGGGAGGGTCAGAGGGAGAAACAGACTCCCCGCTGAGCAGGGAGCCCGATGCGGGACTCAACCCCGGGACTCCAGGATCATGACCTGAGCCGAAGGCAGTCGCTTAACCAACTGAGCCACCCAGGTGCCCGATAATATTTAAATATATTTTCTTTCACAAAAGTAAAACTTCACCTCCTTACTTTTCCCCAAGCTCTGCAAACAATCCTTGTCCCTTGACTTCTCTTATTTAAGGATTCAATGTATCTTTTCCCAGAACTTTCCCCATTCTTTCACATATATGCATATGTTTGCTTATTTAGAAATAACGCAGAAGCAGAATAGAGGATGGACTGAGGTAGTCTCAATGGTCTCAGCCTCCTGGTATTCATGACCTTGTGTAAGCCCCTCCCCTTAAGTGTGGGAAGGACCTACAACTTGCTTCTTGTAACCAGGAGAATGCAGCAGAGGTAACAATATCTGTGATTATAGGTAAGTAATTATATTACATAGGATGACACACAAAATGGTAGAGTAGGAAGCCCTAGGAGTTGATCCCTCCACTGAAGCAATGATGGAGGAGGAAAGAGTGAATGGAACCAACCATTTCGGAACTCTGAATCCTGATTGGATACTTACAACAATCAGAGGAATGTTTAATGAAGGGAGAAGCTGCCATTCTTTGGTAAGAGAGAAGTGTGCAGTAACCATCTACCATTCCCTGTTCCGCAGTCTTGCCACAGCTGTGGGGAGAGGGACCCATGTTGCGAGAGTGACTGGCTTGTGCCAGGGTGGGCAGTAGGGTCATTCTTCTTCACATATTTGGGGTTGTATGTTTTGGTTGGTCTGGCAGTGTTTTGAGGGGCCAGTGCAGATGCTTGCCTTGGTTTCAGACCTCTCAGCTGCAGCAGCTGAAGGCCCCTGGCAGGATCTATGGGGAGATTTAAAGAGACAAAAAGAAACAAAAAAAAAAATTTTTTTTTTCTTTTTTGAGCCAGATATTTAAAGAAATCTTTGTCAGGTCACTGGCTGACCACAAATTTAACGGAACAGAAACTTCCCTGACCATTCAATACAAGGAATACACACTTTGCAAGAATAGTTTGGAAAAGTCACAAATGGACAGTTCCAACCTTCAACAAGCAAAAACCAGCAATCCCTGAGGAGTGGGAGCATCAGATTTACAGAGTGACTTCATTATGATATTCGCAACATCTGGTTCTCAACTAAAATTACAAAACATACAAATAAAATGGAAGGAATGACCCATTCACAGGAAAAAAAAAAAACTTGACAGGATACATCCCTGAGGAAGACTAGACATTGGCATTGCTGGTCAAGAACATGAAATCATTCTTAAATATGCTTGATGAGCTAAAGGGAACCATGGACAAAGAACTACAAGAAATCAGGAAAATGATGTTTGAAGAAAATGAGAATATCAACTAAAAGATAGAGACACAAAAAGGAGCTAAATAAAAATTCTGGAGCTGAAAATTATAACCGAAATGAAAAATTCACTAGAGGGGTTCAACATCTGATTTGAACAGGCAGAAGAAAGGATCAGTAAACTTAAAGATAAGGTGATTGAAATTATACAGTCTGATGGGCAGAAAGAAAAAATAATAAAAAAATGAGCAGAACCTAAGGGGCCTGTAGGACACTACCATGCATATTGACAAATGCATTATAGGAGTCTGAGGAGAGAGAGAGGAAGGGGCAGAAAAGTATTTGAAGATATAATGGCTGAAAACTTCCCCAATCTGAAAAACAAACAAACAAACAGGCAAACAAACCACAAATTACATATCTAAGAAGCTCAGCAAATCTCAAGCAGGATAAACTCAAAGAGATCCATGCTGAGACACATTAGAGTGAAACTGTCAAAATCCAAAGACAGGGAATTTTGAAAGTAGCAGGAGTACAGCAACTTATCACATACAAGGAATCCTCAAAAGATAGCTACCTGACTTCTCCTCAGAAACTACGGAGGCCAGAAGGCAGTGAGATGATATATGTGAGGTCCTGAAAGAAAAAAATTCAACCAAGAATTCTATATCCAGCAAAACTCTCCTTCAAGAGTGAAGGAGAAATTAAGATATTTCCAGATAAACCAAAGCGACAGAGTTTATTACCAGTGGACCTTCCCTACAAGATATGCTAAAGGGAGTCCTTCGGGTTTAATTGAAAGGACAACAGACTGTAACTTAAAGTCATAAAGAACATTGGTAAATGTAACTACATAGGTAAATATAGAAGCCAGTATTATTGTACTTCTGATTTGTAGCCAATCTTTTTTTCGTATATGATTTAAAAGATAAGTGCACAACACAATAATTATAAATCTGTGTTAATGGGCAATAAAGATGTAATCTGTGGCAAAAACAACATAAAGGGGAAGGGACAGGGATTTACAGGGGCAGAATGTTGATATACTATTGAAACAAAGTTGGTATTACTCAAACGAGGTTGCTATGAGGCTAAGAGGTTAATTGTAATCCCCAAAGTAACCACTAAGAAAATAACTAAAAAGTATACAGAGAAGGGGGGGACACAACTGCGTGGCTCAGTCCGTTAAGTGTCTGACTCTTGATTTCGGCTCAGGTCATGATCTCGGGGTTGTGAGATCAAGCCCCATCTTGGGCTCTGCACTGGGCATGGAACCTGCTAGGGATTCTCTCTTTCCCTTTCTCTCTGCCCCTCCTCTCTCCCCTACTTGCGCACACACTCTCTCTCTCTCAAAAATAAAACTAAAAGAAATATATATATATATACAGAAAAGGAAAGAAGAAGGGAATCAAAATAGCTTTCTACAAAAAAAAATCAACTATAATCAAATACAAAAAGAGGCAGTAATGGAGGAAACTGAAGATCAGAAAAATACAAAACAGAAAATGAATAGCTAAATGGCACAGTAAATCCTTCCTTATCAGTAATTAATTTAAATGTAAATGGCTTAAATTCTCCAATTAAAAGACAGAGATGGGAAGATTGGGCATAAAAACATGATCTATCTATATGCTACCTATAAGAGACTCACTTCAGATACAAAGACATAGAGAAGTCAAAGTAAAAGGATGGAAAAAGATATTCCACTCAAATAGTAACCAAAAGAGAGCTGACTATATTATTTTTCCGACAAAATAGACTTTAGGCCAAAAGGATTATAAGAGATAATAAGGACATTACATATTGAACATATTAATAAAAGATGCAATCCAGCATCTGCGGTTATAAACCTATACCTACCTAACAAAGGAGACCTAAAATATATATGAAGCAAAAACTGACAGAACTGAAAGGAGAAATAGACAGTTCTATCATAACAGTTGATTTCAATACCTTACTTTCAATAAGGGCTAGAACAATGAAACAGAAGACCAATAAGAAAATGGGGCATTTGGGGCTCCTGGCTAGCTCAGTTGGAAGAATGTGTGACTCTTGATCTCGAGGTTGTGCGTTCTAGCCCCGTGTTGGGTGTAGAGATTACTTAAATAAATAAAACTTTAAAAAAAAAGAAAGAAAATAGAGGACTTAAACAGTATTATAAATCGACTGGACCTAGCAGAGATATACAGAACACTACCTAAAAACAGCTGAATACACGTTCTTCTCAAGTACATATGGAACGTTCTCCAGGACAGCTCACCTGTTAGACCACAAAACAAGTCTTAACAAATCATAAGAGATTGAAATGATACAAAGTATCTTTTCTGATCACAAGGGAAAGAAACTGAATTTCAATAACAGAAGGAAAACTGGAAAACTCACAAATATGTGGAATTCAAACAATACACTCTTTCTTTTCTTTTTCAAATTTTTATTTAAATTCTCTTTAGTGGGGCACCTGGGTGGCTCAGTCGTTAAGCGTCTGCCTTCAGCTCAGGTCATGATCCCAGGGTCCTGGGATCGAGCCCCGCACTGGGCTCCCTGCTCGGCGGGAAGCCTGCTTCTCCCTCTCCGTCTGCCCTTGCTTGTGTTCCCTCTCTCGCTGTGTCTCCCTGTCAAATAAATAAATAAAATCTTTAAAAAAAATAAAAAACAAAAATAAATTCTCTTTAGTTAACATATAGTGTAATATTGATTTCTGGAGTAGAATTTAGTGACTCATCACTTACATATAACACCCAATGCTCATCACAACAGGTGCCCTCCTTAATACCCATCACCCATCTAGCCCATCCCCAACCCACCTCCTTCCATCAACCCTCAGTTTGTTCTCTATCATGAAGAGTCTCTTATGGTTTATTGCCCCCCTCTCTCTTTTTTTCCCCCTCCCATATGTTCATCTGTTTTGTTTCTTAAATTCCACACATGAGTGAAATCATATGGTATTTTTCTTTCTCTGGCTGACTTATTTTGCTTAGCGTAATGCACACTAGCTCCACCCATGTTGCTGCAAATGGGATGGCTGAGTAATATTCCATTGCATACATACATCATGTCTTCTTTATCCATTCATCAGTTGATGGACACTTAGGCTCTTTCCACAGTCTGGCTATTGTTGATAATGTCGCTATAAACATGGGGGGTACATGTACCCCTTCAAATCTGTATTTTTGTATCCTCTGGGTAAATACCTAGCAGTGCAATTGCTGTGTTATAGGGTAGTTCTATTTTTAACTTTTTGAGGAACTTCCATACTGTTCTCCAGAGTGGCTGCACCAGCTTGCATTCCCGCCAACAATGTAGGAGGGTTCCCCTTTCTCCACATCCTGTCAACATCTGTTGTTTCCTGAGTTGATAATTTTATCCATTCTGACAGGTGTGAGGTGATATCTCATGGTGGTTTTGATTTGCAATTCCCTGATGTTGAGTGATGTTGAGCATCTTTTCATGTGTCTGTTAGCCATCTGGAGGTCTCCTTTCGAAAAATATCTATTCATGTCTTCTGCCCATTTGTTAACTGGGTTATTTGTTTCTTTGGGTGTTAAGTTTGTTAAGTTCTTTATAGATTTTGGATACTAACCCTTTATCAGTTATGTCATTTGCAAATATCTTCTCCCATTCTGTAGGCTGTCTTTTAATTTTGTTGGTTCTTTCCTTCACTGTGCAGAAGCTTTTTATCTCGATGAGGTCCTGATAGTTCATCAAACAACACTTAAATAACCAAATCGGATGATAACTTGGGATGGATGAAAATGAAGACAGAGCACACCAAAACTCACGGGATGCAGAGAAAGTAACACTAGAGGCATTCATAGCTGTGAATGCCTGTATTAAAATGGAAGAAAGATCTCAAATCAATAACCTAACCATATACCTTAAAGAACTAGAAAAAGAAGAGTAAACCAAGCCCAAATTCAGGAGAAGGAAGGAAAATAGTAAGGATTAGAGTAGAGGCAAACATAATGGAGGAGAAAGAACAAAACCAAAAGTAGGTTCTTTGAAAAGCTCTACGGAATTCACAAACCTTTGGCTAGATTAACTAAGGCAAAAAAGAAGAAGAAGAAGAAGAAGAAGAAGAAGAAGAAGAAGAAGAAGAAGAAGAAGAAGAAGAAGAAGAAGAAGAAGAAGAAGAAGAAGAAGAAGAAGAAGAAGAAGAAGAAGAAGAAGAAGAAGAAGAAGAAGAAGAAGAAGAAGAAGAAGAAGGAGAAGGAGAAGAAGGAGAAAGAAAGAACACTCAAATGACTAAAATCAGTAATGGAAGGACAAATAGGTTCTGCTTATGATTCTACCATAACTGGAACAGGCATAGTTCATAGAGACAGAGAGTCGGGTAGAGGTTGCCAGGGGTTGGGGGAGGGGAGTGGAGAGTTGTTGCTTAATGCGTAAAGAGTTTCTGTTTGGGATGATGAAAAAGTTCTGGAAACAGTGGCGATAGTTACACAACACTGTGAATGTGCTTGATGCCACTGAACTTGTACACTCTTAAATGGATAAAATGGTAAATTTTGTTATGTAAAAGATTTACATTATGTAAAATAAAAGATTTTATGTCTATCTTGCTTGGAGACCCCCTTGTGGGCTTTGAAGAAGCAGGCTGCCAAGTTGCTAGCTGCCTATGGAGTAAGCAGGGAGCTGTGGGAGGACTCCAGCCCCCAGCCAGCAAGGAACCCAGGCCTGCAGTCTGGAGACTGGCAAGGAACTGAGTGAGTCCTGCCAACACCATGTGAGCGTGCAAGCAGCTCCCTCCCCGGGTGAGCTTCAGATGAGAACGCAGCTCTGGCCAACTCCTTGATTCAAGCTCTGTGAGACCCAGTGCAGAAGCAGAAGACCAGTGAAGCCATGCCCAATTCCCCACTCACAAAAACTGTGATAATAAATTTGTGTTGTTGGAAACTCCTAAATTTGTGGTGATGTTGTTAGGGAGAAATAGGTAACTGGTAAATGCAAGCAGCTTTGTACTATACTATCAGTAACTTTTCCTTTTGCTTAAAAATATGTCTTGGGAAACTATGGATTCTGTCACAGATCATTCTAGCTCTTTCTTTTAAACTGCTGTCCACATTTTGTGGTGCTACTGAAGACCAGAGCATTTGCAATTTTTGCCTTTACAAATAATGTGATCAATGATGTTCTAATCCATGCCTCCTCTGTGCTTCTGTAGGGCAGGAACCAAGGCATGTGATTACATCTGTGTTTTAATGCCCCTGTCCATTGCCCTGCAAAGTGCCTGTACTGAGTTGTGCTCTGAAGCAGAGCCCAGGGGCCTCCATTTCTCCCTTAACTTTTGTTTGTGCCTCACCATCCACCATCTGAATGCCCCACTAGCCTGCAACTCCTTGAGGGCAGGAAGCACAACCTTTGAGTCGTTGTGCCCCAGAGCTCAGCCCAGGACCTGGCACATGGCACAGAAACCCCCCAAGATGTGGGCATCCTTTCTTCTCTACCTGCACTCTTTTCTTAACATCTGGGCTGCACCTGCAGCCCTCTAGGGACAGCCTCCTGGCCATGGTGGATAGACTATAGGTGACCCTGGGAGTTGGACAATGCAGCTTAAATGGGCCACTGCTGGGGTGAAGATTACAACCAGAGCCCCTTGGGGAAAGCAGACCCTAAGACTTACAAAGGCAGGGGCTCTGCCCAGAGGAGGATGGAGATATGCAGAGAGAAGAAACGGAGAGGAGCAGACAGCACAGCTCCCAAGAGTCCTGGCTCTTCTTCCATCTCTGTGGCAAACCCCCCTCCCTTTGGGAAGGCCCAGGGTTTCTGTTCCTTGCAATCCAAGGTGGCCTAAGACAAAGAGCTTCTCAGGGCTTATGAGATAAAGTGGACTTGTTCTCTGGGGATCTCAAGATGCTGTGCTGGGAGATCTCCCAAAGGTTCAGGAGAAAGGCCATAGGTGGACATGGGGCCTTCCTCCTTCATGCCTTTCCATTTCCAGGGCCCCAGGACCTACCCCCCTTGGAGTCCCCTTGTGCTTCCTCTCTACTTACCTGGATTCCTTTCTACCTGCTTACCTCGAGCAGTGCCCTGAACACTGGGGTGAATCCACAGTTGGCAAAGTGGAGCCAAGCCCCGGCCTTATACCCTGCTCACAGGGCCCAGTGAGCTTCATTCACTGAGAATGCCAAACTGGCCAACAGGGTGTGGCAGCCCCAACTGAGCAAACCCAGTGTTCTAGTTAATTCAGCAGTGGGAATGTGTGACTTGGAGCCAGATGGACTGGACTCAGAGCCTGGCTCAGCCCTTACTTTTGTGGCCTTGGGCAAGTCACCTAACCTCCTGCCCTGTTTTCCCATCTGGAAATGTGCACAATAATCATTCCTCCTGTGTCGGGAGTCAGTGAAGCACTGTTCAGTGCTCTAGGATCTCTGTTCTTGAAAACTCCTTCTTGCAGGGGTGGCTGGGTGGCTCAGTTGGTTGGGCGTCTGGCTCTTGATTTCAGCTTGGGTCATGATCTCAGGGTCATGAAATCAAGCCCCGAGCTGGGCTCCTTGCTGGGCCCAGAAATGGACCCTCAACTCTATTGTCAACTAATCTTCAACAAAGCAGGAAAGAATATCTAATGGAAAAAAGACAGTCTCTTCAAAAATGGTGTTGGGAAAATTGGACAGCCACATGCATATGAATGAAACTGGACCATTTTCTTACACCATACACAAAAATAGACTCAAAATGGATGAAAGACCTAAATGTGAGACAGGAGTCCATCAAAATCCTAGAAGAGAACACAGGCAGCAACCTCTTCGACCTCGGCTGCAGCAACTTCTTCCTAGACACATCTCCAAAGGCAAGGGAAACAAAGGCAAAAATGAACGATTGGGACTTCATCAAGATAAAAAGCTTTTGCACAGGGGCGCCTGGGTGGCTCAGTCGGTTAAGCGTCTACCTTCTGCTCAGGTCATGATCCCAGGGTCCTGGGATTGAGCCCCTCATCAGGCTCCCTGCTTGGCGGGAAGCCAGCTTCTTCCCCTCCTACTCCCCCTGTTCGTGTTCCTTCTCTCGCTGTGTTTTTCTCTGTCAAATAAATAAATACAATCTTTTAAAAAAAAGAAAAAAACTTTTGCACAACAAAGGAAACAGTCGACAAAACCAAAAGACAACCGACAGAATGGGAGAAGATATTTGCAAATGACATATCAGATAAAGGGCTAGGATAAAAAAATCTATAAAGAACTTATCAAACTCGGGGCACCTGGGTGGCTCAGTCATTAAGCGTCTGCCTTCGGCTCAGGTCATGATCCCAGGGTCCTGGGATCGAGCCCCACATCGGGCTCCCTGCTCAGCGGGAAGCCTGCTTCTCCCACTCCCACTCCCCCTGCTTGTGTTCCCTCTCTCGCTGTGTCTCGCTCTGTCAAAAAATAAATAAAATCTTAAAAAAAAAGAACTTATCAAACTCAACAAATAATCCAATCAAGAAATGGGAAGAAGACATGAACAGACATTTCTCCAAAGAAGACGTCCAAATGGCCAACAGATACATGAAAAAATGCTCAACATCACTCAGCATCAGGGAAATACAAATCAAAACCTCAATGAGATACCACCTCACACCAGTCAGAACGGCTAAAATTAACAAGTCAGGTAATGACAGATGTTGGCGAGGACGTGGAGAAAGGGGAACCCTCCTACACTGTTGGTGGGAATGCAAGCTGGTGCAGCCACTCTGGAAAACAGTATGGAGGTTCCTCAAACAGTTGAAAATAGAGCTACCCTATGACCCAGCAATTGCACTACTAGGGATTTACCCCAAAGATACAAATGTAGTGATCCGCAGGGGTACCTGCACCCTAATGTTATCAGCAGGAATGTCCACAATAGCCAAACTATGGAAAGAGCCCAGATATCCATCGACAGATGAATGGATAAAGAAGATGTGGTCTATATACACATTGGAATATTACTCAACCATCAAAAAAATGAGATCTTGCCATTTGCAACGACGTGGATGGAACTAGAGGGTATTATGCTAAGTGAAATAAGTCAGTCAGAGAAAGACCATTGTCATATGATTTCACTCATATGTGGAATTTAAGAAACAAAGCGGAGGCACATAGGGGAAGGGAGGGAAAAATAAAACAAGATGGAATTAGAGAAGGAGACAAACCATAGAGACTCTTAATCATAGGAAACAAACTGAGGGTTGCTGGAGTGGAGGGGGGATGGGGGAATGGGGTAATTGGGTGATGGGCATTAAGGAGGACACATGATGTCATGAGCCCTGGGTATTGTATGCAACTGATGAATCACTGAAATCTACTTCTGAAACTAGTAATATATTACATGTTAATCAATAGAATTTAAATAAAAAAATTCTCTTTCTCCCTCTGCCCCTCCCCCCCGCCCCCTCTCCTCCCCCCCCCCCCCCCCCCGCCCCGTCCCCTGTTCATGCGTGCTCTCTCTCTTAAAAAAAAGTCCTTCTTGGGGATTAAGAGTACACTTATCATGATGAGCACTGAGTAACAGAGTTACTGAATCACTAGATTGTACACCTGAAACTAACATAACACTGTACGTTAACTATACTGAAATTTGAAAATATCCTTCCTGGTCCCCTGTCCACCTCCTCCTGCTGCCCTGTCCCTCCCCCCCACCCCCACCCCTGCCCCCACGCCTAGCAAAACCTCTCCAGACTGTTGCCCGAGGTCACTGCCCTCTTGCTCACCCGCCTTCCTTCTTCATCCTCCACATGGAATTCCTGAGGCTGCCTCCCCGAGGCCACTTGCCCAAGCAAGCAGCCACCCCCTTGCCCCTGTCTCAGCCAGCCCCCGGCAGCATCTGACATGGTTCCATGTCCTCCCTGAAACAGCGCCTTCTCTCGGGACCCAGGACGTCTCACTCTCCTGGTGGAAGAAGACGTGCCGTCTCTCTCCTCTGTCCTGCCTCGCCTGCCCTCCCCTCTCTCCGCGGACCGCCTGCTCTGGCCTCCTGGCTTCGGACACCATCTCTGCTGACGGCTCCCTCCTGGCCTGTAGACTCGTTCGTGTCCCCTGTCCTCCTGACACCTAACAGACCTCTCAGCCATAGCACCTCCACAGACTGGATTCCCCGCCCACCTCCCCGCAACCCCCCAGCAGGAGGCAGCGGAGCCTAGCGGCAGAGGCGTGGAAGCTGGGGTCCTAGGGTGTGAATCGGGCTCTGGCCCCCACCGCTGGGTGACGCTGGACGACGCTGGCCTCAGTTTCCCCTCTGTGGGCTGGAGGTGATGATGACAACGATACTTCTGTCGCATAGGGTTGTCGCAATGAATTAATGTGCAAAGTGCCCTGCTCCCCATCTGCT
Organism: Eumetopias jubatus; assembly: GCF_037043125.1. Classification (NCBI taxonomy): domain Eukaryota; kingdom Metazoa; phylum Chordata; class Mammalia; order Carnivora; family Otariidae; genus Eumetopias; species Eumetopias jubatus. The sequence continues at coordinate 4,942,307 of NW_028274819.1, read as the reverse complement.
GGAAATGACATCACTACCGTCCCCGCTTCTCAAGCCCCAGACGGAGAGGCCGTCCTGGCTTCTGGTGTGTTTGGGGGGGTGGTGTGGAAAGAAACAGTGGGAGTCCGGGTGACTCATCTTCCAAAACATGTCTCCACCTTCATGTGCGTCTCTCCGTCCAGGAGCACTCCCCGGTCCCAGCCACGTCACTGTCACTGCAGCCTGGGACAACGGAGCAGCCTCCCGACCAGCCCTGTGCGCTGCCCCCAGCCTGCCCTCCGTGTTGCCACCACAGCCATCATTTACTTGAGAGATTGATTGATTGATTGATTGATTTTTTGAAGATTTTATTTATTTATTTGACAGAGAGAGACACAGCGAGAGAGGGAACACAAGCAGGGGGAGTGGGAGAGGGAGAAGCAGGCCTCCCGCGGAGCAGGGAGCCCGATGCGGGGCTCGATCCCAGGACCCTGGGATCATGACCTGAGCCGAAGGCAGACGCTTAACGACTGAGCCGCCCAGGCGCCCCATACTTGAGAGATTTAAATGGCAACTCAACGTCATCCTTCCTTTCCCTTCTTCTTTTAGCTTTTCATCATGGAAATTTCCAGACATGCACAGAGAGGGAGTAGGCAGCAGACCCTGGTGCACCCCACCAACCGTATTCGATAGCAACGACATGCTGTCTTGTGGCATCTTTCCCCCCATCACCTTCCCCTCATGCCGAGGCCCGGCTGGATCAGCATGCGACTCTTAATCTCCAGTCGTGAGTTCAAGCCCCAGGTTCGTTAGGCCTGGGGCCTACTTAAAAAAAAAAAAAAAAAAAGTGATTCCCAGACAGCACGCCACTTCATCCGTAAAGACTTCAGTGCAACAAAATAATGTGTAAACCCCAAATCAGATGACATTATTCTTCTGCAGAGCACCCTCCTGGGCCTCCACCTCCCCCCTGCCCCTCGCTGGGCTGGCCGTGTCCTCCTGGCCCGGCCCCGCTGTTTCTTCCACTCTCCCCTTGCCCTTCTGTTGTCCACACTCACCAGCTTCTCCCCGTCCAGGGGCTTTGTGGTCCCTCCTCCCTCTGCCTGGATCTCCCATTTCCCAGATTTTTCATGAATGCTTCCCTCTGGCCACATGCATCCTTAGTCCACATTTGGATTTTTTTCCTACTGCAGTGAGAAGCCACCGAGGGACCCAGGCGGGGCGGGGGGGGGGGGGGGGCGGGGGGAGGTAATCGTCGTGATCTGGGTTGTATTTTTAAACCTTCATTCTGGCTGCCTTGGAGGATGAGTTGTGGGTGGGGGTGGGGGCGCAGGAGGGCCGTAGTCTGAGATAATTAAATGAGATGATAGCTATAAAGCTCTCAAAGGCTGGTACACAGTCTGTCCCACAGGAAGAGAGCCTGGTCTAGGAGCATGCAGGGGCGAGAGTTCTTCAGTGTGGGGTTACCTGGAAGGCTTCCCGCTGCCAGGGGAGCGAGGCTGGAGGGGGGCAGAGCTGAGGGTGCTGGGTGCGACCAGGACCAGCACGCAGCGGGGAGGAGGGAGGCTTGGCCGCGAGGGGGAGCCCTTGGACTTCCCTGGCTTGGGGACACGGGGCTGCCCCCTCCCCCCCCTCCCCGGGGAAACGGGCTGGCTCCGTGCCTCGGGTGTCCCAGCTGCCTGTGTCCGTAAGTCCTGTCCTGCCACTTGGGTGGAGGGTGGTCTCGGGCACGCCATTTGGCCTTCCTACACCTTGGTCCCCTCACTGGAGGGAAGAGAGACCCTTTGGGGGCCAAGCCTCGAATCTGATTTTCCCTGTGCCTTGGCCTTCCATTCAGACTCTCAAACAGGGGCCCTGCTGCTCTGGGCACTGAACCAGCCAAAGCCCCTGCCCCGGGAGTAAAACGCTAGGAAGAGGGACTCCGAACCCCCTCTGCTGGGCAGCCTTCCCTGACCTTCCCAGGAGGGTCAGGTGCCTCCTCTGTGTGCCCACCGCTTGCCTTCTTCCTTGTGTTCCTCACGTCTCCCTCACCAGTGTGAGCTCCTGCGGGTAAGGCGGGTGGATTCATCTCCGAATCCCCAATTGGTTGGCCAACAGTGGGTGCTCAATAAACACCTGCTGAGCGAACGCTGAATGGGTCTTTCGAGCAGGCCAGGAATGGCGGCCTGCTCTCTGCAGTCTCGTGGCCTCCAAGGCAGGGGGATAGCCGGGGACTCAGACCCATGGCCCCCATAGAGTTGGACATCCATGGTCTCCACCTCCTGTGAGCTCTCTGGAGCCTGGCTCTCCCTCCTGCTCTGCTTGGCCGGGACCCACTAACAGGGTTTGCCTTGGTCTGGGATCCCAGGCAGAGCAGCTCGGCCTTTCTCTTGGGAAGGAATGTTAGCCGGGAAAGGGGTGGTCATGTTTGTGTTTTGAGGGGCCCCTGGTTATACGGTGGAGGATGGCTGGGTTGGGGCTGGCAGTTGGCGGCGGGGCCCCAGGCAGCCCCGGCAGCAGCAGCAGCAGGGGCCTGTTCCTAAGAATATGGGGAAGGGGCGCCTGGCTGGCTCAGTCAGCGGAGCAGGCGACTCCTGATCTCGGGGTTGTGAATTTGAGCCCCACAATGGATGTGGAGATTACTTTAAAATCTTAAAAAAAAAAAAAAAGAGTGTGGGGGGTGGTTGGTGCGACCCCAGGCTGAAGCCCAGGTCTCTAGCTCAGGTAAGCAGCAATGCCTCTAGGTTTAGGAAGAACGCTAAGGGCCCAACACACTCGGGGCCACTGCTGAACTTGGTCTTGGACGCCATGAGTTTGAGGCACCTGTGGCCCACCCGCGGAGCCAAAATGACTAGATGGTTGGGACTGTTCCCCGCCCCCACGGAGGGCGGGATGGAGACTGCAACCAGTTTTCGTGGGATGAAAGGCCGGGAAGTCCCTGGCTGGGACAGGGAGACAGGGAGGCCCTGACATCTCAAGCCCCCATTCCTTCTAAGTGGGGGTGCCGGGCAGAGGTCCCCCGGTCGCCAGCTGAGGATGAAAGCCATCCCTGTGGGTTGCCCCTCCTCCTACCTCCCCAGAAGGGAACAAAGCACCCAGTTTGTGGGGACGGCCTCCAAACTCTGGCTCACACATGATACTCAACCAGCCAGGGTGTGAAACCTGCCCTTCGCAGGCAGGTAGGTCCCGGCCCAGGCTGCCAGGTGGCGGCCGGCAGAGGAAAGGGCATCCTCCAAAACCCCGATCCTCTACGCTGACGAGCAGAGCTGCCGTCCAGGGACAGTGGTGCAGGACGGCCAGCCGCTCCGGCCGGGAGCTGGGACAAGCCCTTCCAGCCACAGCCAGCACCGATACCTGTGATCGCACGCACGGACGGGCTCGGGTGTGTGGCGACGTCCCCCGGGGAAGGAGAAACAAGAGACACAGGCTGGTTGAGGCCCAGCTGTCAGGACACACGGCGTGGCTCCGAGACGGGCAGAGGCCACAGAGGGGAAAGGGGGCTGCTGGACCGACCACAGACGGACAGGACAGGCTGCAGAAGCCCGGGCAGAGCTGGCAGGCAGGTGAGGACCACAGGGACGCTCTGATCGCCCTGCTCCCCACTCTATTTCTCCATCCTTGGCTCCTACGGGATTTCTAGGTGATTCTAGGTCTCCCCATTCCACAGATGAAGAAGCAGAGTTCTGGAACATGCCACCCTCGCTCCCAGTACACTTGGTCTGGGAACACAGCTTTCTGAGGTGCCCACCAGCTCTCACTGCCTTGGGCAGGCGGGCAGAGCGAAGGCCTCGCTCCCCCTGGACCCCAGAACACGTCTCCCCGTCCTGTGCCTCCTCAGGGGCCCCACCTTTAAGGTGGGATCTAGTGCTGCTGTGTCGGGGCCGAGGTGGGGGTTAAGTGGGTTCGTGCGTTAAGCACAAGGACAGCGGCTGGCGCGGGACAGGCACTTCATGTCAGCTCTGAGGGCTGGAACCTGGGAACCCGGGGACGTCATCCTGCTAGGGAGACAGAGCCCTGGGTGCACCTAGGCCTGGGGCGCCCCCGGGTTCCAGGGTGACACGGGGCAAGGGTTAGGGATGGTCCTGCCACACTGGCTGATTGGGTTTCCACGAGGCATGAACTGTGCAGGTTCACAGAGAAGTCAGTCTGGGCAGGTCCAGGCTGACCCGGCCACACTGGGAAGCTCACCTGGTCAACGTGTTGGACTCAGCTCTCTCGTGCCCAAATCAGGCTCTAAGCTTGCACCACCAAACAATTCAGAAAAGGGACACCTGCAAGAAGGCCCCATCTCCAGGGGGTGTCAGAGATGCCCAGAGCCTGGGGTCCCCTACCCCGCACCGAGCGTGGGGCACGTTCGGGCATAATAGTGAGGCCCCAGAAAGTGGTGCGGACAGAAGACCCCAGAACCTGGTGTTACAGTAAATGCCGATGAACATGAACCCCATCTCGCGCGTCCCAGGAAGCACCCCCTGGTGTGATGGTGGACAGGACACGGCCTACACTCATGGGGGGACACGGGTCTGAATGGAAAGGCGGTCATTGCTTTAATTCGGGTCGGGCTCCACACTGGGGCCCTGCCAGCCCCGCTGTAGTGGGATCACCGCCCATTCCATGGACATGATTGTTTACAAAAATAAATATGAAAAAGCAGCAACTCTTGAGTGATCGAGGAATTAATCTGACAGCAAGTAAATGTGTTGAAGCGTCCGGCACACCTCCTAATTGCACCAAAAGGATCTGGAAGCACTTGGTTTGGTCTCAGAGGCAAAATGGAAGGAGCGGTGGGCTGGCCTCCTCGGCCCCTCACATTTCGGAGTCTGCGTACATCCCATTGATGAGATAGTCCACCTGCGTGTACTCTTTCTTTCTGTAGCTCTCATAGGCTTGCAGGACTAACAGAACCAAAACTATGATGAGAAGAGTCACCCCGAGCAAGAGCACTGCCAGGAGGAAACCTTTGTTCACCAGAGATGGGGGGAGGGGCTTGGTGGTGACCACCAGGTACTGGCCTTGGGTGCTAAGTGGGCACAAGGCTGTGGTCGGCATCTTCGAGCCCCTGGGACTCCCGGGTGTTGGGGTGGTGGACGCGGCACCAGGAGAGGTTTCAGGCCGCACCTGCTCGGGGGTCTGGGTTGTGCCCGGCCCCGCGGTCCCCCAGGTCGATGGAGCAGGGATCGGCCGGGTTGTGGGGGATGTGGCCTCCCCCTTGGGGGTCGGGCTGGTGTGGGGTGCAGGTGCTGACGCTGTGCTGGTAGTCGGCTCCTGGGCCTGGGCCGTAGTGCTGGTCACTGCTATGGTGGCCACGGGAGCCATGGAAGTCACAGATGGGCGGGTGGGCTCTGAGGCCGTGCTGGAGAGGGTGGGCGTGGGCCCACCTGCCGTGCCAGCCACAGCCGCTGACGCCCGGACGGTGGGGGCTTGTGTGGACACGTTAAGTGCTTGGGGACCCGAGGGCGGCGCGGGGTTGGCTGTGGAGTTGCCGGGGCCGTGCTGGGAAGGGCTGCGGGCACTCGCTGTAGTCCCAGGGGCAGGCTGAGTGCTGGTGGCCGCTGTCGTCAGAGCTGCTGTTCCCGGCAGCAGGCTGCCGCTCGGCACCTGCACGCGAGGGACGCCGACAGTGGTGGAGGACGGGGTCGGCCACAAGGACGCTGAGGCAGGTGGCGGGGGTGCCCTGGAGGCTACTCGGTCAGGGGCACCTTCCGTCCCTGCGTCTGTCCTGAGAGTTCTCCCTGCTGTGGTCACAGGAGAGCTGGCGTTGGCCACCGGGCTCCCTGTGGCCAGTGGGACAGGAGAAGGTGTCACCGTGGTCATTGTTTCAGACGTTCCATTAAGGACTCTCGTAACTGTCATCACAGATGCATTTCCGTCCGGATTATTTGTCTTGTTGAGGACTGAGTGCCATTGAAGTCAAAAAAGGGAGAAAAAGATACCATCACTTTCCATCCTGTGCAGGTAGATGATTCAGAGAGTGTCTTAATTTCTGGCCTATTGGCCTGGCCTGGGTGGCCTTTCCCCTCAGCCCAGTGAGAACAAAGGAGGTGATATGTGAACACGTTTCCCTCTTATCTTCCCCCTGATCACATGGAGCCTGCTACCCCTCGGAGGGGCACTTGGCACTTTGATGTAAAAACTCCCTCGTTTTCTGAACCCTGAGCCCATTGAAGGCTCAAGAGCTTCACTCTTTGATCCAATTCCCAAAACATCAGACAGAGTGAAAGTCTCACCTTAGAGGTGGGATTCACCATCAACAAAACCCATCAAACACACACCCGGCTTTAGAAACCAGATAAATCATTGCCCAGATATTCACACCATAAAACAATTCTTGGCTTTCTGAAAGGATTTGTGGCAGGAATTCCTGGAGATGAACAGTGCTTGGCACAGAGCAGGAGTGTAATGAAATATCTGATGTGTGAACAGATGAATTCCCCAGTGAAGATCAGGTTTATAGAAGAAATTTTGCAGGGCCAAGCGAGTGCCCCTCTCAGGACTCAGAGGCCCAGTCCCTTGGGGGCTTTCTACCCAAGCTGGCCCTGGAAAAGTCTGGCCTGACAACCCTCCCCAGCGCAGCACCTGGGCGGCTCTGGGGCCCCCAACTCGCTGGCCTAGGCCTGCACGCGTCCCTTGGCCTCAGGGCGCTTTGGGATCACTGTCAGCCTGACCAGCAGTCACAGAGCTTTCTCACTTACGTGGATCCTTGATTGGCACTAGGCTCTCAGATAAGGACAAGGAGGAAATCCAAACGAGCACAAGGGCTGTCCACATCTTGTGGGTGAGCCAGGAGCAAGGCTGGGCGGTCCCTGAGGCTCCCAGCTGGCCACTCCTCAGGCTGCTAATGATTCCCTGCTGCTTGGCTGAAGGATCTGTGGTCAAGAAAGGAGTCTGGTCAGTAATGCACAGCCTCACCTGGGACATGGGGCATGGCACGGTGCCTACTGTGGAGGGTTCTGGAAGGTCCAGGGTGCAAATCGAGCTGAGTGCTTTGACCAGGGCCTGGCACCCAGAACAGTGTGATGTGTCTCAACCATGGTGATCTAGTGATCTGTCCCATGTCTGCATGTGATGGGTTTAAAGGACTCCTTGACCCACTTTCACTATGTGTCTCAACCTTTGCAAGGGCCCACTTTCCTACCTAGAGTTCCTAATGTCAAAGAGCAGGAGAGAAAGGGCCAAGACCTGACCATGCTCCCAAGGCCAAGGCCTTTTGATAACCAAGATTGGTCAAGGTCACATATCAGGCCCAATGTACTTCTGTACACTCCACAGTAGCTGAGCACACCTTTCACATGGGAGACATCATTTAAGCTATAGCCAGGCAGCTATCTCCCATTCATCTATCTATCCATCACGTGTCATCCACCCACCCATCCAGCATCCACCCATCCACTACCCATCCATCCATCCAACATCCATCCATCACCCACCCATCCATCCATCCATCCAATATTCCCTGAGTGCCTGCTCATGTGCCGGGCAGTACATGTAGAACAAAAAGATAAAAGCCACACAACTCTTTCCTCCAGGGAGCCTGCCATCCAGTAGGAGACACAGAAAAGAGGTCACTGCAAGCTGTTGCAAGCATGGAGCAGAGGTGTGACTCAGTGCCTGGAAGCAGGCAGGGAGGACACATGGGAAGGCCTTGATATGTAAGTTGGGGGCTGGTCCTCTGTGTGGAGGCCCCAAAGGTGGGTGGGGGAGCACAGGGTGCTGTGAGGCCCAGAGAAGGCACTGAATTCTGGTGGGTGGAGGGGTGTGGCCAGGGAAGGCTTCCTGGGAAAGCAACAGGTGACCCATGTTCTGAAAGATGGATGGAATCCACCTGGTGGGGAAGGGATGGGGGAGGCGGGTGGGAGGGCACAGCAAATGACAGCAGCAGGGCCAGAGGCTGAGGGACAGTGTGCTGTGACCTGGGATTAGACCAGAGACTGGCAGGGGAGCTGAGGCACGAAGGTGCTTGGGCAGGAGGGACAGATGAGGGGCAGGCATGAGAGAAGCCCAGCAAGGAGGAAGCAGGGGTAGCAATGCAGGTAGGAGGAGACAAGGTCACAGGAGGCCGCAGGACTGGACCACGGGGTGCCACTGTGAGAGACAGAGGTAGTTGTGAGGACCTGGTCACCCAGCTGTCTGCAGAAACGTCCAGAAATGCCACAACAGCTGAGCCTCACCAAGAGGAGGACTGGGCCCAGCCAGAGCTGGCTTCCCGAGCACACAGGGGTCTCCTCACCCTCACCCTGGGGCCCTCCAGTGTGCGGGCGGGCTGGGGTCCCTCGCTGCAGGGGTACACTGGGGAGCAGAGGGGCCCACTGGCCTCAAGTGTGCCATCACTTCATGCCCTGCTCCTGTCCTGAGTCCCGCATGGCTGCCTGCAGGGCCCAGGTCCTCTCTAGACAACGACACAGTCCCACGCAGTCATGACTGGTCCCATGACTTAACAACTGATCCGGGCACAGGGCACACAGAACACAGGCTTGCTGGGAGTGGAGGGCAGGCAATGAGCCTGGGGCTCCTGAGGACACCTCTGAAATCAGTCCTGCCTGAAGACACCCAAGGCCTTTGGTCTTTCCGCTGGTCCTCACCATGAAGTTCTTTAGTTGCATAGAATGTCATGGAAGGCAGCGCTCGAGTCATGCTAAGTGAAAATGTCCTGACCAGCTCCTCACCTGGCATGGAGGATACCCACTACCCTCCCTGGCCCTGCAACTAGACCGGCTCCTGGTGACTGGGGCAGGCTCACTGTCTTTCCATGAGCCCTGAGTCACATATCAATCACTTTCACGCATCCCCATCCCAGCCCTGATCCACATGCCACCCCACAGCTTCCAGAAAGATCCCTGGAACCCACAAAGGTGACCCAGCTTCCACTGCTCAGACCCCATACTATCCCGGGATAACCCCCAAACTCATTAACATGGCCAACGTGGCCTTCAAAATCTGGCCCTGCTACCTCTGCCCGATGGGCCCAGCCCCACTTGGCACGTGGAATTCCTGCAGGTTCCAACCCAGCACCAGGCTTAGCCACCAGTCTGCCCTAACAAGCACAACCAGCCCTGCTGGGAGCTCCGCCAAGGAGCCCCTGCGTGGCAGAAAGGGACATGTAGAGAGTGGCCACACGGTGGTTTTCTATCTCCTATGATCAGAGGGAACTATGGGAAAGTGGCCCCATGACTGGAAAGCCCCATGAGCACAAACCCTTCTGGAAGGCTGGTGCATTCCTTGATGGTTCTCACCCCTTTGCAAGAGTCCCTAGCTTTATTTTAGCTTCAAGTTACACCTTCCATCCAAAACTGTCCGTAAGGGCTCCTGGGAGCTTAGAGGTCTAGAGGATTCAGCCCAGAAGCTACCGATCTGCATCTGTTTTCTTTCTTTCTTTCTTTTTTTTTTTAAAGATTTTATTTATTTATTTGACAGAGGGAGAGAGAGTCAGAGAGCACAAGCAGGGGGAGGGGCGGAGGGAGAGGGAGAAGCAGGCTCCCCACCGAGCAGGGAGCCCCACATGGGGCCTGATCCTAGGACCCCAGGATCATGACCTGAGCCGAAGGCAGACGCCCAACCCACTGAGCCACCCAGGCGCCCCTGCATCTGTTTTCTGGAGTATAAAAGGCATTTTTTGTTCTGACAGAAACAAGTGGGGGCAGGGTGGGGAGAGAAGAAACAAACCAATACCATAAGAAGAAAGGACTGAGACTGGAAGGTTTCAGGAACAAAGAACCCACACACCCCATGAACTGAGGCAATGCAGTTGGGCTCTTGGTAAATAAATGTATTTAAATGGCTCATTCTTTGGCCAGTCACATCTACAGAATGTATTTAAAATGCTACCACTGCTGAGCCTAACGTGCTCCCTGCCCGGATCTGGGGTCCGCTGGGGCGGGATAACGTGACCAGAGCTTCTGGCATGTACCCCAGGCCTTAGGGACTTCTGCTGCCCCCCTCACCACAAATCTCTAGGGCAGGGTCAGCAAACGTTTTCTGTAAAGAGCTAGACAGCAAATGGTTTAGATTTTGTGGGCCATTTGTAAATGATGGGTGTGGCGGTGTCCCAATAAAACTTTATTTACAAAAACAGACAGGAGGTGGGACTTGGCCCATGGGCCATAGTTTGCCAACCCTGCTCTAGCACTGGAATGAACTTCAGAGCGGATAATCCAGCTAAGGGACGGAGGAACTGATTCACTCTGCCCAATGGATTTCCTCCTTCCCTTTCAGTTCCTCATGCAGAACAGACACGGACTGCACTGTCTCGTTCGTGATCTGGTGACAGCCTCTAGTCTGTCTCTTCCTGGGAAGGCTGCTGCCACGAGGCTCCTCCTTCACCCCCAGCATCAGTGAGGGGCAAGCATTGTGATATTTCAACACCAGGCCAAGAGAAAACCTCTTGTGGTATCCAGTGTTTGTCACAAGAACAGAAGAGGGCCACAGAGGACCACATGCTCCCAGCCCCTCCTGTCCATCCCTGCTCATGGCCCCACCCTCCCGGTCTACCTGGGAAGGCAGGACCTCTGACGGTGAAGCGCCACAGAACAGGCCCCTCCTGGCTGCGGCAAAGCTTGGGCCCTCTCTGGGCTCACTGTCCCGACACCGAGCAGGTGGCCCTGCAGGCAGGGCCATGGACACTCACCAGACGCAGTTGCTCAGGGTGTGCTCTCGAGCTGGGCCGTTGTCCTTCCTGGAGAGCGGCAGGCTTGGCACCGTGTGCTTGCTGGCTGAGGTCTGGCTTTGCAGGAGGGGAGAGCAGCTTCGAGGAGCACTCGCTGGCCATGGCATGCTTTGTGGCACACGTGGGACATGGGCAGATGCCCCGCTCTGGGAACAGACGCATCTACGGTTTGAAAAAAGAGTAAATATTCCTTAGGAAAAGCATAGGGGGAAAAAACCCAGGGAGGAGGGAGGCACTGAAATAGCAGCCTTAAACAGATCATCGTGCTGGGAAGAAGTATTAGAACTTTCAATGTCAAGACTTACGATGTAGCACTTTCTACTGCTGGAATTTCTTCAAAGGAATCAAGTGGATGGATGTTTAAAGATGAAGGTCTACAAAGATGTTCATCGCAGTGTTATTTATGACAGCAAAACAACTGGAATGGTTATAGAAGATATGGTCCCAACCACATATAAAATACTATGGCAGCCGTTCAGAAATACACTGGCTGGCTCCGTCAGGTGGAGCACGTGACTCTTGATCTCGGGTTGTGAGTTCGAGCCCCGCGTTGGGGGCAGAGATGGCTTAAAAATAAATTTTTAAAAAAATACATAGCTTTCTATCTATTGACACGGGCCGCATGCATCATTAGATGAAAAAAGCAGGTCACACAACAGCATACGCACCGTGACTCTCTTTTTATTTAAATAGACATTTGTTAAGGGGTCTGGAGAGATTTACACCACAGCATTAATGATGGTTATGCCTGGGGAATTAATTTACTGGTGATTTCCATTTTCTACTTCATATACATATACACATATGTGTATCTTCTCTTTTTGCCCAAGCATGTATCGCTTTTGGAAAACATTTCTGAAAGGCTCATGAAAGAAACCAATGTCCAATTTTCTTCAAGTATTTTGAGCTACGGGGCAGAAAGGCACAGAGTAACACCACTGGATATAGTTTCACATGTAGATTTTAATAATTTACAGAAACTCCATAATTTACATATCAGGAACTGCATTTTTCTAGGAGCCAACCAAAACTTTAGAGGAACCAGAAGGACAGTTGTAATGCAAAGATAGTAACCAGCACAAGTGATTCTCTCATTGATGAATATTTAATGTAAACTCGGGAGATCATGAAATAGCTCTCACTTCCCACAGGGTCAGATATTAGGAGGTGGTGAAGCGTGAGGAGCGCCACGGGCCCACTCTCTAATGCAAACACCCACAAGGGCACGCACAGCCACACGCACGCACAATGCACACGCACACACAAGCCCGCACACTACCACATATGGGTACAGGTGTGCGCAAGCGCACACACACTTACAAACACAAAGGTGAGCGCATAGATGGAGCATTTTTCTAGGACTATGTCGAGAAACTCATCAAGTTTCTCAAGAAACTTCTACTGGATACCGTCACTGCTTATTCCCTCCCAGCCTGCGGGGCCAGTGATCACCCCCACGGAGATGGAAAATGGCAGCTGTAGAGCCCAGACCCGGCACTCCCCTCTTTGGCCATGACTCCACCCCTCTGGAATGGGCCTGCCTCCACTTCCCAAAAGCATATTCTAAATGTCAGGATTCACGTGTGAGGACCTGCACTAATCTTTTTAAGTTGACTCACAATGGACAAACCATTAACAGGATTTAAAATATTTTGTCTTGCAAAGGCTTTAGTGAGCCTTAAGCAAGGGGCCAGCCAGTTATTCTCATTATTAGGGTGCAGGGAGACTAGGTAGACCGAGGCCTCAGACTACAATAGGTGGAAAGGAAAGAGCCCCCTGGGGCAAGAAGGGAATAAACAAGAAAGAATTAAGTTATTATTAAGTGGAAGACCCACAGATGGGAAGACAGGAGTTAGGCTGGTGCTGGGAGTCCCTCTTTTTCAGGGTCAGCTCCCCACAAGTTCTGCTGGGAAGTGGCAGCACCCCTTGAGCCAGTTGACCCTTCATCAGAAAGGCATCCCCAGACTGTGGCCCTAGGTGTCAACTTCTTGATCCTTTTCTGGTTCATGATCTCGTGATGCCTTCTAATACCTCCTGTCTCTGAATTCTTTGTGTTTCCAACCTTGGCTTGATATTTTCTTTAAAAGATTTCATTTATTCATTTGAGAGAGAGAGAGAGAGAGCACAAGCAGGAGGAGCTGCAGAGGGAGATGGAGAAGCAGGCTCTCCACTGAGCAGGGAGCCCGACATGGGGCTCAATCCCAGGACCCTGAGATGACAACCTGAGCTGAAGGCAGACGCTTGACTGAGCCACCTGGCTGTGCCTTGGCTTGATTTTTTCAAAAACTCTTTTAGGAACCTGTTTGTTATATGCTGAGTCCTGTGTGCAGGTTACATGGAATCAGATTCCAAATTGCTGGATTCCTTTTCCTGGCCTAGACAGGTTCCTAAGATCTAATACAAGTAATCCTTAGGCTTGGTAAGGGATTATAAGTGTTACCCCCACATTCCATCACTCTAGTAAGATTTAAATCAGCAGCAACATGGCCTGGGCCCCTACTCCGAGCTGGAGAAGCTTTATAAACCAAGGAGCAGGAAATGAGGAAACAAACACAGGGTAAACCACAGATACCTAATCCCAACACAACACCTGGCTGAACTTTGGCAGCAGAACCCAAGGAACACAGGTTTGTGGTTTTGCGTATATAGACCTTGCCCTGTGGTCTAAAGGATGTGTCTTCGTGGCAGATGGGAACCTGAAACGGATATCGTTTTAATTACATTGCTTGCTTCCAGGTTTCTGTAAGTTTTGATATCACAGCTAAATGCTGATCAAAGGGTAGTTTTTGCTGGCAATGTGCTGTGCAAATCTGGCTTTCCCTTGTCCATGAAGCAAGTCCAGTATATAGGTGGAAAATTCGTATTTTAAATACTTTCCTCACCGATTTCATTGAAATTTTTAGAGATGCTTCCTCTAGGGGGTAAAAATAACTGCACGTTGGTATAGGCAGATTTCTAAGCATGATGTTTATGTCTTATGGCAAACCATGTGGGTGCTGATTCCTCTGTCAGCCTGATCGTTAACTGCACACAGTAAGCAGCCGCGGGGCTCTCACACCCCGGAGGGAGGCAGGCAGACGGAAAGGCACAACCCCCTCCCAGGTGGAGGGCCTGGGGGGAAGGCCTGGGTCACGAACGAGGCCAACTCTTTCTCGGAGGGCAGCACGTCTGGGGCCCAGCCTTGCCCCGGGAAAACCTTTCAGTTCCCCATATGGGAGTGTCCCGACTCTCCCACCCTTCGCTCCCAAACTCGAACGAGCCGGGCCTCTTCCCCGGTTTGGGATCCGCCTGAAGCCCTCCTCCTCCCTCCAGCCTCTCGGTCCCCCAACCGTCCCGTCCTCTCTCCTGTCCTCCTCGTCTTGCACCTGCGCCCCGTCTGATCTTTTCTCGGTTCCCCCCCCTGCCTCTCATGCCCCCATTCAAGCCTCCTCCTGCCCCCACCTCCCTCTTTCGGTCGCAAGCCGGTTCAGGGAGCCGTGACAACAGCTCCCCGGACGGCGGCGCGGGCCCCTTACCCGGGCGCAGCAGGCCTGCGGCGGCCGGGCGGCCGTCGGACGGCGGGGAAGTGCCCGCGGCCCGGCGTGGAGACGTGGCCGGCAGCGGAGCAGCACACCCAAGCCAAGACCGCTCGAGGCAGCCGCCCTAGCTCAGGCCCCGCCCGGGCCGCCCCGGAACTGACGTCACCGGAGGCGGGCCCAGGAGGGCGGGGCAGCTCCGGCCGGAGCTGGGAGCAGCCCGGCGGTGTCAGGCGCAGCCGAAAGGGAGCCGGAAGCGAGGGGCGTGGCTGCCCCTCAGGCTCCGCCCAGTACGGGGCGGCTCGGGCTCCGTCGCGCTCGTGGCCGGAAGCGGCCAGAAGCGGCTATTTCGGACGGGTGTCCGGCGGAAGTGGTGGTCCTCCGCTTCGGCTGCGGGGCTGTGAGAGCTGGGGGGGCCCGAGTAGGGGCCCGAGCCCTGGGGGTGGCCCACACTGCCGCGCTCCTCCCTCACACGGTCCAGCCCTGGCGGTCCAGTTAGTAAGGAATCGTGGGGGTGGTGGCTGCAGTGCTTTGAACGCGTGCCACGTGCCAAGCCCCGCGCTGGGTTCCGTGATTTACCTGTCAAGTTCGTTGATTTAATTCTGCGACAGCACTGTAGGGGCTCTGTGCCTGTTTTACAGATGCAGAAGCTGAGACTCAGTGTTTAGTAATTGTAAGACGCGGGATGACAATGCGGCCAAACGGCATAAAGGAAAGTGTATAGGACTTGACTTAGAAGTAGGCTTTGCAAATGCCTAGTTGTGTGACTGAATCCCACTCTGTGTGAAACTTAGGACCTCCAAGTCCAAAGAAAGCCTGTCTGTGAAGGATGATCTCGTGGGAAAAACAAAAGGCTTTATTTTCAGTCCGTTGTGTAACCTGTCTTGGGGTCCTGGACTAAGAAACTAAACCAGACCGTGTGCAAAGACGAGATCACCTCCCTGCGTTGAGCTCTGGGAGCTCCTGAAACGCAGTTTAGAGCTGCCATCTCCAGTTCAACCTCATAGTTTCAAGTCGTGTAGAACTTAGCCTGCAAAAAACAAGTTTGCCGAGACCCAGGCCAGTTGGGAGGGTTTGTGAAGACAAGATCCTTTTGCTTTGTGTTTGCTTTGATTTTCCCAACTCGCTCAGATCTAACATAAGAAGTGCAGTATCTCTGTTCAGGAGAAAATACACCCAAATAGCCAGTGGTAGTTCTATGCCTGTCTTCCTCAAAAATCAACATCTGTGACTGTTTTCCTCTTTGGTAAAATCAGGACAATTTTTACTGCTGGGGCTGAAACTACAAAGATAAAGACCCAAGCCTCCTCTAAGAGCTCATAGTCTAGGGCAGGGGTCTGCTGGCCCTCTGTCTGCTTTTGTAAATAAAGTTTTATTGGGATACGGTTATACCTTTTATATATTGTCTAGGCTTTTGCCCTGCAAGGGCAGGGTTGAATAATTGCAGCAAAAACCATATGACTCCCAACACCTGAAATATTTACTACCTGGTCCTTTACAGAAAATATTTGTGAGCCCCCAGCCTAAGGTGTTACTAGAAAATGGTTTTCAGATAACAGTGGAACTATGTTGCCAAGATGGTCCAGAATACAGGGAAACTCATTCTCTTGTAGAGGAACCTTGCACCTTTTCAGTGGATTGGAGTCATCTGGAGCCTAGTGTTGAGCATATCTTTGGGAACTGCATAGCTGCTTCTGCAGAGTATTATGAAGAGTAGAGCAGGGCTGGTGCACTGCTGTTGATGGCAGTGGATGCATTAAGAGAAAGCTTTTGTCTCAGAGTACAGATCATCTCAGGGCTTTCTATGCAAATATAGCAGAGCCCAGTGCTCTTAGTCATTGAACTACATTATTATTTGACTATAGTCCATACTAGATTTCACATGCAAAGAGCTCTGGAGTAACCCTGCCTGGCTTCAAACCCCAGCTCCACTTATTGGCTGAGTGACAGTGAGTGAGAAGCTTAGACTTTCTGTGCCTCAGTTTTATCTTTACTCATGGTAGTTCTGTTCAGCAAGGTCTCCATGAAGACCGACTTAGTAAATTCTGAACCATCACTCCTAGGGAAAAAAACAAGGGCAATATTTCCCTTCATGCTCAACCCTTCATTGTCATTATTAATCGAAGGTTCCTTTTTACTCTGTAAACAGAAAAATAAGGACATGAAAATTATGAGACTTTGTAGAATAAAGGTGGATAATGAAGAGGATAGAAATATAATTCTGTACGCCTTATTGGGCTGCTGTTCCTGACCTGTCACTTACAGTGTTCGGAAATACTGAGTTTGGCAATCTCCTAGGTATTTACCCAAAGGAAGTGAAAACATATGGACCCACAAAGACCTGCATGAAAATGTCTACAGCAACTTTATTCACAATTGCCAAAAACTGGAAACACTCAAATGACAATCAGTGGGTGAGAGGATTTAAAATTTCTGTACATCTATACAATGGACTGCTACTCAGCCATGGAAAGCAGAATTACTGATAACAGTCACCAACACTGAAGAATCTCAAAGGCATTATGCTAAGAGAAACCAGACAGAAGAAACTACTGTTGAGGAAGGTCATTGAGAGGATGTGACCTCCGGTTGACCTGTGAGCTGGACCCGGGCACTCAGAGGCTACTCGGCCTCTCCCCCGTCCTTGGAATGTGGGTTCTGCTTGCCTTTCCTGCTCCCAGAGGCTGCTCCAAGGATGTAGGCTTGAGACGGTTGACGTGGTGTTGAGAACACCTGTGTGGTGTATGGGACTGAAACTTGTTAAGGCCTCTCTCTATAAACTTCCAAGATTCGGCAGCTGGTGCAGGGATTCACTCACATTGATGCCAGTCAAGACAAGCCTCGTATGTAAGTTCCCTTCACTTATTGAAACTGCCACCCACCAACCTGGAGTGGCCTTTCTCTTTCTTTGGTCTCTTCTTGCCCTCTGCATTTTGGGGCCAGTTTCGGATTATACACGGGAAGCTCCCAGAAAGGTTACAAACCGACAACGACATACAGTATTATTCCATTTATATGACCTTCATGAAAAGAAAAAAGCATAGAAACAGAAATCAGTAGTCACCAGGGGATGGGAGAGGGAACAGGAATTGGCTTAGACTTGCCAAATAAAGTACAGGTTGCCCAGCTAAATTTGCTAAATCTGGCAACTCTAGATTGACTACAAAGGAGTATAAGGGAATTTTGGGGGGTGATGTAGATATTCTATATCTTGATTGTAGTGATGGTTGCACGACTGTATACATTTGTTTTTTTTTAAAGATTTTATTTATTTATTTGAGAGAGAGAGAATGAGAGAGAGAGAGAGAGAGCACGAGAAGGAAGAGGGCCAGAGGGAGAAGCAGACTCCCCGCTGAGCCGGGAGCCCGATGCGGGACTCGATCCCGGGACTCCAGGATCATGACCTGAGCTGAAGGCAGTCGCTTAACCAACTGAGCCACCCAGGCACCCGACTGTATATATTTGTTACAACTCATGAAAATGTGAATTTTACTGAATGTAAACTATGCCTCAATACATTTAACTGAAAAAACAAAACAAATGCTCTGCTGTAAAGAAAGGCGAAAATTAAAGGATTGTGATGTTAGTTACATGAGTGTGTGTGTGTATAAGTAGAACTGAACACTTAAAATGTACGCATTTTGTTGCATGTAAATTATATCCCAATAAAGTTTTTTTCTTAAAGATTTTATTTATTTATTTGACAGAGAGAGACACAGCGAGAGAGGGAACACAAGCAGGGGGAGTGGGAGAGAGAGAAGCAGGCTTCCCGCCGAGCAGGGAGCCCGATGTGGGGCTCAGTCCCAGGACCCTGGGATCATGACCCGAGCCAAAGGCAGATGCCCAACGACTGAGCCACCCAGGCGCCCCAATAAAGTTGGTTTTTAAAAAATTACACGCGGGATAAAGAGTGTCATTTCGTGGGCGCCTGGGTGGCTCAGTTGGTTAAGCATCTGCCATCAGCTCAGGTCATGATCTCAGAGTCCTGGGGTCGAGTCCTGCATCGGGCTCCCTGCTCAGTGGGGAGTCTGCTTCTCCCTCTCCCTCTGCCCTTTGCCCCCACTTGTGCTCTCTCTCTCAAATAAATAAACAAAATCTTAAAAAAGAAAGAAGAATTTCACTTCAAATTGATAAAAGATCCAACACAGTAGGAAGGTGTCACACAGGGTTACCTGGGTGGCTGAGTTGGTTGAGTGTCTAACTCTTGATTTCAGCTCAGGTCTTGATCTCAGGATTGTGGGTTCTGGCCCCATGTTGGTCTCCACACTTAAAAAAAAAAAAAAAAAAGATGTCACATTTCTAAATACTCTAAATGGGAATACACCCAATAACAAGACCTCAAAACATACAAAGCAAAATTGGCAGAGGAGAAATAGAAAAATCCCCAACATAGGGAGAGATTTGAATACGTTCCTTTTAGTAAGGTATGGAACTGGTAAATCCTGGCCTCATGGACATATAAAGATCACTCCACCAATAACTGAAGAGTCAGTAGCATTAGTGGATGTCCTGAGGGAAAGGATTAAGAGTATGATTTATCAGGGCACCGGCGTGGCACAGTTGGTTAAGCATCTGACTTTCAGGTCATGATCTCAGGGTTGCGGGATCGAGCCTTGTGTCGGGTTCTACCCTCAGTGTGGAGTCTGCTTGTCCCTCTCCCTCTGCTGCCCTTCAACACCCCGCTTGTGCTCTCTATCTCTAAAATAAATAAATCCTTTTTAAAAAAAAAATGCTTATCAAATTTGCAGCTAACACTGGATTTTTAACCAGCTGTGTCTTGGTTCACCTTCAACCCTTGGGTTGGCCCCACAGGGCCACCTTGTCCAGGGCTCTGTGGAGGGTGGCGATGCAGAGAAAGTTCTGCTGGCAAACCCTGGGGGCCCCCAGGCAGCAAATAGAGATACTCCACTCCACTGCAAAGTTCTCCAGTCTAAGGAGGGGCCGTTACCAGCATCTCTTTCAATGCTGCAGAACCTCCTGCTGCCTTCACGGACAAGGGCTGCATGTTGCTGGAGGCATTCATATTCCAGAAACCTAAGGAGCATGGCTCAGAGTCCAAGAAATGAAAAACTAAGGGTGCAGGGACTTTGAGGTCAAGCAGGGACTCTCATCAGAAATGGCTGATTAAAAAAAAAAATTGGTTTTAAATATTTATCTCCTACTTACTCAAACAACGTATCTTGAATATCCCGATTTCCAAAATTTTGAAGAGATCATTGTTGAAAATCTTGATCAAGAATTCTGAGTGGTCGTTGAAAGCAAGTGTTCAATATGTATGACATGGAGGGAGAGGAAATGGCAGGAATCTCTATTACAATTTAGTACAAAATGGCTAACATGGTTTGATAAAAATTCTCAGTAAACTAGGGATAAGAGAATCTTTACTCAAAATGATAAAGAATGATTATTTTAAACTATTATCCCACATCGTACTTATTGATTAAAATAAAAAAAAAACTGGAGATCGTCCTAGAAAGATCAGAAACAAGACAACCATTCTCAAGCTCTTGGTGAACATCGTTCTAGTCAAAGGAATGAGACAAAAACTACAAGGTTTTCTTTTAAAGACAAGCTTTCATTATTTACATGAGATATTATTAACTACCTAAAATGTCTAAGAGAGTCAACTTAAAAGTGAATTAAAAGTTACAAGAACAAGTCAATCATCTGTCTGGATACAAAATAAATACATGTCAGTAGATTTCTTGTATACCAACAGTAACGAGCTAAAAACATTTTTAAAAATATGTTTGTTTGTTTGTTTGTTTAAAGTAGGCTCCACACCCAATGGTGGGGCTTGAACTCATGACCCCAAGATGAAGAGTCACTCTACCCACTAAGCCAGCCAGGCACCCTTAAAAAATTTTTAACGTCAGTTACTCTGATAATAAAATTATAAAATACCTAGAGATACGTTAGTAGAAACATTCAGGATTTAAGCAGGCTTTCTAATTTGCTTTATATAGAGAATTTTAAAAATAAACTTGAATAAATGAAGAGGTACGTCAGGTTTCTGGACAGGAAATTGAAATCTTATAAAGATGTCAATTTTCCCAAGTTAATCCATAGGTTTAATGCAATTCTAATAAAAAAATCATTTGTATTCTCTTGGAACTTGTGAAAATAATTCTAACACTGGGGATGCCTGGCTGGCTCAGTTGGTCGAACATGACTGTAGATATCTGGGTCGTGAGTTCAAGCCCCGTGTTGGGCGTAGAGCCTACCCAAAAAGGCCCCATGCCTTGAAAAATGCACATGGAGGTGCTTCTCTTCCTCTGCATCAGGGAAGAGGTGCCACCCTCTACTGCTCCTGGGCACTGCCTTCTACCAACCTCCTCATCCCACCTCTGACGGCATCAGGCCATTGTCATCCCCCGCCCCTCCTTTGATATCATCAAGAGGGACTCCATGGTTTGTGTGCTCTGACTTCCTCTGCCCCCCGTCACGGTGACCTTCCTGGCTTCTCCATCTCAGTTGGCCATCCCAAGGCCACAGTCGGGACCCTGGCATTCAGGTGCAGAGGATCCCCACTCTTGAGCCATCCTTCCAGCTGTGTCCCACCTCATTACTCCCACGGCACCTGTCCATGAGCCTCATCCTCATCTGCAGCCCCTTCCCCTTTCTGCTTTCTCGCCCTTTGCCCTGCTGTCCTCCAGCTGGGATTCTGCGATCCAACAAGGAAGTCACTCTTTTGCCAACAACTTCACCTTCCTTGCCCGTCAGCGCACCCATATGGCAACACTACGCCGCTGGATGAGTCCGGCTGTCTACCTTTTTCATGCCTACACCTGGGTGCTGAAGAAGATCCCTGGTGTGTGGCCTCGGCAGGGCCCTCTGGGCTGCCAGAAATCCCACACTTTCCTGGGAGGCCCTTTGCTTCCACTTCCTTCCACCCTCTTCAAACCTCCTCACTCACTCTCTCCACCTACACACAGGCGGACCTGGTCCACAGCCACTCTTTCCTTCTCCCTTTCTATCAAGTTGGAAGAGGAGCTCCCGCCTGTAAAAGATGATCTCCTCACCTGGTCTCCAGTGTTCCCTGTAGAACCCGAGACTGCCAGCTAACCACTCCCCTTCTCTCTGGTCCACCTCTCCCTCTCTACTGGCATCTTCCCATTAACAGTGCAACACTCGAGTTCTCATCTAAATTCCTGAGGTGGATGTTTATTCCATTAACTTTCCACCTTGTCTTTTTTTCTAAGATATGCGTGTAAGACTAAAAACGTCCTCGATGTGCTGCCTTCACTGTACCCCACAGTTTTGGGATATAGTATTCTCATTATTTTTCAGTTAAAAAATATTTCTCAATTCCTATCTGAATTATTCCTTGGATCCATTTGTTACTTGAGCGTGTGTTTCTTAATTTCCAAACAAATGGGGATTTTCCAAATTTTTATTTGTTTTTGATTTCTGGATGAATTGCGCTGTGGTCAGAGAGTATGTTCTATAGTATTTTAATCCCTTGAGATTTGTTGAAACTGCTTTATGAGCCAGTATATGGTCACTTCGCACAAATATTCTGAGTGTGCCTGAAAAAAATGTGTGATCTTCAGTGCTCTATACCCATAAATCAAGCCATTCGTTATTTATGTTTTTCAAATATCCTATAGCCTTACTGATTTTTTGTGTACTTGTTCTGTCAGTCAGTGAGAGAGAAAGGTTAAAATATCCTGTGGATTGTAGATTTTCCATTTTTCCTTGCTGTTCTATCAATTTTTGCTTTACTTACTTAAAGGGCTGTGCTATCAGGTGCATATCAATTTATTTATTTATTTTTAAGATTTTTTTTTAAGATTTTATTTATTTATTCATGAGAGACAGAGGGAGAGAGAGAGAGAGAGAAGCAGAGGGAGAAGCAGGCTCCCAAGGAGCAGGGAGCACCATGCGGGACTCGATCTCAGGATCCTGGGATCACGACCTGAGCCGAAGGCAGACGCTTAACCATCTGAGCCACCCAGGCGCCCTATTTTTAAGATTTTTGTTTATTTATTTATTTGAGAGAGAGAAAGCACGAGCAGGGGGAGGGGCAGAGGGGGAGGGAGGAGAATCTAAAGCAGACTCCACACTGAGCAGGAGCCAGGCTTGGGGCTAAATCCCAGGACAGCGAGATCATGACCCAGGAAAGCAGCCTGCTCTAAGACTTGTGGGAAGCCATATTGAGATCTCTAGTAATAATGCAGGAAGCTAAACAATAACTTCTGTAACAACCAGCCCAGTATGGCCAGGATTTGATTAATAAGTGCCAATTTCCATAATTTTTGTCCCTGCTTCCCACTTAAGGCCAAGCACAAGTCTGCCTCTGACTTCCCAGGCCAACAGCCTCCAATCAGCGCACACCTGGAGCCTCCCCCCCCCCCACCCGCCACTACCCTGCATAAAACCTCCCGCCTGCCCTGAGTCTCTGCTAAACATAAGTGATGGTGGTTGACTCCCTTACTGTAGCAAGCTTGACCTTGCCTTGTTTCATTTGGGTGATCTTCGTTTATTTTCACACTTGCTGTTCATTTCTTTGACTACAACAGAAGTGACCCTCCTCAGGGGCTGCAGAGCCTTCCTGTCCACCACATGGGCACTCTGGCTTGCAGCTGAGAAAAGACAGCGCCCTGCCCCGACACACGTCCTCGGAGGGCCCAGCTTGCTGAGTGCCTTGCGGCCAGGCCCCTTGAACAAAGGCTCCCTTGTCCACCGCGTGTGGGCTTTCTGCTGCCCAAGAGACACATTTGCAGTTGGGTTCCCTGGAAGTCAGACTCTGAGATGCCAGGATTTGTGTGCGAGAGGTTTATTGTGGAGGTTTTGGGGAATAGACCCCCTGTGGGGATGTGCAGACGCAGAGCTGGACAGAAGAAACAGCGCGACTGAGGTGCAGACAGAGTGCGGCCCCAGCTCATGCTACAGGGATCTCTGCAGCGGGGACTAGGGTCCTGAGCCTTGCCCCGCCCCTTCTGCCCCACATCAACCAGTCATTGAATGCAGCTGCCCCAGGAAGGGGCCAAGACCTTGGAACAGGCAGCTTCCATTGTCCAAGAGCAAGTTCAGGAGAGGGACTCCACTGGGAGCAGCTGGCCGCCCGCACTCCAAGAGGCCAGGGAATGAGTGCTTCAGTCCCGGGGGAGGAAGGATGTGAGGGGTCTGTCGGGCTGCACCTCAGAACCCCAAAGCCTGCCCTACCAGAAGCCAAAGGAACCTGCACATTTGTATCAGCGGAGAAAACAATGGCAGTCGGTTTGCGGACTTCAGTACCTCAAGGGAGTGAGGTCAAGCCGAACAAGGTTGCTCCCATGGGGTCAGAGCTCACAGAACAGGCTGAGAGAGAATAATGGGTGCCTCAGAGTGGATGCACATAGGCTGTGGACAGTTTCCCAAAACCAAAAAGACATTTCCAGCATGAAAAATTCGAAAGAGGAAATACATATATATAAAAAAAGTAGTCACAGGTGAAAACCTTCTGAAAGATCAGATGGAAAAGCTGAGAACAGAAAGCAAAATTATAGTGAAAATGGAAATTAACACAAAAGAGAGCAGAGATCTGCAAGTCAGATCTGGAAGCCCCCTGCCCTGAAGGATGGAACTTCCAGAAGGGAAGGGCGGGTGGAGATGGAGTAGGGATGGCAGGGGTAACAGAGCTGGCCCCAGCCTCTGGGAGTCTTCCCTGCCCACCGTCCCCTGCAGCCACATCTGAGGTGTATACTTGGGGACTAGGCCTTCCCTGGGGGATGGCCAGCTTTGGCAGCCCATGCCCTGCCCGTGCAAGCTTGCGGGCCTACGGGTCACTTTTGTTTCCGTTTTTTGTTTTGTTTTGTTTTGTTTATTTATAATTTATTTCTGAGAGAGAGAGAGGGAGGGAGAGGGAGAGAATCCTAAGCAGACTCCACACTGAACATGGAGGCTGACCAGGGCTGACCTCACTACCCTGAGATCATGACCCAAGCCGAAACCACAAGTCATATGCCCAACGGGCTGAGCCACTCAGGTGCCCCAGGTCACTTTTGTTCTGATGCTCCAACTGTATAGGGTTTTATTTTATTTTTATTTTTAAGATTTTATTTATTTATTTGACAGAGAGAGAGCACAAGCAGGAGGAGCAGCAAAGGCAGGGGCAGAAGCAGGCTTCCCGCTGAGCAGGGAGCCCAATGCCAAGTGCCCCCGTATAGGGTTTTAAAGTCTGGGCTCATGACTTCTTTGGCAAAACAGTTCCCTCTAAGCATTAGACGGCGACTTTTGACCTGTTTGTTTTCGGGCTGTTGGCCTGCACAGGGAGCCACACCCGCAACGCTGTCTTCAACACCCTCAGCCAGGACTGCATTTCCTTGTCCTCTGACCACCCGAGCTGCTCCTCCTCGCAGAGTCTGGTCTCTGTCCCTGAGCTGAGCATTTGGGGGTCTTTGCACTTACAACCCCTGGTGGCCTTGTTCCATGCTACAAAGTGTCTAGAAGCAATTGGACTTTCTTCACCCACAAGGCTCCAAATTTCCAGACTCTTACTATTTTATTCCTTTTGCTTGAGAAAGGTTCGTTTTGCCTGAGCCTCTCACCTCCTTCTAACACTTGGCTAACAGTCACTGGGACAGCCAGGGTGCACTGTTAGTGTTCTGGTGCTCACACTCCCCCCGGGTGCGCAGGCTCCGTAGGTATGTAGCTGATCTTGCAAGTCATCACGGGCGACTGTTGAACCTAACGCCCGCCTCCGGGTTACATGGTCTGTCTGGTACCCATTTCCACCCTGCCCACTGCCTGGCTGCTGAGCCAGCACCGTATAATTTAGTTTCTCCCTCCCGTTTGTTGTTTTAACAGTAGCACCCCTCTTCTGGGACCAATTTGGTATTAGGGTAATACCGTCTGCTCTGAGAGTGGCTTACCCTATTGGACTTCAATGTTACAAAGTTCAGAATGCTAATTCACATGCTTTCCGATTCCACGCCGCAGGTAATTCCACGTCGCAGGTAACCTTTGCGAAACCACGACTTGCTGGGTTCCAGTGAAGAAACAGAGAAACCAACCACAATTACTTGAAAAGGTTGCCAACACACTCTTCTCTCTCCAGCTCCGTGAACGTGTGAGGCCCTGTTTTCTTCATATACTCAATCCAAACAACATTTTGCAATACATTGAATGCAGAAATAGATATGAGAGGCCAGACATTAAAGAGATCTGTGAGCATTTAAAGCAATGTTGGGGGGCTTCTGGGTGGCTCAGTCGGTTAAGCGTCTGCCTTCGGCTCAGGGCATGTTCGCAGGACCCTGGGATCGAGTCCCGAGGCAGGCTCTCTGCTCAGCGGGGAACCTGCTTCTCCCTCTCCCACTGCCCCTCTTCCCCCGCGCGCGCGCGCGCACACACACACACACACACACACACACACACACACACACTCTCTCTCTCTCTCTCTCTCTCAAATGAATAAATAAACTCCTTAAAAAAATAATAATAAATAAAATAAAATTTAAAAAGGTACATTCTCGAGGCGCCTGGGTGGCTCAGTCGTTAGGCCTCTGCCTCCTTCGGCTCAGGTCATGATCCCAGGGTCCTGGGATCGAGTCCCGCATGGGGCTCCCTGCTCAGCGGGAAGCCTGCTTCTCCCTCTCCCGCTCCCCCTGCTTGTGTTCCCTCTCTCTCTGGGTCTCTCTCTGTCAAATAAATAAAATCTTTAAACAATAAAAAAATAAAAAGGTATATTCTCAACCCTCGCATTGGCTGTTCCTCCTTTCTGGAATGTTCTTCCTCCAGAGGTCCTCTTGACCCCATCCTCTGCTCCTTCTGGTCTTTGCTTCTTAGTCTACCTTCTTGGTGAGATCTTTCCTGACAACCCTCTGTTCTCCTGATCTCCTAACCCTGCTTCACATTTTCTTTTTTTTTCTTTCATAATTTTTCGAACATATTATAAAATTTATGTATTACTTATTATCTGTCTCTCCCCCCTCTAAAGTGTAAGCTCCATGACAGCAGTGGTCTTCTTTTTTGGAATTGAAAGCTCCTAGAACAGTACCTGGCACACAGTAGGTGCCCAGTAAATATGAGATGGATAAATGCCAGCTTGATATACAGAAGAAACATTCATCCAAGTCCTGTGCGCACAGAGCGTACAGGAGCTGTAAAGTTGTCTACTACCCTTCGGCTCTGATTTGAGCCCGAGCCCCTCATCTTCCCCAACTTCTAGCCCCATGTCATGGCTACGTTCTGAACCTGGAGTCTTAGCGAAGTCTGATCCGGTAACTCTCGTGCATACTGCCCCATGGGGCCATAACCACAGAGAGACCCAAAGATGCACACGCAGGGCTGCCAGCTGCAGTATTAGGTCCAACGCTGAGAACACGGAGAAGGCTAGACGCCGTGCAGAATGCTTCAGTAGGTTGTACTATATCCATAGCAAAATTACGAAGCAGCTATTAAAAATGATGCCTGCGGAGAACATCTAAGAATATGGGGAAATGCTCGGGACATAATATCAGGTGGGGCAAAAAAAGCAAGATAAAAAATTGCATAAAAGATGCAATTACTCTTTTGTATCTCATGCATTTCATGTGAATGTATTGCCGGTTTAAATATGTAAAGAACAAAATAAAAGTTGCAGTTAAAAAAAGAATGAAAAGATATGTATAAACGTAGGGGGGAAAGTTGTTAAATTATCCTTTCTCTCTCTGTTTTTTTTTTAGCTGAAATGATTAAACAGCTAGAAAGCCCGAGATAATCAACATTAAAAAAAAAAAAAAAAGATGCACCTCAACCCTGATCTTGGTTTCTAAATACCATTCTTTTAAAGTAGGCTCCACGCCCAGCCTGGAGCCCAACGTGGGGCTTGAACTCAACGACCCTGAGATCAAGACCTGAGCTGAGGTCAAGAGTCAGACGCTTACCCCATTGAGCCACCCAGGCGCCCCTAAATACTCTTCTTTGTAAAAGGAACAAGGCTCCCTGGAGAACTGGTTAAGTGGTTGACTCTAGGGCTGGGCAGGGAATAGACCAGATAATCCTGGAGGACCTTGCAGAGCCAACATGTAGGGAAATGCTAATGGTAATAATAATAATAATTATTATAATTATAAAGTACCCCTAATGGAGGGTGTTTGTCAAAGGAACACAGGAGCCAATTGAAGGAGTTCCCAATGACCCAAGCTGGAGAAATTTGAGCAAGAAAACAAGTAAAATAGTATTAAACTAAACCCTAAGTATAAAATAAATATCCATGAGTGATATAAGTAAATGACTTACTAAGTCAACAGGAGTTGGGGAGACAGTTCAATGTCCCACACAGAGGAATCCTAAATAATTTATACAGATGCCCCACCCTCAGGGAGGTGGAACACCACGCCCTCCCATCCATGTGGGTTGCAACAAGGGACTTCCTTCCAAAGAGTACAGTATGGAAACGGGGCAGGGGGGGGGGCGGAGAGTAACTTGGCAGTGGAGAAATCTCACACACACACCTCAACCAGGAGGCCAAAGTCAGCATGAACAGTGGGTAGGGCCGTCATGTTGAAGTTCCCTTCATGTGATGTGATGAGAAGGCACTTTACCTCTGTGGTCTTCCTCCCCCAGGGCCCGAACCCCTGCCTAATCATGAGAAAAAAATTCCAAAGGAGAGATATTCTGCGAATCGTGACCAGCGTTCCTTGAAACCGCCAAGGTGAGCCCAAGCAAGGAAAGCCTGAGAAACTGTTCCAGCCCAGATGAGCCTATGAAGACAAGACTAAATGTGATGTGACATCTCATATGGGCTCCTGGAACGGAAAAAGAATGTCAGGTAAGAACTATGGGAATCTGGGGGCGCCTGGGGGGCTCAGTCGTTAAGCGTCTGCCTTCGGCTCAGGTCATGATCCCAGGGTTCTGGGATCGAGTCCCGCATCGGGTTCCCTGCTCCGCGGGGAAGCCTGCTTCTTCTCCCTCTCCCACTCCCCC
This sequence comes from Eumetopias jubatus, assembly GCF_037043125.1. Classification (NCBI taxonomy): domain Eukaryota; kingdom Metazoa; phylum Chordata; class Mammalia; order Carnivora; family Otariidae; genus Eumetopias; species Eumetopias jubatus. Next base: position 4,914,308 of record NW_028274819.1, on the reverse strand, counting down.
TGCTTGTGTTCCCTCTCTTGCTGTCTCTCTCTGTCAAATAAATAAATAAAATATTTAAAACAAAAACAAAAACAAAAAAACCATGGGAATCTGGGGGCACCTGGGTGGCTCTGTTGGTTAGGCATCTGACTCTTTTTTTTTTTTAAAGATTTTATTTACTTATTTGACAGAGAGAGACATAGCGAGAGCAGGAACACAAGCAGGGGGAATGGCAGAGGGAGAAGCAGGCTTCCTGCCGAGCAGGGAGCCCGATGTGGGGCTCGATCCCAGGACCCCGGGATCATGACCTGAGCCAAAGGCAGACGCTTAACGACTGAGCCACCCAGGCGCTCTAGGTATCTGACTCTTAGCTCAGGTCTTGATCTCAGGGTAGAGAGTAGGGCCCTGCATTGAGCTCCACATTGGGCATGGAGCCTACTTAAAACACACACACACACACACACACACACACACACACAACTATGGAAATCTGAATAAAGCATGGACCTCAGACACTAAGAATGTTATTGGTTCATTAATTGTGTATCATGCTAAAGTAAGATGTTAATAACACAGGAACCTGGGTGTGGACTGTATACGATCACTCTACTGTCTCTGTAACTCCCAATCGGAAACTGTTCCAAAAATTAAATGTGTACTTAAAATGCAGTTTGATAAAATAATGAAATAATATGTAGACATATTGGAAAGGAGGGAGTAAAATTCTCTCTCTCTCTCTTTTTGGTAGCTGATATGATTACATAGATAGAAAACCCAAGATAGAAACATTTTAAAATAATTAAAATACTGGCGCGCCTAGGTGGCTCAGGTGGCTAGGTGTCTGACTTGATTTGGGCTCAGGTCACGATCTCAGGGTGGTGAGATGGAGCGCTGAGTTGGGCTCCGTGTGGAGCCTGCTTAGGATTCCCTCTCTCCCCTACTCCCTCTGCCCCTCCCCTCCCTGCTGGTGTGCATGTTCTTTCTCTATAAATAAATAAGTAAATAAATAAAAAATTAAAATAAAAAACAAGATGAAACAGGACAGACTTAGTACCCAGATCTTGGTTTCTAAATACCATTATCCCATCAAAGGAGCCAGGGCTCCTGGGAGAACCAATGATTCTAGCTCTGGGGCAGGGAAAATCGAAGTTGGTCCCAGAGCGTCTTACGGGGCCAGACACTAGGGAAGCAGCGGGGCGGGGGCAGGGGTGGGGGTGGGGCACATTACAGGGACCAGAGCCAAGTACAGAGCTCCCATGACCAGTGTTGCAACAGCTGGCCTCACAAAATAAATAAGGGCAGTATGCGATTATGACCCAAAGAATAAAACCAATATCCGCGGGTGCACACTGGTCTACATAACTGAGAAGAAGGAAGAAATGCAGAATGCTGTCTTGCGGTTTCTCAGGCGCACGAGGCTTCCTCCCGCACACAGTGGAGGTTACCGCTACTGCGTACAGTCATTGATTTCGATTTAACCAAATGTTTACCATTTTGGTTGCCTCCCTTTGCCCTGAAGAACATGTTCAAGCAGCGTCTCCGCTGAGGGTGTGTTGGCAAACTCCCTTCCTTCTGTCTATCTGAAAAGGGCTCTCTTTGGCCCCGTGTTTGAAGACGGTTTTGCTGGGTGTGGGATGCATGGTGCAGGTGTTTCTGCTCCGAGGTCCTCCGCCGCTGCCCTGGGCCGGGCTGGTGGGCACTGGCCGGTCGGCATTCCGTCCTTCCCTCTGGCTGGCTTTGGGAGCTCTTTCTTTCTGCTGTCCTGCGGTCTCGCTGTTGGGCCAGCTGGTAACTTGCTGCCTGCTCAGTGGCAGGGGACCTGGAGGGCACTGGGGACAGTGGGGCGGAGGACCGATGGCTTGTCCTGCTTCTGTGTGTTTCTGCCCTCCGCATCCTCGTGGGGGCCACCGGCAGGACACCTCGCCACGACAGGCTTCCCCAGCATGCGAGGGTGGATTTCCGGGGACTGCTGCTGGTAGCACACCTCGGGGAACTCTCCGGCACCCTCAGCCCTCTTGGGTGAAGGCTGGATCTCTGCCCGGGGATCACCTTTGCTGGGCCCTCTGGCTCAGCCCCTCTGCTGCTCCTGTGTTCTTTGGCGTTCTCGGTACCTCTTGCTCCCTGACCGCCATCACTCCCCTCCCCGTTATTTTCTTCTTTAGCATAAACTTTCCTTGTTCAATGACGGTGTGATTTCTGTCTCTTGACTGGACCTGAATGTATCCCTACGTGTGTAGGTGTGGATTTCTTTTTCTTTTTTTCTTTTCTTTAAAAAAAAAAAAAATCCTGCTTGTGGAGCGCCTGGGTGGCTCAGTCGGTTAAGCATCTGCCTCCGGCTCAGGTCATGGTCCCGGGGTCCTGGGATCGAGCCCTGCATCGGGCTCCCCGCTCAATGGGGAGCCTGCTTCTCCCTCTCCCCTCTGCTTCTCCCCCCCACTCATGCTCTCTCTTTCACATAAATAAATCATAAATAAATAAGATCTTAAAAAATGTGGGAAACAATTTCTTAAAAAATAATCAAAAATATAAAAAATCCTGCTTGGGATTCACTGGGTTTTCTGAGTCCGAGGACTTTGGGTCAGTGACCACTTCTCTAAACTTCTGCAAACTCTCAACCATTAGGACACTGAATATTGCCTCTGCCCCTCTACGGTTTTTCCTTCTGCCGGCTGATGCTCTGTTAGATCTCCTTGCCCCACGCCCCTACCCTGTGTCTCTTCATCTTTTTGAAAAATCTTTGTTGAGATATAATTCACATACCATACAGGTCACCTATTTCAAGTGAAGAATACAATAGTTTTTTGTATGTTCACAGAGTTGTGCAACCATCCCTTCAACTGACGCCGGAACATTTCATCACCCCAAGAAGAAACCCCATGGCCATCAGTGGTCGCTCTCCATCTTCCCATCCCCCCAGCCCTTGGCAACCTCTAATCTGCTTTTTCTGTCTCTATGGATTTGCCTCTCCTGGATGTTTGAAATAAACGGAGTCATACAATATGTGGTCTTTTGTGCCTGGCTTCTTTCATTTAGCATAAGTTTCAAGGTTCCTCCCCATTGTAGTGTGTATAAGCACTGCATTCCTTTTTATTGCCAAATACTATTCCCCTAGTATCGATAAATCGCATTCTGGACATCAGGGCCGTTGGGTTGTTTCTACTTTGGGGCTATCACGGATAATGCCGCTGCGAAATTTCATGTGCACATTTTCATGTGGATTTTTCCCTTCGCTTCTCTTGAGTAGATGCCTGGGAATGTGGTGGTACTAGGTGTAACCTTTAGAAGAGCTTCCAGAGGGTTTCCAGTAGAAACAGCACAGAGCACACACACCATTGTACATTCCCACCAGGAATGTGGAGCTAACTTCCTTTTCACCTGCTTGTCTCTCTGGACTTCGCTCCGGGCAATCGCTTCCATCTGTCTCCAGAGCACTCGCCGGTGTTGCCAGATCCTTAACCAGGCCATTCGTTTCCCAGGTGCAAGGATAGTAGTTTTTATTTCTGAAATCCTTCTTTAGTCCTCTTCTGCAATTTCCCTGAAAAATGTGATGGCTTCTTGCTTTTTTGTCATACTTTCAATAGCCTGTTTTCTTTTTTTTTTAAAGATTTTATTTATTTATTGAGAGAGAGAGAGAGAGAGAGAGCGCACACGTGCACGCAAGCGGGGGAGGGGCAGAGGGAGAGGGAGAGAGAGAGAGAACTTCAAGCAGGTTCCACACTCAGCGCAGAGCCCGACGTGGGGCTCGAGCTCACGACCCTGAGATCATGACCTGAGCCGAAATCAAGAGTCAGATGCTTAACCAACTGAGCCACCCAGGTGCCCCCAGTTTTATTTCTTTGAACATTTGAAGAAGGCTTTTTTTTAATGGTTCATAACTGAAGTTTCTCTGGAACTTGAGTGTCTGCAGCTTTTATGGCTCTGAACCACAGTTTGCTTTTTCTGCTGACCCTTGCTCATGGTGGTTCATTTCCTGATGTGCTCTATGAGTTCCATAACTCGATTAGTGGGAAGCCTTCAAGGGCTGTGTCTGAAGTGCGTTCCCTCCTGAGTTGCCTTGGCTTTGCCAGGCTTTGTGGAGCTCTACCAACGGGGACCACTTTGGATTACACCCTCAACTTCAAACTTTATGCGGCTTCTTGCTCCAAGCCCCTGGGAGTACAGCGCCATGCTGAGACATTCTCAGGGAGACGTCTATCTTCCTTCTTGTTCTGCTCTACTCAGAGCCGAGGCCAACGTAAGGAGGTCTTCTCCCTCTCACCCCCACAGCCCCCCAATTCTGTTGCTGTTTACTTACTGAGGATGTCCCTTTTCTGGGGGGTCTCAGCATCCTGGGGCTTTCTGATCTGACCTTCCTCCTTGCTCAGGCCCAGAGCTTTGCTCCTGTTGGCAATGTGCTGCCCTCCCGGGGGTTCTTGGGGACAGAGACATCCCCAGGGCAAAGCCAGCTGCAGCCCTCCATGATTGTGTTTTCATTTAATGCAGAATTTCAAATATACGTAAATATACAAAGAACAATGTGACGACCCCAGTGAACATTTCAATTAGTTCGGTGAAGTAATGACACAGCCAACTTTGAAACCCACTTACCCTCGGTATGGTTTGGAAGCAAATTCTAGACATTATGCTGTTCCATCTGAAACTACTTTGGTATGCATCTCCAAACAATGGGAACTCTTTTTTTTTTTTAAGATTTATTTATTTATTTATTTATTTGACAGAGAGAGACCCAGCGAGAGAGGGAACACAAGCAGGGGGAGTGGCAGAGGGAGAAGCAGGCTCCCCACTGAGCAGGGAGCCCGACGCGGGCCTTGATCCCAGGACCCCAGGATCATGACCTGAGCCGAAGGCAGACGCCTACCGACTGAGCCACCCAGGCGCCCCCAAACAATGAGAACTCTTTAAAAATATGGCCTTAACGTCTGCATTCACACACCAAAAATTTAAAATAATAATCTCCTAGTATCATCAGTGTTTACACCTCTGCTATAATCAGTGTTCAACTTCCCAGTTGTCTCAAAAATATTAATATGGCTTTCTTTTTATTTTCGGCCTGGAAGATGTCCCCTACTGTCCCGCCAACTCCACCATGCCTTAAAAAAATGTTTTTTAAAATTAATATTGTCTCAGTATTTTTACGTGCTCTGTATTAAGAGGTGCTATCTGGATATCTAGCTTGTCATTCTGCCAGAAACAGAAGCTTCTGACTACAATTTTGCTGTAAAAATGTCATCTCAGGAGCACCTGGCTGGCTCCGTTGGTTGAGCCTGCGACTCTTGTAAGTTGGAGCCCCGTGTTGGGTGTAGAGATCACTTAAACATAAAATCTTAAAAAAAAAAAAAAGGTCATCTCCACATGTATGCCTGGGAAAAAAAAGACTAGAAGGAAATAAATAACAGTGCTAACAGCAGTGAGCTCTGTCATGAGATTATATATGATTTTTCTTGTCTTCTTTATCCTTTCCTGTCTACAATGAGCATGAACGAATTCTATAATCAGAATACAAAATAAATCCCATTAATTTTCTAATTGAAACCATAAGCACCGCCTCTGAAACTGGGCTCCTCTCTCTTTGACTTTTAGCCTCACTGACACCAGCCTTACTGTAATGATCATAGGGCTGCCCCAGGCCACTTGCACGTTCCTCAGTCTATCGAGGCTGGCAAGGGATGGGGTGGGGGTCCTGACTGCATCCCCCCTCCACACCTGCCCATTGTCTTGCCTTTGGCTGAGGGTCCTGAACCAGTGGGGAGGGGGCAAGGCAGACCAACAGTGGAGCTCGGCCTAGAGTTTTTCCCAGGAAATCCAGCAAACCTGCCCAGGGCAGACATGCGGAAGGACAACCATCAAAGTGTCCATCAGCAGCTCCCACCTTGGTTGAGGGGATTTGGGAGGAAATTAACCTCCCTGACCCTGCAGAGGTCACTTGGACAGCCTTCGGTGCAGGTTTGTGCAGGACTTGGAGGGTGCCACCCCCACCCCCACCAATCCCATCTCCTGGGCCCCTTGGCTGATGCAGGCAGTGGCTCCAGACCAACCTCTCTGAGCCTGTTTTCTCACCACAAAATGGAGACACCTCTGCCTGCAGGGGTGACATGGATGCTCAGTTGCTGTTATGGATCTCTAGATGTGTAGGTCCCCAGTGTGGGCCGAGAAACAACGTGCCCTGCTTGTGGTAGTCATGGGCCGACCAGGGAGACTCGGAGCGGCCCTGCCCTGAAGGGCACCTACCCAGGTGTTATGAGGTTGCAGCCTGGACGCCCAGGACCCCCCCTCCAGGCACATGCAGGAAGCCCAGCCCCGTCCTTGCTGCTGAATCCCCCCGGGGGATCTCTGAACGCTGCTGGTGACATTTTATGTGCACTACCTGGTTATCCTTTCTTTCTTTCTTCCTTTCTTTTTCTTTCTTTCTTCCTTTCTTTCTCTCTCTCTCTCTTTCTTTCTTCTTTTTCTTCCTTCCTTCCTTTCTTCTTTCTTTCTTTCTTTCTTTCTCTTTCTTTCTTTCTTTCTTTCTTTCTTTCTTTCCTTCTTTCTTTCTTTCTTTCTTTCTTTCTTTCTTTCTTTCTTTCTTTCTTTCTTTCTTTCTTTCTTTCTTTCTTTCTTCTCTCTCTCTCTCTCTCTCTCTCTCTTCCTCCCTCCCTTCCTTTCTTTCTTTGGATTCTTTCTACCAAACCCCTTTAGTAACTAATGTGAGCCTTAGGTGTTCAGGTAAGATTTTTCCAGGTCTGGCTACCTGGTTATCATCATCCCCAACACAGCCAAGCCAGCAGCTACTATTAACTGAGCACCTTAGCACCGACTAGAAAACTGAGGACCCCGGAGGGCGGGGGGTTCAATAATTTGCCCAAGTGGCCATTCCAACAGCGTCCGCTGATCAGGGAGCCCGCGTTCTTTCCTCTTATCTTGACAGCATCTGGTGTGTGCGGTGTTTCTCTGGGAGGTCGTCTTGGCAAGTGCGCTTTCTTTCCCCAGCGCCGGGGAAGAGCCAGGCCGGGCAGGATGCTGCTGCCCCCTCCTGGCAGCACGGCTCATTGCAGGCCCGAGGACCCGGAGCGCCCGGAGCACAGAGATGCCTCCTCAGTCAACCCTCACTGGCCTCAGCGGCTTCTCCCCAGAAAGGACGCAGAGCCCCGTGGAGACGAGAAGTAACGGAGTCTGCAGTTCCATCCTTGCTCACTGAGGAACCTCAGTCAAGTCACCTACGGTGAAACCGACAGTTTCCCCCACTGTAAAATGGGCATAAATGAGACCTTCCTTGAAGGGCTGTTAGGAGGCAAGGAGCTCAGCGGGCCTCCGGGAGAGCCTGCCCTGCAGCCTCCCGCGCAGGGAGAGCATTGAGAAGGCCTGTGGTCCGCTTCCTCCTCGCAGGGAGAAAACAGCGTGGTACAAAATCTGCAGAACTTTGTTGACTGTGAGGCGGGGGTGGGGGGGGGCCGCACATCAAAGGCGCCGGGTGCCCTTGCCCACTGCCCGCTGTGATCTTTGGTCAGAGACTTACGGAAAAGCAGGAAGGACGCATGATCCTGGCCTGGGAGAGGACACTGGCAAGAGGCACGCCCCCCTGGCCAGGCACCCCCAAGCTGCAGGCTCTCAGCCTCCCCTGCTGCACCCGATAAGGGCTGAGGGCCAAGGCCCGGAGAGGCGCAAGCAAGCCCAGGGTCTCGCTCGCCGGCTTTGTGAGGGGTTCCGTGGCCTTACTGCCTCGATGCTCCAGCAAGTGTATCTTTCGGCTCGAAGCTATCCTGCTGACCCTCTGAGGCCGCTCCCCCAGAGCCTGGGCAGGGGGAGGGAGAAGGCTTCATGGCACTAGTAGGGACCCGAGACCCCCTGGGCGTGCCCTCAGCCACAAACAGCCCTGAGACCCGCACCCTCCCCCACCTGGTCCCCGCAAAGCCTCCTGTCCTGGGCGCCTTCCTTGACCTTCCTTCCCATCACCGCTCCTGGGGTGTCTACGTCCCAGGATCCCACTGGGAGGGAGTGTGTCCTGCAGCAAGGAAGGGGTTGAGACCCATCCCCCGGCTAGGCTCCTGGAGCGCCCCGAGGGGACAGCGCACAGTATTCCAGCAGTGCAGAGCCCTCATTAGGGGGAATGCCCTGTCTGGATCCCTGCCCCTACAGCCCGCCTACCTCCAGATCCCCTTCCCCCCCCGCACCGCAAAAATCAGCTGCGCCTGGCCCCAGACCTGAGTGTCACCATTCCACGCACACACGCTGTCTCCTACCGGGGGCACCAGCCTCTCCATGGCTGCCCGTCCCAGCTGACCCTCGGTGAGGGCATAGTTCACCCGGTTCACCCTCGCTGGTGGCTGGCGGGGGCCTCCTGCACACGGAGTTTCTGTAGCACCCACTTACTCCTCACCGCCCTCTGTCCCCCTCTGAGCCCCCTCGGCCTCACCCAGTGACCATCACGCCCACAGAAGGGCAGCAGCTAGACCCAGAGAGCCAGGCGCTGGGAGGACTAACCAGCCTGGAGGATCCGAGCCTGGCCGGTGGAGAGGGGATGGATGCCAGCGGGAGAGCACGCTCCAAACCTGGGGCCTGGTAGAAACAGGAGCCATGGGGCACTGGGGAGCCAGAGAGGGTTTATGTGTAGGGAGGGCCACAATCAGATGGGCATTTCAGGACCATCGGGCTGGTTATGCTGGGAGCCAGACTGCAGTGCAGAGAGCCCGGGGGCCCGTAGCTAGCCGTGGAGATGGAGAAAAGTGGCACAGCGGAGGGCCAGGCCAGCAGCAGGAGGGGCCGGGACTGGGAGAGGGGTGTCACAGAACGGGGGTGCGAGGTGACTCAAGGAAGCACTGGAGGGAGGCCTGGGGTGGAGGAAGCTGCAGAATCGAGAAGCAAGATATAGCAGGAACGGGCTTTGGGGTCGGCAATGGAAGATCACGGCCGGGGCAGGATCGAATGAGCAGGAGGTGGGCTGGAGAGGCTTGACAGCTGAGGGCTCAGAGAGGAAAGAATGAAGGGGAATGGTGACTGGGTCGTGCTTTCCTAAGAAGGCAGCAACTCGCTCCAGGTTGCAAGCTGAGCCAGTGGAGCTGGAAGCGGGGGGGGGGGGGGGGGGGGTCGGGTCCTGGTGGGAGGCGAGTTCCCCGGGGAAGGAGAGGTGATTGGTGCAAGGGAGGGGATTAGCCTGGCAGGAGGACCACAGCAGAGCCAGGAGGCCTGGGTTCAAATTTTAGCCCGGCCATTTTCCAGCTGTGTGACTCCGTGCAGGTGCCCTGCCCGTTCTGAGCGGTGGTGTCTTTCTTGAGGGGTGGAGATATTGTGGGACTTTTCACCCCAGCGTTGCCTGATATTGAAGACCTCAAACAAAACAGGAAGCGCCATCCTGCCTGGGGCTCCAAGCTCTAGGGGACCCCCCCCCGCGCCCCCTCCAGGCTGCCCATCCCCCATCGTGGGCATGCTCCCTGCCCCCACCCCACCTTTGACCCCGAATCCCTGCTGTAACAACACAGGGCACAGAGTCCAGGCTGTGTGCGCGGCTCCCCCAGACCTACCCTCCCACCTGCTGCTGTCACCTGGGGCAGAGGTCTGGTGAGCTCACCTGACTCTTGTTACCAGGCTCCAACACAGAACTCCAACCAATCCAAGAAGTTCTACGCAGCACTGCCTTCCTGATGTTACGAAGGTGGGTTTGTCCAGCGGGAGGACAGAACACTCAGTGTTCCATAGTCTGTGGGCTCATTTATAACTTTTTGTTTTTCAGTGACTACCTGTAATTTTATTACCTAGATTCTAAATTTGCTAAGGTTTTGCCACATTGCCAAAAATATAAATATTGAGGACAGTTGTGGACAATATGGTGTTTCTCCACTGAATAGTTTGGAAGAGATCTCCTAGGAAAATTCTCCTACAAACACATAGTCTGTCACATCTAAAAAAAAAAAAAAGCTCATGGAGGGCCTGGGGGGTTCAGTTAGTTAAGCATCCCCCTCTCGGTTTCGGCTCCCCGCTCAGCGCGGAGTCTGCTTCCACCTCTCCCTCTGCCCCTCCCCCTGCTCGTGACCCCTCCCACTCACTCTCTCTCTCAAATAAGTAAATAAAAAAATTTTTAAATGCTCATAATTTTTAATATCAAAATTATTTTTTAAGCAGGATATCATCAGCCAGGATATCTCTTTTGTCTCTTTTTATTCAGGAAAATCCCTCTCCTTAAAAAACAAATCCGACATCCACGAGTTCAAGAGGGATTTTCAACTTTTAGGTGGCAGGCACAGTGTAAGGCCTGCTTTGCACTTTTGCCCTGGGCCCCCCATGTGCTTAGGGTCAGGGCCTTGCAGAGGGGAGCTTGGTTCCACCGGCCCTAGGGCAATCCACTTGTTCCCATATGCCTGGGACCTTCCCAGTTTAAGCTCTGAAAGTCCCGAGTTCTGGGAACCCGTCGGTGCCAGGCAAACTGGGATGGCTGGGCACCTAATTAGCCGACTGCCCAGTGAAAGCATAGAAGAGGAGAAGGCAGAGTGAGAAGAAAGAGAGGTTCTGAGGTGGGTCCCTTTCATCTCAAGACCTGACAAAAGGGGCTCCAAGGAACCAGAGGGACATATGTCCCTGGAGCTGGGTCTGTGTCTGGTGCTTGCTCCATGCCTGATAAATTAAAGGCCAAGGCCATTGCTGTGGCTGCCTGGCCAGCCACAGAACTGGGCAAAGTCATGTGTCCAGGGGTCAGATGGCATCCGAGAAATAGCCAAGGTGCCCACAAAGAGCCCGAGAGGGAAAGAATCAACATCTGGAATCCCTAAACCTACAGGCCCCCAGTCAGGCCACAGGGACGCCTGTCTGTCCCCCCACCCCAGCCCTTTCCCGCCCCCATGTCCCTCCCTCCCCCTGCTCCAGCCTTGAGGAGGAGAGCAGAGGCCAACTGGCCCTCTCCCGCTTTGGCTCCCCTGCCCCCAGCCCCGTCTAGCTGGAGGAAGGGAGAAGTAGTGACTTTTTTTTTTAAGATTTTATTTATTTATTTGACAGAGAGAGACCCAGCCAGAGAGGGAACACAAGCAGGGGGAGTCGGAGAGGGAGAAGAAGGCCTCCCACGGAGCAGGGAGCCCAACGAGGGGCCCGATCCCAGGACCCCAGGATCATGACCTGAGCCGAAGGCAGCTGCTTAACGATTGAGCCACCAGGCGCCCCAGAAGTAGTGACTTTGAATAAACTTTGAATAAACTTTAGTTTTGATCGTTAAGCCGGAACTGGAATTGCAGCTGCTAACCAATGCTGTTTGGGGACCCAAAGTGACCCAAGGACCTCACTGCCCCCGAGAGTGACCAGGGAGTTGTGGCAGCTGCCTCAGTTTCCCCCCAGGTGTGTGGGCCCAGGTGCTTTCTGCCCTCACTCGTGGAGTCCTCCGTGTTCAACTAAGTGCCCGTCGTGTTCCTGGGCCCGGGTGAAAGCCAGGTGCATGTGAACCACTGTGCATTTCAAAACAGCTCCTCAAGGTCACGGATGACCAGCCATCTGCTGGGTCCAGTGGACAAGTCTCCATCCCCAGGCTTCTCGTCTCAGCAGCTGCCACACTTGGCCCTGGCCCTCCACTCACTTTCTCCCTGGCTTCTGGGAGCCCCTCTGTCCTGGTCCCCTCACCTCTGAGCTTGGAGGCCCCAACATGCCACCTTGGACCTCTTTCTGCTAGGATGCTTCTCCAGGATCGTGGCCTTAACATTGAAGATTCCCACCTTTCTGTGCCCAGCCCAGCCCTCCTCCCTGAACCCCAGACTCTCTCATTCTACTCCTCCGCTGGGAAGTAAATAACTGAGCTAGACAAGTTCAAGGCAGGATGCCACTCCCTGAGCCTGGGGTCTCTTGCCTTTCATTCAGCAACACTTACAATCTCAGCCCAGCCTTCCAGGTGCTCAAGCCAAATGCTTTGACAGCATCCTTGATTCTTGCTCTCCATGTCCTCTCTCCCCTCAGAGAGACTCAGAATCCAACCACTTCTCATTTTCTCCACTGCCGCCAACCAAGTTCCCACTATCTTGAACTTGGACCCCTGCAGTGGCCCCTCCACTGGCCTGCTTGGTTCCTCTCCTGCCCCTGCTGCCTATTTCCTGCATAGTACCTGACAGATTCCATGACATGGAAATCAGATCCTATGCTCCCTCTGCTCCTGGCCCTCTGGGGAGCCCCCTCTCACTCAGGGAGGTGAGGGCCTCCAAGACCCCACAGAGCTGGCCCACTCCTCTCTGACCTTGGCTCTCCCTGCTCGGCTCCTCTGGCCCCTCACAGTGCCTCTGGGCCTTTGCACCGGCCTTCCCTGCTGGCTGCAAGGCTCACTCCCTCCCTTCTTCCAGTCAACAGATGTTGCCAACAGATGCTGCCTTCTGTACCCCTTGACCCTCTTACCCTGCTTTATTTTTTCCAGAACAGGCATTACCATATGACTCCCTAGAGCACAGGTGGGAAATGTGTGTAAGAGAGCAGATAGCAAATATTTTAGGCTTTGCAGGCATACCATCTCTGTTGCAACTCCTCGACCTTGCCCTTGAAGACAGTTGGGGGATGGTACCCTGGACAAACCATTACCTCTCTGACCTCAGTTTCCTTCCCTGTAAAATGGGTTTGAGAAAATTAGGGTCTGTAGTAGTCGCCTGTGGCTGTTGTAACAAACCATAGACTGGATGTCGTAAAACAGCAAACAGCGGAAGCCTATTCTCTCGCAGCCTGGAGGCCAGAAGTCCGAGATGCAGGTGTAGGCAGGGCTGCACTCCCTTCTGAGGCTCTGGGGGAGGATCCTTCCTGCCTCTTCCGCCTTCAGGCGCGCTCCTGGGCTCGTGGCTGCGTCCCTCGCACCCTTGCCTCTGTGGTCACAGGTTTCTCCTGCTCTTCTGTCTCAAATCACCCTCTGTCTTTCTGGTATAAGGACAACTGTCACTGGACTTAGGGTCCACCCGGATAATCCAGGATGATCTCTTCATTTTATGGTCTTTAACTTAATGATACCTGCGAAGACATTTTGTCCAAGTAAGCTAACATTCCCAGGTTGGGGATTGGGAATGCGGATATGTCTTTTTTTTGGGGGGGGGGCACCATTTAACCCACTACAGACGTCTTTAAAGTGCCTTAAAAGGAAAACGAAACTGGAACATCAGCTTCTTAATCTGTAGCAAAAAGAAAATGAGATGGGCCAGACGCTTGTGTGGCTCGGTCAAGAACATGGTCCCCAAGGACGCAGCCCACACGGCTGCCAAGCCATCAGGAGGGCTGGAGCTCAGGGCTGCAGAAGGTCAGGGCTGGTGACAACTATCAGAGGGAGCGGGGGGAGGTGGGGCGGTGACACTGAGTGGGCCCCAGCGCGTCCATCTTCCTGCCCTGTCTGGGGCCCATGTTAATCACGATTCACATTCAGGCAGGGCTTTAAAGTCTAAAGAGCATTTTTCTGAGTCTCCTCTCATTCGAGATTCATGTCAGCACCGACAGATAAGAAGTCCATGAGATAGCACCGATCCCATTTTATGAATGAGGACGCTGAGGCTCAGAGAGGGAAAGTCCAGCTGATTCCGTAGCCACCATGCCCGCTACCATCTAAGCCTTCCACTGCCCACTCCCACGCGGCAGTGGCCGCCTTCCCTCGCCTGCCCCTGGCGCAGGTTGCTGGGGGGCGGTGGTGCAAGGGAGAGGCTGGTGGGGCCCAGTGACAGCCCCACTGCGTGCCTCTACCGAGGAGCCCTCGGAAGGATGCTTGGGGCCCGGAGAGCCCAGGAACACTGGGCACCCAGTGCACACCTCTGATCACAGTGGCTGGAGGGCTCTCGTGCCCAGAATAACTCTCTCCAGAGTCAGCATGTTCCAGGTTGGGAGGGAAACCAAGAAGGCACTTTCCCCCAAGTGTCATGGGGCTGAGATGTCATCCTCCGATGGGCCCTAAATGGACCCCAATTGAGCCCCTGTCCCCGGAAACGATTAGACCCGACAGGTGCCGAGCCCCGTTACCTCACTGGGACGGAACTTGCAACTGAGGGGTGAGTTGAGAGTGAACGCTTCCAAACGGGAGGCCTAAGAAAAGGTCGGTGGTGTGATGAGCTGTGACAGGCAGTCCTGTGGGGAAGTGGGAGCTTAGCACCCTCTCCGGTTGCTTCTCACATGAGGGAGGAGTCTAAAAATTACTTCCCTCGTGACGCCGGAATCCTGCAGAATCAAATAGGGACCGTTCTCATGTGTTCTCTGCGAACGACTTTTCTAAAGTTCTGATAGGAGTCAGGCAACCTAGGATCTTGTTCTGATGTCTCGAGACCTGGGGCTCAGTCCTTTCTTGGGGGCGGGCGGTCTCCGGAGGCTCCTGAACCTTTGGCATCTCAAGAGGCAGCACAGGAAAGCGCGGGGCACGCCCAGAGCCGCTGCCGGCCCGCCATCCCGTGCCGGTCATGGTGTCTTCTGGGTTGACTGAGTTCTCCCGCTCTGAGAGTCAAGCTTTCCATCTCTCTCCTGGAGAACAAAGAATCTCAATGTCTCTCTGTGTGTCCTTTTATTCTGGTTCATTCCCCTTTTAATCATTCGTATAACTGGGTATAGGGTCTTCAGCCTCTCTCTATTCCTTCTCAGCTCTAGAACCTTGATTCGAACTTTGGACCAGCTGCTGCTGCAGGTGTCCCCTTAGAGGAGCCCCTGGGGCTCTTCCCCAGTGCCTTTAGCGAGTCCCATTAGCTCTTCCTAAAGCATGCTGAATCCAGTTCCTTCTCGCCATTCGTGAGCATCCTGCCCCCCTCATCAGGCCAAGCCACCACCTCTCCCGGCTGCCATGAAACCCATATGCTGACCAGTCTCCCGCATCCCCTCTCCTCTCCTGCCCTGTCCCTAGTCAGCAGCCAGAGTGCTCTTTTTATGAACATAAGTCAGAGCTTTTCACTTCATTCTGTCATTCAACAAACATTTACTGAGCACATACTGTATCCTGGTCTAGACACAGGGGATACACACGGAACAAAACAAAGGAAAATCTCTGTTCTCTGGAGCTCCCATTCTAGTGGAGGGCAGAAAAGTAAGTAAACAGTATGTCAGATGTTGGTCAGAGCCAAGGAGAAAAGTAAAACAAAGAAATGGAGCGGAAAGTACCTGCCGGGGTGGGTGGTGGAAGGGATGTGATTTACTATTTTCAAAGGGGGTCAGGGAAGGCCTGGCTGAGGAGCTGAAGATGTGCGGGAATAAATCAGGTGGATAACTGGGGTAAAAGAGTACCAGCAGAGAGAAGAGCTAGTGCAAAGGCCCTGAGGCAGGAGTGTGCCTGGTGTGTTTGAGGACCAGCAAGGAGACCTCTGTGGCTGGAGCAGGGTGAGGAAGAGGAAGGACAGTGCATTAGGAATCGGAGAGATAAAGGGACATATGTGGCCGGATCAGGCCCTTAGGTGCCATAAGGCCTTTGGCTTCTCTTCTGATTTGGGAGTCAGCAGATTCTTGAGCAGATGAGAGAATGTGATCTGTCTTGTTTCAACAGGCTCACTCTGGATGCTGGGAGAGGAGGCTGATGAGGGTCATGGCAGGAAGTGGGAGACTCGTTAGGGTGTGGGAGGTGTTGGTAGTGGGGGGGCTACAAGAACTGCATCCGGCCCCAGGAGAGGCAGCAGGACGGGCTACTGGAGCTGTGCATGGGGCCTGCCTGAGGAACAGCCAGGGTTTTTGCTACTTAAACCCCTGTAATGGCTTCCCGTTGCTCTTGTGATAAATTCTTGACACCTTTTCCAGGTCCGGTATGCACTGGCCCTGGCTAGCTTCTCCTAATTCAGCACTGCCCCCTTCCACCCGACCTGCAGCTTCTGCAGCCTTGGCCTTTGGGCTTCCTCCCACGAGTCCAGCATCCAGGCGGGCCCCTGCCCAGGGCCTTCACCCTTGATGCTGTCTCCACCTGAACTGCTCTTCCCACAGCGCACCTGTTTCTGAGTTGTGGCTCGAATATCCCCACTCCCTAAGTCACAATGTCCCAAGACTTTGCAGCCCAACACCATCCACTTTTCATGGCAACCCTTGTAGTCTGTTAGTGGTGTTTTTGGTTTTCTGTTTTAAATGTTTCTGTCTCTTGTTTTATTTTATTATTTTATTTTATTTTATCTTATTTTATTTGTCTCCCTCTCTAGAACATAAGCCCCAGGAGGACAGAGACTTCTGCCTGACCATTAGCTTTGTAAAGCTGTCCCAAACACACGAGGAATGTGCATATCCTCCAGTATGTGGTTGCACATGTGAACTATAGCTCTCTCAGCACCTGTGAGGTAGGCATTGCTATACCTATTTTATAAGGGAGTCAAGACTACCCGAGAGGTTATATTTAGACCTGCCCAAGGGCACACCTGGTTCTAGGAAGCAGCAGAGCCAGAGTTTGAACTTGGGCCCACCAGTTCCAGAGCCGGTGCTTTGCCCCCTCCCAGGCCCTCCTGTGGCCTGAGGCTTCAGAGCTGAGCTGCCTGCTCAGATGGGCAGAGCTGGAAGGATGGGGGAGCTCGGGTGCATGCTGGCTCTACGAACCAAAGGTGAGGGCTGCCATCCTAGAGCAGCTTTCTGCCTCAGAGGGCCTAGGAGCATATTTGGAAGAAGAGCGCGTCTGCTGCTCAGTGCTCGTGCACTGTAATATAGAGGGCATATATTTAGTGTAAAAAAATAACCTCAAGCTCCCCCCCCACTCTCAGCTACTGCAGCTCCCGCCTCTGCCCATCATCCGCTTCTGTCCCTGCCTGGACCGACTCGCCGTCGCCCTCCTCTGCCCTCCCGGGCGCCCTCGCCGGTGAGAACAGGTGTCTTGGGGCTGCCCCGCGCGACCGGACCCTGCCAGGGTGGCTGCGGTCTCGGGAAAGCGCACAGACCTGGCTCCGAGCTTCCGACGCCGTAACTGCCCCGCGGTGTGCTCTTCCCACGCCCCGCCCCCTGTGCCTCAGTTTCCCCGTCGGTAACGGCAGGGGCCTTGCGGCTCTACAGGTGACACACCTGCTTCCGGGACTCGATCGGCCCCGGAGGGCCGCCCCCCCCTCCCGCCTCCCGCGGACTGTCAAGCCCGCGCCGACCCCGCGCGCCCCCGGGGAGCCCCCGGGGAGGCGGGGGCGCGGGGAGGGCCGCGGGCCGGCTCCGGGGGGCGCCCGCGGGAGGGCGCGGCGGCGCGGGGGGCGGAGACGCGGCGCGGCTTCCGCTCCCGCGCCTCCTCCCTCCTCCCCCGCCGTCCTGGTCCGCAGCGCCCGAGGGGGGGAGGCGGCAGGCGCCGGGAGCCGCGCGAGGAGCTGCCGCCGCCGCCGCGCCATGGAGCCCGAGTGAGCGCGCGCGGGCCCGCCCGGCCCCGGACAACATGGAGGCGGCGCCGCCGCGGCTGCTGCTGCTCGCGCTCTGCTGCAGCCTGGCCCCCGCCGCGGGTAGGTGGGCGCGGGCCGCGGGGACAATGGCCCCGCGGCCAAGTGCGCGGCGCGCGGAAGCGACTTTGCAAGTTGGGGGCGAGTTGGGGCGCGCGCCGCGGGTGCCCGCCGCCCCCCGCCGCCCGGGGGCCGCGCGCGGGCCCTTTGTCTCGCCCGCCCGGGCCCCTCCCGGGAAGGCCGGGCCCCGTCCCGCGTCCCGGGCCGGCGAGGAGGGCGCGCAGGCGGCGCCGACCCCGCCAGGTGCGGCGCGGGCGGGTCCTCACCTGCCCGCGGCCCGGGGCGCGCTCCGAAGTGCGGCCGCGTGTAGCCGGCCGGGCGAGGCCGCGCCGGGACCGTGTGGACCCCGGGCGGCGGGCCGGCGCAGAGCGGGGACTTTCGGCCCAGAGACAGGCCTCGCCGCCCTGCGTCGGGGACTCTTCGGCGAGCCCGTTTCCGATGGCCGCGCGGCAAGCCCCGAGAACTGATTTAAGTTGCAGAGAAAGTTCTCAGATCGGGCGCCGGTCGGCCTGGCCTGTTGCGCTGCCCCCTTTCATCTGCGAGGCTGTCGGTTTCCAAGCGGACCGACACCTGCCAGGTGTCCGGAGGACCCGTCTGGCCGCCGGGCCCCCACCCCCACCCCCCCCGCAGTGGCCCCGGGCCGGTGTCCACGCCAGGGGTGGCCTCGTGGGGCCGCCGCGCGGGGTGACGTGGTCGCAGAGCACGGCGTGGTCGGGAGGCGCGCTGGTGCCCTCACTCGTGCACAGCCTTTGGGAGATCGAGGGCTGGGGACCTTTCTCTCCCAACTTTTGGTGTGTCCCAAGGGGTGGAGTTGAGGTCGGGAGGACTCAGGAAACCTAAGCGCGTTGTGAAACGCTACACATGTTCTTTTAATTTGGAGATTGCCATGTGGTTTTGAAGCAGATCTCTTGCTACCTAAATCATTCTCTTCGGATGTGAGTGTTTTGTTTTTCTGGAGTGTGGCTGGCCAAACTGGACAGGGCCACAGAGCCCTGGGCTCCCCGGGACGCCGTTCTGCTGCTGGTAGCAGATTTTTGGGGGCTGCTGGTGGTGGTGGTGGTGGTGGGTAGCTCAGGTCCCTTTGTCTGGGCCTCTTTAAGGCGAACAGCTGTCTCCCTGAATATTTCCAGTGTGGGACATTGCAGGGAGGTGTCCTGGCCAGGCGCTGTGGTCTCGTTCCCGGCGCTGCGGCCCCTTCCTTGAGGTTTGGGGGGCATAGAGCAGATAGTTTCCCCAGGTCCCTTTGCCTCCCAGCCCAAGCCTCCAAATGTTGGTGGGTTCACCCCAAATTTATCTCCCTCGGGAGCGTGTTTACATTTCTCGGCTATGTCTAATAGCAGCAAAACAAGGTGACGACAAAACAATGACAGTATCTGGGCAGTTCAGGCCAACGCGCTGCTTTTCTTTCCGGAAATGCCTGGATCACGGAGGCAAAAGGTTTTTTTTGTTTTTTTGGGGGAAGATGTTTGTTTTAAAGGTGGAGTTTCTCAGCGGGCTATGTTGCTTTTCACTTGGTTGCTGTTTTGGATTTCCTGTACCTTTCGGGGTGACGTTGCTGGAGTCGAATGCCTGTCGTTTTGTGGTTCGAGCCCCTAAGGAGAAGGAATCACATCTGTGGAGTTCAGTCGTGTAGGAGGCAAAAATAGAGTTGATTATTTTAACATTAGGAAGCATGTCAACAGCACCGGCTAATGTGGCAATCCAGTCCTAAAATGGAAGGAGGAGAACTCCTTCTGCACAACTGCTTTGACTGTTCTTGATATGTTCTGCCCCTGATTTCTATGTTAGGTTTATGCATTGGTCCGGAGTGGAGCCAGTAAGTTGGTAGCTAATTATTTTTTCTGATTGCTTCCTGTTGCAATTTGAAGCTGTGAGCCCACGGAAATGCCTTTGTTTTAGTGGTCCCTGTGCTGGGAATGGCCTTCCCCAGCTCCACAGGCCCAGGCCTCTCCCCTCTGGCCCCACAGCACTTGCTACAGGACCACCTGTCCAGGACCCTCCCTTCACCCCTCTGCCCCCCTCCCCCCAGCAAGGGTGGTTCCTGCGGATGCCTACTGCCTGGCCCACTGGAAGGGCCCAGCAGGTGGGTGCGGAGTTAATAACTAAATGCTGTGTGGAGTCCACTGAGAGAGGTCTCCCCCCTCCCTCCTCCCCACCCCCGGTTTTCAAAGCAGGGCCCACGTGCTTTTAGCCCTCCCTGTTCAAATCCAAGAATTTACCCCGACAACCCGTACGATCCCACATTTGCTGTGGAGATCCTGTCGCATTTGGAACCCATTTAATTTCAGCGGCACTGTATCACCACTCAGGCATTTAGCAGAATTTGCACACTGCTGTGGGGGGGGGTGGTGGTGGTGCAGTCAGGTGAGGAGGACTCAGCATGGCTGCTTGCCCTGCAACTTGGGCTGAGAATGGGGGCTCTGGGGTCAGACCAGCCTGGGTTTCCATGCTCAGGAGCTGTTCAACTTTGGGTGACTTACTTAGCTTTTTTGCATCCGGCGTCTTCCCCTGATCCCCCCCTACCCCGGGCCGTTTCGGGGGCATGAAGTGTTATGTGTGAAACCCTTCGCACCATCCCCGGCCTGGGTGTGGGACCAGGGGTAACCGAAATACAGTGCCTCTTGTGTAATAGGGTCTTTGATCTTTCTGGCCTAGAGGTCCAAAAGCTCTGGATTTTTCTTCTGCATGCGACCTTGGCTACTGAGGTCCACTGTCCTGACTCATTTATTGCTGCAACATTGGTGGGGGCTCTTGAGGTGATTAGCAGCAGGACAGAGCCCGAGTACCAGGGGCTAACGTCAGCCTTGGTGCGTGGAGGAGCTTGAGCATCCAAGCCCACCTCGTGGGCCTCACTTTTCTCTTCTGTAAAACGGGATAATAATACTTCCTATCACTCAGTGAGTTAACACCTGCCTGGCGCTCTGTCAGGTCTTACCATTGCTGCTATTACTCTTTGGCCCCTGGTGCCGTGTGACGTGTGGGGACAGAATGGCAGACGAGGTTGTCAGGACGTTCTGTGTCGACGGGAAGATAGGCGGACAGAAGCCGTTTGGGCGGCTGTGGGAGAGGTGGGCCCCAGGGTCTCTCCCTCACGGTCCCAGAGTCCTGTCCTCAACCATCAGGTGGTCTCCTCCAGCGAAAGAGGCCAGATCACCATGCAGAGTCTAGATGTGCTCCAGAAGGCAATGGAAGCTTCTGGAAGAATTTAGTCAGGAGTAGGAAATAGGAAATGCAGGCTGGAGTTGTCAGGCCTGTCCTAGGTGAAAGGTGTTGAATTGATTTTTTTTTTTTTTAATCGAGGTGAAAATCACGTAATATAAAATGAACCTTTCGAAAGGATACAGGGCATTGGCATTTAGTACATTCACTATGCTGTGCCACTGCCACCTCAATCTAGTTCCAAACATTTCTGTCTCCCCAAAATAACACCCCACACCCATTAAACAAGAGCTTCCCATTCCCCTGCCATCAGCCCACTTTCGGTCTCAGTGGGGTTGCCTGTTCTGGATGTTTCTATACACGGCGTCATATGATACGTAGGCCGTCTGTGTCTGGCGGCTTCTGTCACTGAACCTCGGTGTTTTCTAGGTTCGTCCACGCTGTAGCGTGTGTCCCTGCCCCTTTCCTTTTTGATGCTGAGCAATATCCATCGTAGGGTCAGAGTGCATTTGGCTTATCCACTCACCCGTCAATGGACCGACCTTGGTTGGGGCCTTCTCTGCAGGCACGAGCTGCAGGCTGTGCCGTCCGAGTGGGGTTTGGAACAGTGGACGCCGTTTGAAGCTGGGCTGGGCGCGAGCAGATTTGTCCTTAGATCTGCGTCTCGGTTCAGAGACGTGAGAGCTGGTGGCCGAGGCTGGGGACAAGCAGAGGGCTGGTGCTGGCCTCCGGGAGGAGGTTTGCTGGGAGGTGGGCTGCGTGCCGTGTTCAGTACTGCCAAAGCCCTGGGAGACACTGGACATTTGTGGCTTGTGCGGTTTCTCGGACAGTCACTTAACATGTGCTCAGCACGGGGAGGCTCTGCTGGGGGTGAGGGGCTGCGACCCGGGCTTGCTGGCATACTTGTCCGGAGAGCAGTGCTATGTCTGCCGCGAGGCAGGCCCCCTGGGGGGGGCTGTCCTGGGGACAGCGTGGGTCCCAGGGCTGACCTGTTGAGGCGGCTGCAGGTCTGGCCAAGAGCCGACCCCAGGGTCCTGCCTGCTACTCCGTCCGGGTCTCTGCTTTCTCTGGCGAGTGGTTTGCTAGCTCGTGGCCTCAGGTTCCTCGTCTGCAAAAGTGGGATGTGACGTCTGGCTTGTGGGGTTCAGTGAGCCAGTGTCCGTGAGGAGGGACCAGGAGGCTCTTCCCTCAAGACAGGCCTCAGTGGGAAGGACACCAAGAGGTCCTGCTCCAGGTGTCCAGGTTGCCTTTTCAGTGTGCTGGACGGCACGATCAGAGGCAAGGTTGAGAACACCTTCCCCAGTGGGGGGCCAGGAGTGCTGAGACCTGTCGGGAGTCTGGGTTTGGCGCTGGCTTGTCCCTGGTAGCCCTGAACCTGTCCAGAGCTCCAACCAGGAGCAGAATTGGCTGCTGACGCTTCCCTGGTAAGGAAGGGTGTCCCGCTCCCCAAAGCCCCGTGGTGCCCTTGTGCACGACCGTTCCGCCGCTCCTAAGCCCTGAGCAGCCCTGACTCCCGTACGCCTCCTAGGCCAGCCTTTGCCCACCTGGCTGGGGACAGTTAACCCGCCACGGGCCCTGCCCACGGCTCACTTGCCAGGGGAGTGCTCCCTCACAGTGGCAGCGTGGCCCCGGAACCTCGGGTCCAGATGCAGTCCATGCCCAGAGTCACACGTCCACTGTATCCTTCTTGCTCGGGGTCTCTCTTGCCATGGACCCCCCTGGGCGGTTATCATGGTGATGTCACGTGTGAGCCCTTTTGCAGGGGTGGGGCCTACTGTACTTTCTGGGTATTTTATTTGCATTATTGGTTGGTATTTAATTTAGTGCTTTCAGTTTGCCTCATTGCAATTTTCTAGTACTTAAAGGGAAGCAAAGATTCACTTGGGGAGGAGAGTAGTTTTTAGCCTTTTTGGGGTCTCAGGAACCCCTCTGAGAATATGGTAAGGCTCTTCTCCCTGGAAGGAGCCAGCAAGTGGTGCACACACACTGGGCTCCCGAGTGCCTCCCTGTGGGGTCCGGGGTGCACTTCCCTTCCCCGAACCTCAGTTTCCTTCCTTTTTTTTTTTAAGATTTAATTAATTTATTTGAGAGAGAGAGAGAATGAGAGAGAGCACAAGCAGGGGGAGTGGCAGGCAGAGGGAGAGGCAGAGCGAGAAGCAGGCTTCCCGCAGAGCAAGGAGCCCGACATGGGGCTTGATCCCAGGACCCCGGGATCATGTCCTGAGCCGAAGGCAGACGCTTAACGACTGAGCCGCCCAGGTGTCCCTATTTCCACAATTTTTTTTTTTTTTTATTGCCTGAAACAGAAACTGTGTCTATAGAGTGGTCACACCCCATTCATTGCTTTCTGCAGCCCTGGCTGACCTCTCTCCTACTTTCCTGTGGCTGCAAATCTGCCTCTTTGTGGAATCATGCAGTGTTTGTCCTCTGGTGGCTGGCTTATTTCATTTAGCGTCATGTTTTCGGGTTCATCTGAGTTGTAGCGTGTGGCAGAACTCCATTCCCTCTTACGGCTGAATCATAGCTCACTGTACGGATAGTGCACGTTTTGTTTGTCCACGCACCTGCCGATGGACCCCGGGGCTCTTTACCCCTCTGGCTGCTGCTGAGCACATGGGTGTGCGAGCATCTCTCTGAGTCCCTGCTTTCACTTTGGGGGACGTGCCTGGGAGTGGAACCACTGGACCATATGGTAAGTCTGTGTTTGATTTTTTTTGATGATCCATCAAACTGTTGTTCAGCGGCTGCACTGCTTAAGTGGCCGGCAGCAGCCTGGGAGTTCCAGTTTCTCCACATCCTGCTCAACACTTGTTTGCTTTGCTTTGCCTTTTTTTTTTTTTTTTTTTTTTTGGTGCTGGATGGTGCTAGCCATCCTAGTAGGTATGAGGCTGGTACTGTGTTGTAGTTTTGATCTGCATTTTCCTGGCAGCTGATGACATCGAGCATCTTTGCATGTGCTTGTTGGCCATTTTCTTTTACAAATATGAATAAATATGTAAATGCAAGATGTACAGGAATACATATGCACTGCTTAAATATTTACCATGGTTCTTGTTTCTGTGAGGATGAGCATCTTTGTTTATTGTCGGTTTTATTTCTCTCCTCAGAGATGACCAGACCTCTAACACAGACTGTAACAAATGTATTACATTGTTTTGAACCGGTGTTCATATTTTTTACATAAACCCAATCACTCTCTACCCGATTCTGTAGCCTTTTTTCCTTGCTGTCTTAAACATTTTCTGTATCTTTACTTTTCAGATCTTCTTTCTTTTTAAAAGCTAAGCAGTATTTCATAGTACGGATCTACCATTCTTCATAGCTTTTATCCATTGGAGGAGCATGTACGTTTTTCCAGGCTTTCTTGTTATTATGAGGCATGCTGCAGTGACCACCTTGTTCACGCAGGTCTCCTTGCCCAAGAGAATATCCACTTGTAAGTTTGTAAAGATACTGACAAATTCCACCAAAGAGGCCGCACTGGTTTATACCCTACCAGGCATCTGTGAAAGTGTGTGCTTTCCTGTGCCCTCGCCAGTGCTGGCAGTGACCAGATTCCACTTTTCTTAAATTGGTTTGTTTAAAAATTATAACACCTTTTGTTTTTTTTAAAATATTTTATTTATTTATTTGAGAGCGAGAATGAGAGAGAGAGAGAGAGAGCACATGAGAGGGGATAGGGTCAGAGGAAGAAGCAGACTCCCTGCTGAGCAGGGAGCCCGATGCGGGACTCGATCCCGGGACTCCAGGATCATGACCTGAGCCGAAGGCAGTCGCTTAACCAACTGAGCCACCCAGGCGCCCCCAAAAATTATAACACCTTTTGATCTGCACATCCCTCATGACTGGCTTCTTGGCCATTTGGCCATTTGTATGTATTTTTCTGTAAATTGCCTACTCCTGTCCTGAGCCCATTTTTCTGTCGAGTTGTTTATCTTTTCCTTATTGATTTGTAGGAGCTGTTTATTTGGCACGGACCATAACTGTTAAATGTGTTCCACATTTTTCTTCTAACCTGTCGTTAGTCTTTCACCCTTATTTCTGGTGGTTTATTATCATAAAGGCAGTAAAAAATTTCGTGTAATCAAAACTATGTCTATTCCCTTATGGTTTCTGGGTTTTGTGCTTTATTTCTCTCCCTTCGGATTGTAAACACCTCTTCCTTTATCTTCTTCCAGGGCTGTTATTGTTTTGTGTTCTATATTCAGACATTATTTTATCTGATTTTGGGGAGGTATGCGGTATGAGGTAGGGATCTGAACTGTCCCTGATGTGGCCCCCCCCCACTGTAAGTGGATGGGGAATTTTCCCAACACCACGACGGAACAGCCCATTCTGTTCGCATTCATCTGAAATACCACTCACTGTTTTGTGTGCGGTGTTCACAGATGGCGTGGCTGCATATCCTGGCACCTTCTGCTCTGCTCCATCTTTCTGTACCAGTATGCTGTTTTAACCTCTGTAGCATCATAGCGTATTTAGAAACTGAGTGTGCCACTTCATGGTTGTCTTCAAAAAAATTGTGTCTACTATTCTTGTACCTTTATTGTTTTTTTTTTTAAGATTTTATTTATTTATTTGACAGAGAGAGACGCAGCGAGAAAGGGAACACAAGCAGGGGGAGTGGGAGAGGGAGAAGCAGGCTTCCCATGGAGCGGGGAGCCCGATGTGGGGCTCGATCCCAGGACCCTGGGATCATGACCTGAGCCGCAGGCGGACACTTAATGACTGAGCCACCCAGGCGCCCCATTGTACCTTTATTCTTTTGTGATAAACTTCAGAGTCAGCCTATCAGGTTCCATCCTTTGATCTCTTGATCCAGAGACAGTAAATGGCCACATTCAACAGGTGTCAGAGGGCTGGACTTTAGAAGCGGTCTCCGACAAGCAAGCTGGCCTCTGGCTGTGGAAGTAAATTCATCTTCCGCTGTGAAGGAGCTGGTCTTCGTATTTTTGCTTCCTCTTGCATATGGAGTGCTTCAGAGGTGACATTTGTGCTGGATTGCCCGCCGCGCTCCTGTTCTCGGGCTCACACCAGTGTCTGCTCGGGAGCCGAGCTCTATTGCAACTAATTCCAGTGTTAGCCTGAAGGCAAATATAATTACTGCGTAAATTACTGCTCCCCTCCCCTAGTTCATTCCAGAATAAAATGTGAGTAACTTTAATTTCTTACCTGGCTCGCACCCCTTTATTAGCCCAATGGGGAGGCGGTACCTGCCTAGCAGAAGTCTTAGGGAATTGCTCAATCCGGCATTAAAAGCCGCCCGAGCGCGTGGCCCTGGCCAGAACATGTCAGCCAGGTGCCTGGGTGCCTTCCAGACTGTCCACTTGCGGCAGCTACCACCCTGGAGTTGGCCCTGTGGGAGCTGAAGTGATGCCCACACTGCAAGATGTGTTTCAGAGCGAGATGTGTTCTCCAGTTGCTTTTTTGGGGGAAGGACATTTCTCTGAACTTTCTCCAGAACAGACTCGGTTCCAAAAAGAGACTGATGGGAGTGTGCACCGTCTTGGCACCCGCCCACTCCCCCCTCCGCCCAGGATTCCTCCCACTGAGGCTGGAGTGCGGGGCCGACCCCAACAGCCGTTCTTCCTCTGCTCTGCCGGCCGGGTCTCCTTTCCCTCCTGCACATTGGAAAGCCCGGGTGCGCCTCCTTTCCTTCCCCTCTCCACCCCACTTCTCCGGCTCTGAGGCCTCACCTGTCGGCCCCCCACAGCACTCACCCTTGGAGTGGGAGACTACACCAGCTTCCAGCAGGTCTCCCAGAACCTCTCCCTGCCTGTGTTTACCTGTCACTCTGGCCAGATTAGGTTTTCCAAAACTAGTTTAATCATGTCCTTCGCCTTCTCAGAAAATGACACCAGTTTCCCAACATCTAAAGTTGGAACTTTTTGGCCTGGTATTCCGTGTGGCCCCTGGGCTGGCTTCAGCCCACCCCTGTGCTCCCTGGAGTGAGCGCTTATCCAGACAGATCTGTCTCCCCGTAGTCCAGAACCTTCCATGGCCCTCCCAGCCAGAGAGGGTCTTGGGGACAGAGGCTGCCTTCATGCTTGTGCTTCCACCTGCTGTCTGGCATCCCGTAGATGCTCTGTCGCTGTCTTGAGGATTCCCAAGGCCCCATCTGTCCAGGGAGCAAATCTTACCCATCCTTACCCCCTCTGGCCCCTAGATCTACAGCACGGTAAGCTCCCACCCCCATCCTGGTGTCCAGCGCTGTGTTCCCGGATTATAGAACACCTGTCCTACATAACAGAAGGCTTGTGGGGCCAAGTGTGGGAACCACTCCGACAATAGAAACCCGTATTCCTGAGGTATGGACTCTGAGAGGGCCTGCTACAGATAAGGCTGTTTTACTTCAAGAAACCCAGTGCATCCTGGACACACTTCACCATGGAGTCCCGGGTCCGTGAAACACCTACCTGCCACGGGGGGTGGTTGGTGCTGGCTGTCACCGTGACACCCGTGTTTGCGCAGAGTTCTCCTTCCCCACGGGCCAGCGCAGTATTGCCTCACAAGGGCCGCGAGGCTGGATCCCCAGCCCGGCCCGGGAGCAGCCCCGGCACAGGGGCCTTGCGTGGGCGCCGCCCGCCTGAGAGGAGTGTGGGCCCGGTCATCTCGGTGCCGGCTGCGGCCCCGCAGAGCAGGTGAGCACCTAGCCTTGCGTGGGTGGAGCAGGACAGCCCCGAAGCCTGTCCCCGTTTGCCGCCCCCCCCACCCCGACCTGCTGGGCTGGGTACAGAGTGCCGCGTCCCTGGGGAGGACACGGTGTGGGCCATCTGCAGCCCGGGGACGTCTCTGTCCGTCTTGCCCCCGGGTGACCTCAGCAGAGGGCGTGGAATGTTCCACTGAGGCTCTCCTCACTTTCATGTCATCCTCACCTTCTTCCTGGAGAGGCTTGAGCCGCTGGCCGTGGAGCGTGCCGGCGATCGCTCAAGACGAAAGAGCAGTTTTCACTTGTCGGGCTACCATTTCTTTTTTTTTTTTTTTTTAAAGATTTTATTTATTTATTTATTTGACAGAGACACAGCGAGAGAGGGAACACAAGCAGGGGGAGTGGGAGAGGGGGAGGCAGGCTTCCCCGCGGAGCAGGGAGCCCGATGCGGGGCTCGATCCCCGGACTCTGGGATCATGACCTGAGCCGAAGGCAGACGCTTAACGCCTGAGCCACCCAGGCGCCCTGGGCTGCCGTTTCTAGTCTCTAAAACATTCTCCCTTTGTTTGGGAAGATTGTACCCTTTCAAGGAAAGGGCCTTTGTTAAGTATTAACCTTTTCTGCATATCTCTTCGGCCTGCAGGTGGCCCGGTGCAGATGGCTCGAGCTCTGGAAGGCCCGCCAGCAGCACGGGTGCCCGAAGCAGCCTGGGGGTTCCCTTTGCCTTCACGGGGGGGGGGGGGGGTGTCTTCATTCAGCGCCTCCGTGGCCCCTTGGGCCATGGACCTGGGCTGGAAGTAACCGATTTGGAGGGTGAAGTAGAATTATTCCAGGATCCAGGCAGGTGTGGCCACGAGGTGGGCACTGGGGGCCCCGGCAGCCCCCTTGCTCTGCTCCATCTGGGAGGGTCCAGAAAGACCTGTTCAGAAACCCTCCCCCTGCCCCAACACCCCAAAGCATTCCTCCAGCCAGACTCCTGCATCCCCGTGTGGCCCAGTTCTTGAGACCTCTCTACAGAGCAAGGCCTTCCCGGGGCCCCACCCCCGCCAGGATGGAATGTGACCGGAGGTGGGACTCCATCACGCAGGCCCAGGGATCCTGTTGGGGTCCTGCCTGACCGTGAGCCTGCGAGACAGAGTTCCCAGGGTCTCTAGGCACGTCCTCACGGATCTCTCACCACGATAAGGGTGTGCGGTCTCTCCTGGAGGGCTGGGATCGGGGCACAGGGGAGGTTTGGGGTTTTCCTGAACGTCAGTAGCTGTGTCAGCAGAAGCAGGAGGGGATGCAGTTAGGAACGCGCTCCCATCCACGGTCAGTGAGGTCCTCGCTATCAAAAGTGACAGGGGACACATTTGGTTAAAGTGTCCCCCTTCCGCTCTTTGTGGGTGTGAAGAAGACAGGTGGGCCCCGTTTCTTCTCACCCGCCTGTAGTACCAAAGGTCAGCCGGGTCACCAGTGATTTCTCGGGAAGGTCACCCCACTGTAGCCCACTAGACGTGGTATGTGTTTGCATCCCGCAGCTGCCCCCACTCCGGTGCTGGCCCCCCCAGCAGGGTCACTGTCTCGGGTACCCCTGGACTGAGGCATGCTGCACCCCGGCCTCCTTCCCTGCTGACGCCCCCAGGTTCACTGTGAACAGCTGAGGGGGCTGCTAGAGGGATCTGAGCACGGAGCCCAGAGGCCTCCTCCACCTGTTCCGGCCCCGCCCACGTTCCTGGCTCCGCTCTCAGCTCTGCGGCCTTGGGCAAGAGAGGTAACTCCTCTGGGCCTCAGTTTCCTCACGTGTCAGGGGATAATCGTTGCCCGAGGATGCAACGAGGCTACAAAGTGCTTAGCACGGGGCTGGTTCCCCGTGAGTGCTCAATAATTATTAGCTATTAGGGTTATTATTACAATCATAATTGTTATTCTCCGGGGAGAGGGCCCTCAGGGGATTCTGGAGTCAGGTTCAACTCCAGCTAAGTGGTGACTTGGCTGAAACCATCTTAGCTCAGACTCATCAGAAGCTGGAGTGCTGAGTTGCGTTAATGGCCGCATTGAGCCTGATCTCTCTGCACTGAATTTGCTTCCTTGCCTAGATGAAGCCTGGCAGGGGTGGGCTCTGGAAGCCCTGGGCCTGGGGGAGCAGGTGCACATGTCCGTGGGGGGCGGGGATGCCTCCCGGGCCTTTGCTCTGTCAGAGGTGTGGCCAGGGCGTGCTCTGGGCTTCGTTCCTTCATCTGGAGTCCTCGCCCGATCGATTTGTGGGGTGTTACCAGCACACCCCTTACCTCCCCCTCCGCCTCCTCAGAGGAAGTTGTTAGGGAGCCCGCTTTCTTCTCTCCCTGTGCCCGACTTCTGACAGCCCCCGGCTGGGGCAGGGCGTCCTCCGTGGCAGACCGGCCGCCTGGCTGGCCAGCAGTCGTCTCTGGGCCTCTTCTGTCTGTTGGCCCTCCTGCCCCATTAGTTTCCTGCTGGAGGCAGAGGAGGGAGCCCGGGCACCGAGTCTGCCCCCCCAGGCGAGCTCCCTGCTCCACCCGGCTTCCCCACCCTGGGATGTGGACAGTCAGGGCCTTTGTCCCAGGTGGCCGACGGGGCCCTGTGCCCAGAGAGGCTGCTTTCCAGCCCGTGGGCCAGACCGGCTCTCCCATTGCCACCTCCATCTCTTCCACAGCCCGCAGGAGGGGTGCAGACCCCACAGCCCCGAGCTCCCCGAGCTCCCGGCCCTTTCCCTGCACCTGCCCTCTGGCCAGGAGCCCAGGTGGGACCTGCCCGTCCCTTCCTCAGTCTAGGCTGGCTTTCCTGACTTCCTGTTGCCTCTAGCCCAAGAGTAATTTGAGCCTCTGGCAGGTGCTCCTGTGTGCCCGGCCCAGAACTAGGCCCCCGGGAGAGGATGAACACAGGCAGGCAGCGGCTCTGTCCTCATGGCCAGGCCGGGCCGGGGCCGGGAATAGAACACTCTGACCCTCGGTCAGTGGTGACTGCACTTTAGGTGAGGCCCTCCACCCCGTGCCACCCCTGTGCCACCTGGACCTCGGCTTTGTCTGGTCTCGCCTCCTGGGGAGAGCATGGCGGCCTCTCTGCCTGCCTGGTGGGCCATTCTTCCCCTGCTTTGACCTTCACACCAGCCCTGGAGGCAGGGAGGCTGGCCACATCTCCGTGGTCACCGAAGAGCCTCAGAGTGCTGACCCAGGTTTGGAGAGTGAGCCATTTGAGTGGCAGGCACGCCCTCCCCAGACCCCAGCACTCACTGCTCAGTGTGCGACAGGAATGTTAGGCCCTGTCATGAGGGAGATGTGTAGCTCCACGCTTAGAGCCCAGTGGTCCCTATGCAGGGGCCCTCGTGGAGTGTGGGTTCACACTCCTGGGTTGCTGTGTGGTTCTAATGCCTGGCATGTCCGTACCCCCTTCCTACACATGGGAACGTTGAATCTGAGGAGAACCTGGAGCCTGTACAGGGTTGTGCTGGGATGACAGTGGGGGGGTGGCGGGTGGGGTAGGAGCCACAGAGATGAGCAGGAGGGGCTGCTGACCCACCCGCCTGACCTGGCTCCCCCTCCAAAGCAGCAGTCTTCTGGGACCTGCTGTCTCGCCTGAGAAGGAGCAGTGTGGAGCACCAGGCTGCAGGTGCCCCTCTCTGTTCCGTTTCTTCTCCCTGGGGACGGAGGGGTTATCCTGGAACACAGGACCCGGGTATGTGGTCAGGTGGTGGGAGGCCACCATCCCTAGGGGGCAGAGGCTGAGGGACGGGGCTTCCTCCTTGGCGTGTGGTAGGGTGACCGCAGTGTCTTGGGGGCTGAATATTGCTCCCTTGTCTCTCTGACCCTTCTGTAGAGAGATCTTGGGGTCATTCAATTGCCGCCTTAGGCAGAATGAATGAATTTCAAGTACTTTGGTAAGAACCTGCACTCTTTGCTCTCCTGTGTTGGTGAGTAGTGGAGGGTTACTTTGGGCAGGTTACCCAGCCCCCTCGTGCCTCAGTTCCCTGGTCTGCATACCAAAAGAGCTCCCCTAGGGCTTCTCCAAACCCTAATTCCAAACCCTAAAGAAACCTGAACCCTAATTTTGGGCTTCTCCACATTCTCATGAACCTCCAGACCCGACGCTTAGCTTGTTCCCGGGATAATCAGAGCTGGTCTTCAGTGCTGAGTGTTATAGGCAGCCCCCAGACCTGCATAAGATACTCAGGACTGAGAAGATCCAGCTCTTGAAGGCATGTTAGAGTTCAGAGAGGCTTCAGTGGGGACCAAGAGGCAAGAGGTTAAAGCAGACCACGGTGAGGATGGTTTCTACCTGTCCGCTTCTCTCTGCTTGGAAGAGAGGTGTCGCGAGCCTGAGATCTTTTGTTTGGCTCCTGGCCGCAAACTGCTTTTTTCAGGAACAGTAGATCATTTGAAAGCAGAGCCTCCCAGTTTTGCCCCATAAAAAGGAGATTTTGCAGAGTGATGGTAAATTTGGCACGCCTTTATTATTTTTTTTTTTTTGCACCACTTAAAGAAAATAAAAGCTGGTACAAAGGTATGTTTGTTTCTGAAATGCGTTTCCTTTCCCAGATGTTCTTTTCTGCCAATTCCAAAATGCATTCTGAGCTCAGTTCTCATTTCCTCTCTGCCGAGCAGAACAATGAGATCTCTGTGACCACACGGGGAAAGCGCCGTCTTCCTCGCCAGTGGACCTGGGGGCGGGGGAGGGCTGCAGTGGTCCCACCTTCTCCCACTTCAGTGGAAACGACCCGTCGGTGCCAGCCCGGTTAGAGACCCCCGCTGACTGTTGCGGGTTTGGCAGCCCGCGTGCCCGTGCCCGTGGTGGAAACTTGCAGGGTGGGGGCTTAGAGGCACCGGGCGGTCTGCACCTTTGTTCCTGAATCTTGAGTTTGCTGTGTGGTCTTGCACGAAATTCTTTTTTTTTTTTTTTTTTAAGATTTTTTTATTTATTTATTCATGAGAGACAGAGGGAGAGAGAGAGAGAAGCAGAGGGAGAAGCAGGCTCCCAAGGAGCAGGGAGCCCGATGCGGGACTCGATCCCACGACCCTGGGATCATGACCTGAGCCGAAGGCAGACGCTTAACCGTCTGAGCCACCCAGGCGCCCCTTGCACGAAATTCTTGTATGTGCATTGCATTTGTGCACCCTGGGGTGTGGGACTATCTGTGCTCCCTGGAGCTGATCTGGCCCCTTCTTTCTTGCATCCAACACTGGTCCCTGGCCAAAGGGCAGGTATCCAGGACACAGTGCAGATGCCGAGCTGGCCGGAGAACCAGATAGAACCGGGTGGGCATCACCAGAGTCAGCAGGGCCTCAGGCCTTCCTTGGCTGACTGGCCTGACCCCTTTTTCACTTGAGACGGGTGGTACGTGTGCTCCTTAGGAGCTGTGAACCACACACCTGCCCGTGCTCACACATAATACACACATGCATGCGTCCACGTGCAGTACCCTTAGAACCTTCTTGGTTGGTTTCCAGGGACTTTGAAGAGACTCATAAAAGCTTGCTCTTAGGATGATTTTGATACTGGTCTCCATTTAGAATGTTTTCTGTGGGGTGTGCATTTTTAGTTGGGGTGTGCATTTCATGAAATCTTTACTTTTTGGTCAATGCATCCTGCCTTAGAACACCCACCATACAACTATCTAGACTTAATAAATAAAAATAGCTGATAGTTACTGCACGTTTATAGTGTATCAGGCAGGTTCTAAGGGATGTTTAGTGACTCATTTAATCCTTGCAGCCACTCTGGGGACTGGGTGCCCGTTATATAGATGAGCAGACTAAGGTTAGGAGAGCCTGCAAAACTTGCTTGGGGTCATGCAGGGACTAAAATTGGCAGGCTGAGGCCCCACTGCCTACCCCTTAATTGCTTTTTGAATTATAAAAGTGTTTCCTTTCATCTATAAAGGAAATAGGCTGCAGAGCCCCCAGTGCATTTAAACGAGCGGATTTCATTATTGGGGGGGTGAGGACACCGAGGCCAGAGGGCTCTCCTGGGTGGCCCCACCTTCTGTACGAACCTGAGCTGCCGCCTTGTGCCTATTTCCATGGGGCCTCCAGGACACCGGGTGGAAGCTACTGCCCCCCTCCCCCTTGCTGGAATGGGCCGGCAGCGTCAGCCCCCCAGGGCCCCCGAGTCAGTCTCTGCCATGGCCTTGGGCCACTTCCGGGAGCGGGGAGCTGTTGAACCGACATGGTATGTAATCAGAATGCTATATTTTGTCGAAAATAAGAATGTTAGTAACGGGCTGGTTTCTGGCAAGTCAAACTGGGACTCTGAAATACATATTTTTCCCTGCTCTGCCCTAAACCTTCTAATTAGTGAAAAACGCACATTTGCAAACATCCATCAAATGTCGTATTTCCTATAAACTTGTCCTAGGTATCACTGAGTTGGTAACATTCCATGGGGGCTAAATTAGGGCTTGCAGAGTGCGTGTGTGCATGAGTGTGCGAGAAAGCACGAGGGAGTGGGAGGGAGACACTGCGGTGCCTGCTGGTGAGCCCTGGCCGCCCGTTTCCTTCCCTCGCAGGTGCTTGGGCCTTTGCTTCTGGCCCCCTCACCTGTCAGCACCTGCTGGGTCACTGCAGCGAAATGGATATATTCACCCAGTTAAAACATAGCTGGTAGCGGAAATGGCTTTAGGGAGAAGCACTTCCCTCGCAGGGAAGTCTCTGTGGTGTTTGTAACCAGACCCTGACATCCACCACCAATGGGCTCTGTTAATGGACTCCGTTTTGGAAAGGGCGATTTTTTTCTGGTAACCGGCCCTGGTGTGGGCTGTGTCCTCCCTCACTGGCACTGGGACCGGCTCTAGGGCCCCCTCCTCGTGCGCTTCTCTGGCCGGGTCCAAGGACGTGACCTTGGGGTCACGGTCAGTTGGGGTCATTTCCGGTTCTGTGCTGTGTTGGTGGGTAGGATGCTTTTTTGCCCGTGGGGACCAGTGTCCTGGAGCTTGTTGGGTCAGTTGTATCTGGGGTGGTTTGTTGCATGTGATTTCCCAGTAACCAGACGGAGAAAGTCTCTTGTTAGGACTGACATCCTCCCGGTCGGAAGACCATGTGGCCCCAGAGAGCCCCCAGCCTTGGACACCAGTCTTCCTGTCCATGAAAAGGGGAGGAGGTGGCTGGGGGGTGGGAAGTGAGTGTGCCGAGCTGGAGATGGCCGGCATTCCAGGATCTGCCTCTGCCCAGTGTCTGCTAATGTGTCCTGTTCAGTTTTGCTTTTGTGTTTCCTGTTTTACTTCACCTTCAGGCCAGTATTTTTCAGAATGCGGCCCCTAGGTCAAAACTTCATGGTGCTCTTTCATCAGATATGCTTGGGAAATCCTGGGTATAGGACATGAACTAGGTTTCCTCACTGCGGGACTTCTCAGAGCCTTTAAAATGGCAGTTACATGCTAGACTATGTCCCCCTCTCCCTAGGCTCACTTTACAGGTTGGGGAAAAAGGGTGGTTCCTGGTGTGTGAGTTGGGTTGTGCCCAGAGTGACATGGGACATCCCCAGCACTGTTCTTTCCTGTCACCCTCGCTTTGGTGTGGCTTCTTCACACTTGTCACCCCTGGGAAGTAGTCTCACTCTGCTGACTGTACGGAGTCTAGCTTTGTGTCTGAGTCCAAGGTCAGGGTAAGCTCCTACCCACTCCCGTCAAGAGATTCGGTGAGATTTGTCAAGTTTGACATTCTTTGAGATTGCTTGTTGGTTGCTTTTGGGATTTGTCCCCTCAAATAGACTTGGGTGAGGAGTGGCATGGTGGGAGGTAGTGGAGGAAAAAGCCAGCTTAAGATCGGGGGCTCCACCCCTCGCCCCCCCCCATTGGATGCTGTGTGGCCTCGGAGAGCTGCTGGAGGGATTTGTCATCTTCAAAAAAAAAAAAAAGAGAGAGAAATAGATAAAATTGCTGCTCCATCGGGCCCAGGGGCGGGGGGGGGGGGTGGTGTTTTGAGATTGAGTTGGGTTAAGGTAAGAGGGTGATGAGCGCGCAGTAGGCCCGCAGCAGATGCCAGTTCCTTCCTCTGCCCATCCCTCTGCAAGTTGGGCTGGGGCCTGGGTGCTGGGGAACCGGCTTCCGTTGCGAAGGGGTTTCTGGGATTTGCAAGGTGTGAGGCTTGCTGACCATCTGACATTTATCCCTGGAACGTGTCCTGGGTTGGGGGTGAGCCGATACTGGGTGGGAATTAGGGCCACACAGTCACCCCTGGAAGGGGCCCATGTCACTTGGGCCAGGGTTGGGACCCATAGACTGGCCCCTGGAGGCATTGGGCTACCCCGACTGCTACTCAGGGGTCACTCTGGCAGGCCCTCGCTGGGTCTGTGCCAGGTTCTGGGCCTTTGCTTGTCTCCCAGGACTTTGCGGAGTAGCTGAGCCCAGGTACAGCCCCCCTCACGCAGGAGGACAGCGGGGGCCCCCCCAGCCCATCTCCCTGTTTAATGAAAATCCTCTTTAAGGGCTTCCTCTAAGCTTCTTTGTGCTCCGAGGTGTCTGAAACTTTATTTTCTTTGTATCTTTTGCCACTGATTTCTTCTTTCCTGCCGCACCCCCCAAACCTGCCCCTGTGTTTCCTGTCTGCCTGCTTCCCTGACCTTTGAAATGTGCTCCCTGCTCAGGAAACTTGCCTGGGCCTCAGGGTTAATTACTCGTGTGTGTGTGTGTGTGTGTGTGTGTGTGTGTGTGTGTGTGTGTTAGGAACCTAGCATGGCAGCTAGGGAACAGCAGAAATGGGGTGACCAAAGGGTTAATTACCGTGCGTGTGTGTGTGTGTGTGTGTGAGGAACAGCAGAAATGGGGCGACCAAAGGGTTAATTACCGTGTGTGTGTGTGTGTGTGTGTGTGTGTGTGTGTGTGCTGTTTGTGTGTGTGTGTTAGGAACAGCAGAAATGGGGTGACCAAACTGGAGGAAGAGGGCTGGCTCTGAGCAGCACCATGAGCCCAGGCTGGAGAGCCTATTGATGGAGGAGCAGGTGGGGAGACACCAGGAGCCCGGCAGGTGCAAGGCAAGCCTGAGGGCCTGGCACCAACCCGAGTGGCTGGGCTGGGACAGGGAAGGTAGGTTGGTGGCCTTGCTTCTGCAGCCAGTGATGTGCATAGACCTCAGGAAAGCAGCTTGATGAATGTCCACAGCTCACCGTCGTAGTCCAAGTCAAGAGTAGAACTTCTAGTGTTCCAGAAGATTCCTCGAGCTGCTTTCTAGCTTTCCCCTGCCCTCCTTGTCCTGGGAGGCACCACTCAGGTTTTGTCTGTTCTGAACTCCCCACCCTTGTGGTTGTAATAAAGCTCTCTCTCGGTGTCACAAGCAGCCTTGGTTGGGAAGTAGATAAGCAGTCCTTCGTAATGGGTTATCGTCTCATGCCAACCTTGGCCGTATCTGCTCTGGATTGGAAGCAAAATGGGAGATATATTTATTATTTTTGTGCAGATGTCAGCATACCTGATCGATGGCTGGGTCATTTTTGGGATAGCGCCTGGAACGGGAACGGCGGAAGGAGGGCCCTCTGCCAGAAGCGCCACATGCCGGGGCCAGCCTCCAAGGCGTGCGTCCCCTTGGGCAGCTGGGCCCTGCTGTGCATGGGCCCATGGGTGGCACCGGCCATCCCTGCCCCGAGGAGGTGGGCCAAGCCGGGTGGTCTCACTGAGGACCCCACTTTCACCTGGGCCGGGAGTGGGACCAGGAAGGGCTCGTGGGGGTGGGAATGGCTAGAGGCATGGTGGTAGGGAATGGGGTCTCCTTGGTCTACGCTGGGGGGAGTGGGAGCCTGCGGGGAGCCCGGTGGGCTGGGACCAGGTAGGAGGTGGGAGAGGCGTTTGGGCAGATCCCCGGCTGAGTGGGTCCAGGGTGAATAGATGGGTGGGGCAGGCTTTGGAGCTCTGACAGGGCAGGCGAGGGGGAAGCTGGGGGAGCAGAGTCTTCCTGGGGCTTTGGGAGAGGTTATCGAGGGTTCCGCTTGGGCTCAGCCCCTTCAGGCTGACAAGTTTGAGTTTGCTGAGCTTTCCATAAAAGGCAGAACATCTGTTCAGTTAAAGGAAACCCAGCGTTTATTACTGTTGTAAATGTCAAGTCTCCCCTTTAGAATGTTCAGGAACTGCAGAATGTGTCACGGAGGGGAACCTCTTTTAGTTGTGTGGAAAGACCCAGGTGGAGGGTGAAACTCTGTTGCTGGGATCGTGGTCACCCCGGCACGAGGGGTTGCACACGGGGCCTCTGCGCCCCAGTGACAGGGTGCCTCCCTTGCGCTGGGCGCCAGGGCAGAGGCGCGGGGTGGGAGGGTTCCCGGCTTTGAGGAACTGCTCACATAAAAGGGAGTTTGGGCATTTGATACGACGGTCATCGAGAAGTTGCCCTGAGAAGCTGCAGTGGGATTTTGCTGAGATCGCTGCTCCCAGTAGAGCCACAGACATTTCCTGCCACTTTAACATCCTCGCATTCCGTGCTCGGCAGACAAGTGCAGGCTCCTTGTACTTGGAGGTGAGGGACTGAAATTCTCCGAGCGCAGAGCTGGGGAGACTTGTTCGCTTGCACTTTTGGGGACAGCACCGATTTCTCCTTGATCCCTGTCATTTTAGCCAGATCCGCGCCTCTCCTGCATTTCCCCTAGAACTTTCCTGCCCTGGGGAGGGGGAAGAGGCTTGCACAGCTCCTTAAACATGCCCCCACCCCAGCCCGAGTGCCTTTGAGGTATGCTTTATCTTAACATTCAAGAGAATTCTGCAGTTTCTCTCTGTTCAAGTCATGCTCCTTTTTTTTTTTTTTTTAAATGATGGTTTGAACTTTATCTGAAGTACCTAGGATTATATCTAAATAATAATATATAAGACTGTTCGGAAAAATAATACAATTTTATAGAAGGACCCTAAACAAGATTTAAATAAACGTTCGCGGATAGGAAGACACTATCCTAGAGATGTCACTTTCCCCCACATTGATCTGT
Source organism: Eumetopias jubatus (assembly GCF_037043125.1). Lineage (NCBI taxonomy): Eukaryota > Metazoa > Chordata > Mammalia > Carnivora > Otariidae > Eumetopias > Eumetopias jubatus. Next base: position 4,876,316 of record NW_028274819.1, on the reverse strand, counting down.
GGCTTTAGCACGACTCCAGTGTCCTTCCTTCTCCCGGGCACAGATGCTGGCCCCCGGCACGTGAGGAAATGGGGTGGTGATGGAGGTGCTGGTGGTGACATGGCCGGGCCGCCCGGCCTCGGAGCTGCAGGGAGGGGTGCGGTGAGTGGTGGCGGGCGGCAGAGGCTGGGAGTGACCGGGAAGTAGTTACATTGAGCAGATAAGTAAATGGATCGATGGTCACAAATGCCCGGTGTCCACTTTGGAGAAGCTGCTGACCAGCCCAGCGAGGGGAAAGATTAGAAAGCGCCCCGGGAAGTGTGTCAAGTTGCGAGGACTGCTGTGCACTGCTGGAGTTTTACCACGTGCGCACGCGCACACACACGCACGCACACACACGCACGCACGCACACGCACGCACGCACGCACACACGCGGAAGGAGGCACAGAAATAGTTCCGGGTGTGCGCATATATACACGACTGTCCACTCTCCTTAGCTATAGTCGCGTGTTCTGGGAAGCCGCTGCAGACATGAATTAGTGAAGGTGGGGAAATGCAGGATTGGCTTCCCGGGAGCCTCGGGTCACACAGCAGGTTTCTTGTTTCGTGCTTTTGTCGAAAGACACCTTATTTTGTGTGCACTGCTGAGTCGTGAGCCCTGAACGCAAGGCCAGCAGGGCTGTGAGTCACGCCTGAAGGAAGCTCCTCTGGCGCGTGTTTGTCTGTGAGGCACGCACGCGACACGGCACTCCGGCCTGGGGACCGTTTTTAACGGTGACCCCACTACCGACAAGCACAGAAATATGAACAACACGGCGCTCACGAACGAGGCCACAGAAAGGACGCTGGCTTGCGGTGTGAGAGAGGAGACCAGGAGGCAGAGCGTCGCCTCCGTCTCTCCTGGTGGGACATGCAGGTTGGGTGACAGTTCTCTTGCCTCTGCATGCGCATGTCCGGGGACGGTCACAGACGCTCCACCGGTGACCTGGGGACTGTAAATGAAACTTAGTGGGCCAACTCAGACACGCGGTGTGTGCGGACAATGGGGGTGGCGTACGCTCGTGTTTTCAGGCTCTGTCTCCTGACAGCCCCGGAGACAGTGACATCTCAGTGGCAGCGAGCCCTGCCGGTGGCCAGGGCCGGGCTGCCGAAGCTCACTGTCCCTGGAGAGGAACCAGAGCTTGTCAGAGGAGAGGCCAGCTCGGGGCTGAGGGAGGGACAGGGGCACCTGTGCCTGGAGCATGTTATTGGCCAGAAAGGAAAGAAATCCTCAGGGGGCAGTGGGGAGGTACCAAGAGGACACCGGAGCCAGCACGAAGGGAATCTCACTGTCCGGACGTAGGGAGGTATGGACGTCAGAGTAAACGGGGATATTGGACTGTAACCCATCCAGTGAGCTAGGAATAGGTGAGTCTACACTGGCTTAGATAAATGAGTACGTAGCACATTGCAGACACGCTTTAACGACGGCCCAACATTTGAGCGGGGAGCCCGATGCGGGACTTGATCCCGGGACTCCGGGATCATGACCTGAGCCGAAGGCAGTCGCTTAACCAACTGAGCCACCCAGGCGCCCCAACGGCCCAACATTTGAAAACAGAACGCCGAATGCAGGCTATACCTGTGGTTCTAAGTCATTCTTTTCAGTAGCTTGTGATACCCTGTAACATTACCACACCATCCGTTTTGGTTTATGCTGATGTGTTAAAATACATATCACATAAAATTTACTGTCTTCATCACGGAGAAGCGTCCAGCCCCCGTGGCATGGAGTACATTCACGAAGTTGTGCAAGCATCCCCTCCACCCACCTCCCCTCCCACGGTGACGTGACATCGAGACACTCCCGAAGCCAGGCTTTTGCTCCCAGACAGCAGCGCGATAAGCATTCTTGTGTGTCTTTCTGTCCCGCTGGCTACGCTGTACCTTTTTGCCTTTTCGTTTTGGGAACCCTTTAGGATTCCATAGAACATCCCAGCAGAGACTGTAGAACTCTGGGAGCCGGTTGTAAAGTGTGTAGGGGGGTGTAGAGGGCCCAAGACAGCCAGGACGTGCTGAGGAGGAATCAGGAGGGGCTGGCTGTGCCAGGTGTGGGGGCACGTGGTTGTGGTTGGGGGTCGGACAGGTAGACGAGAGCAGAGGGAAGGCAGAAGCAGACCCAGGCGTAGCTGGAGGTATGGCATGAGCAGGAGAGGCATGGTGGCTCCTGCCCCTGGGGATGGGGTGTGCCGGAGGGTGGTATCCATACCTGGTTTGAGAAACTCCTAGAAGGCATGCAGAGCTCTTAGATGTTGGCTAAGTTGCTTGTAAGCCATCGTGAGTAAAATTACCTTGAGTGCAAAGATGGATCTTGGTATTGAGCCTGGGCACGCTCAGCATTCACAAAGTCTTATTCATCCTTCAAGGCTCTGGTCTCCCTTCCTCCAGGAAGCCTGCCAGGTCCAGCCGAAGGTTCATTCTCCTTCAGGCTCCAGAAACCTCCCATCTGTGGCACTCACCGGCCATTTCTTCTTGTTTAGGTTAACTGTGTGTGTGCAGTGTGTGTCCTGCCCAACTAAATTATAGGCTCCTTGAATGTGGCCCCACGTAGTCTTCCTTCCCTCAAGGGCTGGTGTGGGACGAAGGGTCACTCCTGGCTGATAAATCCACAGCTTGCGTCCAGGCCTCGCCTGCTCTGGTGAGCAATGTAACGCTTGGTGAGTATCAATAGGGCATGTACTAAAAGCGTTGCTTCTTTGGTGGAGTAGCAGAGGATTGGGTTACCTTGAGTTGGGTTGTATTTAGTGTAACCATGTGAACAGTGTAAAATACGGCCTATTGGAATGGAAGGCCAGACATCTGCTATGAATTCTATATATAAATACTGGATATGCTTACATGGGGTAGAGTGGGATGGCTCGGGCTGGATTTTCAGACTCCTGATCCTGCTGCAGTGGGGAAATTGGTCACGGGTCCTGGTCCCCAAGGGAGGAGGGAGAAGGAGCCGGCCTTTGTCCGACGCTAATTGGCCGAGGGGGGCCGGGAACATCAGACCGCCCGCAGACAGGTGGGAGGTCCTGCTCCCAGGCCCCTAACGGGGAGGTATGGAGAACCCGCAGGACTCTTCGGGGTGTCCTGAGGGTCGTGGCAAGAAGGGGCCATGGAAATCCAGGGCCACAGAGAGGGTAATCTTCGCCTGGTTAAACCAAGGAAAATGTCCCAGGGGGATTCAGTCTGCTTGGGGCGCCCGTGTGCCTTTTAAGAGTAGATCTCATTTCCTGCCTCTAAAGTTTTGCCCCAGATCTCACGGCGAGAGGCCAGGTCCCGAGAGGCCAGGTCCCCTGGGTCCAAGTCTGGGCACATTCCTTTGGAGCAGAGCTGGCCCAGGGCTGGATGGAGGAAATAATTACTACCCCACCCCGGCTGCTGTCTACTGAACATTTCAAATGTGCTGCTTCTGGGCCGAGCCCTTGGATGAATTGCCCTGGTCAAGCCTCACAGTCTCCAAAGTGGAGGTATGGTGATCACCCCCATTTCAGACTAGACGTCACGGTCTGAGAGGGCTGGGTCTGAGCGGTCGCCTTGAGCTGGCTCCGGGGCTCACACCCTGTCCGTTGGCCCTTCTGATATATGGTCCTGAAAAATATATTGGCACAGGTAACCTTGTAGCAACATAAATGGAATTCAGGGCAAAAACGTGACAAGTATATCTACCTGGAGACCCAACAAGGTCATCTTCCCCCGTGTCCTGTTCGGTCTTCGGCGTGTGGGCATTAACTGTGCAAGTACAAATCAGGGCTTAGAGTTAGGGTGGTGGGTGTGTTTCGACCTAACACGGTATCGTGCACGTTTTCTGATGTCACTGCGGCCACTTTCTTATTACTTTTGTGGATGTGATTTTACACCGAAAGAACAGTCTGGTTACCCCTGACTTTGGAGAAATTTTGTTCATTTTTTGTTACAAAGAAGGCTGCAGCAAATACCGTGACCAGGATGTTCTCTGGGATGATTTCCTGCCAGGGTGATCCCCGGGGAGAGGGTTTAGATGTTTTCATGGTCCTTAATACAGGTTGCCACTGTGTTTTCCAAAAGGGTTTTCCTGGCATCCGTGGCCACGAGGTGACAGTCTGATTTTTCGTGGTGACCTGTGTGGGTTCTGGAGCTGGGAAGTGGCTGGGCCCAGTGGCTCCCACTCCCACTGAGCCCAGAAGCTCAGCCCGTGAGTCAACAAATCATCCCTGGGTGGAGTGACTGGGGCAGGTCAAGGTCCCTTTCCCAGAGCTGCAGTTACCTCAGCTGAGACCCCTGACCCGCGGGGGGCTGTGGGATGAGAGGGGCTTGGGCCTATGGGCACGCTGCCTGGCAGGGAAGGAGTCCATAGGACCAGCGTCTGCTCTGCCCACATGCTTCACCCCAGGACCTTTGCACTGGCCATTCCCTCCGCTGGTGACGCCTTCCCTTCCACCCTCCCTCACCCCTTCACGTCTGCCTGATTGTCACTTTCTCAGGGGGAGTGTCCTGACCATCTTACCTGAAATGACAGCCCCCACTCCCAGACCCCTTACCCTGCTCTGTTTTTGCAAACCATAGCATTGATGTTTCAAGGTACTAACTTGGCCTATCTATTGTATTTATTGCTTATTGTCCGTTTCCCCGTTGTAATATGGGCACGAAGGTGGGTTCCGCGTGTCCCAGAGGGTGCTACACAGCCGTCTGCCCCCACTCTCCTGGCTGGCTCTGTCCTGCTCTCAGTGCAGAGCACCACCCGTCTGTCCTGCTGTCCTGAGAGCTTCCTCGCCTTTCTGCTCTGCTCTCGTCTATTCCATCTGGCCTTGCTCCCACCACATCCCCGTGGCAGGCTGGCTCCTGTGCATCCTGTTCCCAGCGTCTTTCCAGCCATGTCTCCCAGTGGGAAGGCCCCGTTGGCCAGGGTTGCCTAGGCCCGGAGCAGGCCACCGGGAGAGTGGGTGCTGCCTGTGTCAGCTGGGGAAGCCCCCCCTCGCTGTGAGTTCCCGGGGGACTGGGGTGAGGCTGGTGCCTCTGGGGACTCGGGAGTGGAGTGTGCCATGCTTTCTAAACATCCTAGAAGCAGGAACTGCTCCTCCTGGGAAGACCCTGCCTGCTGGGGCCATGCCTGCCCGGGCTGCAAGGAAGCTTGCCCGCCGCCCACCCACCCACCCATCCCTGGCTCTCCAGGGTGGCTCCCCTCCCCAGGAGTCTCACTTTGGGAAAAGCACAAGAAATTGAAAAACACCTCCCCCCCGACTCATCTGTGGCCTTTGAAGGGTGCACCTGAACTGCCCAGAGTGTAAACCGTGGTGAAAATGTGGTCTTTCCAGTTTGGGGAGAAAGTACAGAGCAGAGCTAGGATTTTTTGTGCCTGGGGCAGCTTCCAGGAGCTCCCTTCCTCCCTCCATCTTCCCAGCCCAGGCACCTCTGCTGTAGGGTTGGGTGTTTTGGATTTCTGGCTAATACCAGGGCTGGCAACTCCCCCTCCCCCCCCCACCTCCATAGCACCTCCCCTTCCGGCTAGAGAGCAGCTGATTGGAGACTGCTTGTCTGTGGGGCCGTTCACCTGATGATGCTCACACCTGGCACGGCTCCCCTGCAGCCCCTCACCTGTCGTCACCAACCAACACTTGAATATCTATGACCACAGGGAGCTTTGCTCCCTCCTGAGACAGATGCTAACTTATAGAAAGAGTAGTCAGCAGCTCCCCCCTGCTTGCTTTAGCAAGGGCTCGTCTGGCCAGAGCTGGGTCCTCCTTGGTAAGGGGGACGTCATGGGGCCTTGGTGACAGCACCGTGTGTGCACCTGTGCGGGTCTGTGTCTGGGGAGAGGATCAGTTTATCAGAGAGCGTTGTGGTCCTCAGAAGGTGAAGAACCATAGTGTGGAATTTCAACTCCACGTGCCCGGGCAGGTCATGCCTTGGCTCGATGAGTGGGGACGAGCCAGGGGACCTGGCTGCAGGGAACCTCAGGAGCCTGGGCACCGTAAACCTCATGGGCGGAACGGGATTCCTGGTAATCCTTGCTCTGGGTGGCCAGGAACAGCACGGTGATGATGAATGGGAATGTGCCCCAGGCCTGCCACGTCACCTGGGTTTGCTGTGGGGTGTCTTTGTTGGCCGTGGCTTTGCCTGCCTGTGTCACTCTGTCCTCCCGGATCCCACATACAACCCTGTTTGCAGTGGAGGCCCCCCTGCCTCTGGTCCTCATGGATTCTTCCTCCTTGGAAGGTTCTGGACCCTCCATCGTCCTGGGCATCATTCCCTTCCCCCACTGTGCTCTATGGCTGGCCGGCACCTAAGTTTCAGATGGCACCAGCTGCTGGCCAGGCCGCTGGTGGTGGGTGTCCCTCTTCACCCCCCGGAGCCTCTTACTGGGGGTGGTGACCTACACCCTTCTGGACTGTCCCGCTTTTCCTTCCCACCTCTCACAAGGCAGAGGTAATGTACCTTCTTAAAGTTGGGGTGCCGGAGGCTGGGTGGGGCTGGTGAACGCTATGTGTAGAGCAGCCGGGTGCTGGCCCTGGGGGCAGGGCCAGGAGCGTTCTTAGCCAGGCAGGTGGACCCTCAGCATGTTGGGAGCCTTTCCTGTAAGAAGCTGGGAGGACGGGAAAAGTTCCATTTCTTAATGGTTAAAAACTCTTTAGTGAAGTAAGTATACACAGAAAAGTAATGCGTTTTTACAAACCAAATACACCCATGCAACCAGCACATGAAAAGTGGTCCAAAGCGCAGTGGCTTTTGGTGCACTGTTGCACTTGGCTGTGCAGGCGCCTCTCCAAGTCTTATCCTCCCTTTCCATAAAGTGGGCGCGATGTCTTGCGCAGCCTAAGCCCGTGCACGGGGTCCTCAGGGCGCTTAGCGGGGAGCCCGCACGGCTCTGCGTATTGTGTGTGAGCAGCGGAGAGCAGTCGGCCTGTGGTGATGAGTGTTCTTTACTGTCTGTCTGCATCTGCTTGGGGCAGGGAGGGGTGAGATCCGGGGACACATGTCCTTTGTGGCCATCTCCTCCTTGCAGGAGGTCAGGATGCCCAGCTCAGATGTAGCTGTACCACCCCCGTTTGATCCTTACGGGCGTCCGTTCCTGCCTCCTGACATCATGATGCCGGTGATGGTGGCAGTGGCGGAGCCCCGTGGGGGTCCTGACCTCCAGCCCTCCTTGTGTCCCTGAGTCCTGCAGAGGCGTGGCCAAGGTTGGAGCCTGGCGCTCGCTGTGGCAGCCTGACCTCAGCCCCCGTGGCACAGGGCGCCGTCGGAGGGGTTTGAGCTGAGGGGCTGGCATTCCAGAGTGGGAAGCCGAGGCCACTGTCCCAGGAAGGGGCCTGAGCTGGGACAGCAGGTCTGGGAACTGTGAGGGACTCCTGAGGTTCTGCCGCACCTGGGCTTTGCAGCCCGGCCGGGACTGGGCCCCCACACCCCCTTCTCTTGCATCAGGCTGATGTGACTTCTCTGCAGCCCCTAGAGATGCCGTGTGGCGTGGCCGTGGCAGGAAGAGTCACCTGGGCCCTGGGGGCGCTCGATGGCAGCCTGCCGTGACTCCAGTGATAGCGGCCCTGTTGGCCACATTGGAAAGCTCCACGAGTGGCGGGCTGGCCCGGGCCTGCCGAGGCACCTGCCTGCCCGCGCCCGGGGGAGCTGAAGGAAGGAGCGGAGGGGCCGGGGTGCGGCCGGGTGGGGGCCAGGAGTGCGCGGGGCCCGCAGCCCCCTGTGCGGGGCCCCCTCCTCACCGTTCGCTTCCACCCCTGCAGCCTCGCCGCTCCTGCTGTTCGCCAACCGCCGGGACGTGCGGCTGGTGGACGCCGGCGGAGTCAAGCTGGAGTCCACCATCGTGGTCAGCGGCCTGGAGGACGCGGCTGCGGTGGACTTCCAGTTCTCCAAGGGAGCCGTGTACTGGACGGACGTGAGCGAGGAGGCCATCAAGCAGACCTACCTGAACCAGACGGGGGTCGCCGTGCAGAACGTGGTCATCTCCGGCCTGGTGTCACCCGACGGCCTGGCCTGCGACTGGGTTGGCAAGAAGCTGTACTGGACAGACTCGGAGACCAACCGCATTGAGGTCGCCAACCTCAATGGGACGTCCCGGAAGGTCCTCTTCTGGCAGGACCTCGACCAGCCACGGGCCATCGCCTTGGACCCCGCACACGGGTAAACCCAGCTGCCTTCTTCCTTGGGGGGGGGTGGTGAGGGGGTCGTGGTTTCCCTCTTGAATTGAGCCCAGGCAGCTTTGTCAGAGAAAACCTGGCCATCTTAAAAGGAGTTCACCTTTCAGAACCTGTTGTTGAGAATTATTTCCCCTTGATAGGCTGTAGTTATGTTTCTGTTTGACACCTGCTGCGTCCAAGGCACTGGAGGTGAATCATGAGGTATCTCTGTTGTGTGCGTGATGGCGTCCGAGGAGGTGCGGTTGGTCCAGCAGGTTGGATCTGTACCTTTCACGCCTTTCTAACCGCATTTGCCGAGAACGGTGGTCCTTGTCTGGAAGTAGAACTGGCCAGGGGGACTGTTTGGCCTCTTCCGGAGTCCTCTGCTCTCCTCTGCTCCCCGGTCTGGCCAAGCTCACCGTGACCCATGAAGGCTCAGGGCCCAGCCCTGAGGCCCAGGTGGGGTCGTGTGAGTGGCAGCGAAGCTAAGAACATCCTTGGATTTGAAGGCTGGGAAGGCGAGATCACGGGGAGGTGCCTGAGTGTCACAGCCCAGGCTGGCCAGGCCCATTCTAGACTTTTCCCAGCGGGAGCTGTTTGCTCAGTCACCGCTCCGCCCTCAGTCCCCTCCTCCCACAGCCTAGGAGGGACACAGCCTTACCTGGGCAACAGTTGCCTGCCTACCCGCTGGTGGCAGCCGACCCATGGCTGTGTGCATCCAGTTCTCTGCTGGTTCGGTGGTCAGAGGTGGACGGCTCCCTGACATCTTGAACAGAAACGCAGTAGGACCCCTGGGTTCTGGGCCTGATGCCACCCGCTTGCTCTTGTCCCTGCCGTGCCTTCTCTGCCCAGTCAGCCCTCCCCAGGGTGGGTGGAGCAGGGGCCGGGAGGTGGAGGCCTGTCCCGCCAAGGCTGGCATTTGGGGGAGCAGGCTGGGTGAAGGGGTGCTGTGGTGGCCGAGTAACCCACCTTATGGCATGCTGACTTTGAAAATGCACCCCTCTGGCTCTGGTGTCCACCACGTGCGCACACACGAGGTCAGGGATGGTCTGCAATTTACGGCCCCGGCGTCTGATTCCCTGGAGTCAGGCCTGACAGGCCTGGTGCTTCCACCACTGGAGGAGCACCCCAGCATCCTGGGGGGCCAAGCCCGACAGTGACTTCCCACCCTTAGGCCCCTCTTGCCCCCCTTCCAAGCAGGCTGAGCGGCCCGGGGCCAGGCTGGCCTTCCAGGATGTTCCCCATTTCACACCTCTCCCATACTGCGGGCCGAGTCTCCCTGGCTAAGAGGGGACGTTGTCAGTGATGGGAGAGGCTGAGGGGTGCCACCTCGAGGCCCTTGTGATGCACCTGAGGGAGAACACCATAGTATGGTATGTCCAACAGATACTATGCCCAGGAGGGATGTGTGCCACAGAGGAGATTAATGCTAGGCCCGAGGACAAGAGGCGGTGAGGCAGGGTAGGTCAGGAGACTAAGAACATCTGTTGGTGACATTTGAGCAGAGCCCTGAAGCAGATGAGAGTGAGAGCCATGTGGCCGTCCAGGGGACAAATATTCCAGCCAGTGGAAGTGGCCAGTGCTAGGTCCTGGGGTAGGAGGAGGCTCGGCCTGTTGGAGGGGCTGTAGTGGAGTGAGGGGGAGAGTGGAGGACACAGAGCAAGGGGAAGGGTAGGTCCTGTTTAGAGTGGAGGAGTCGCTGGGTCTGACTCATCAGCAAAGGGGTCCCTCTAGCCGTCGGAGTGAGGGTGGACTTTGGGGTGGGAGCGGGGGGCTCATCAGCGGCTATCACCATGATCTGGTGCTAGAACGTGAAGACTTGGATCAGGAAGCTAGTGGGCCATGAGTGAGAAGTGGCCAGATCTGGGATCTGTTTTGAAGGCAGAATCACACGGGTTTGCTGGTTCTTTGCGTAAGGGTTAGAGAGAAAGGCAAGAAGCCTGCTCTGTGCCTCAGTGTCCCCATCTGTACAGGGTGAGACCATGTCCCGTGTCCTGCAGAAAACACCAAGAACAGTTAGCAGCTTCAATTAGTCTTACTTGTTGTTACACTAAAAATGCCCCTCCCTCACCACCCCAAATGGCGTCTCCGTGCCTGTGCACAGTGTTCTCTTTTTCCTTCCTCATGACCTCTCAGTGTCTTGGTTAGGAGGTGCTTGTGCTCAGCTGGGAGGCGCTTGCTGCTTGGTTGGGAGCTTGGTGGGGAGGTACTTGGTGGGGAGGTGCTCGGCACTTGGTAGGGGTGCTTGCTGCTTGGTGGTAGTAGATACTTGGTAGAGAGGTGCTTGGTGGGGAAGTGCTTGGTGCTTGGTGGGGAGCAGTCTTCTCCATGTTCATGTGCAGGCTGCCCTTGCCTGCGCCATCACTGGGAGTCGGTCAGTCTCTAGCTCTGCGTTTTCTTATTAAATGTTTGAAATCTTTTCTGATCTTGCCTCTGAATTCTCTCCAACACCTCCACCCCCTGGGGCGAAGTTGACTTTGGTGCTGATGCCTTGGGAAGGACTCCTGAGCTGACCTGTGAAAGCCCCACACTTCCCCTGTGGTGAAGGTTTGAGATGCCCGTTCTGTCCCCTTGGGCACCATGCTGCCCAGGAGGGGAGGACTCTGGGTCAGTACCCAGTTGCCACGGGCAGCACCACCACTCTTGCCGAATACAAGCTGGGGCTGAGTCCTGGGGGCAGGACCGCTGTGGGTCATGCGCTCTGTCCTGGCCACAAGCACAAGGTTGCAGGAGCAACAATGCCCCTTCCTGGTCCCGTTGGAGCCTCTGCCACGTCCTTGTGCCCTCCTGTGACACAGTCCCCTGTGTTAGAGGAGGGGACCCCCGGACCCCATCAGGAAGGAAGATTCTCAGTCCATCTCAGTGTGCACACGACTGAGAGCCCACAACCAGGAGGGCCCATGGTCCCGAGGCTGGGCTTGGCGTGGTTTCAGCAGCACAGGTAGCCAAGTGTAAGCATCCAGACAGGGTGGAGGGAAGACACCACCCTCCCCAGGGCCAAGGGCCCACGTGGGCGGCAGAGCCAGCTCTGGCGAGTACCCTCTGGCCCTGAGTACCTGGAGCAGGGCAGACACCAGCCCCGCACCGAGGGGAGGCCCAGGCCTGCACCAGCCCACGAGGGGCTGCAGTGGCTCCTGGGTCTCAAGCTAAAGCCAGGCTGAAACCCAACCCCTTCTTTAAAATGCAAGATGGTCCCTCCCTAAAATAACACACAGCCACGACCCACGGCCGCAGGCAGCCTCTGCACAAAGACCGGGCGCTGTGCTCTCCTTCGGAAGTTGATTTCCCCCCCGCGGAACTTGGCCGGGTCCGTGGCAGCGTTGAAGATTTTGCAAAAGCACGTCCACGCCAACGGGTCTCTGGTAACGGAGTGGCTCGCAAATTCCCCATTTAAGGAAAGCAGCGGGCCTCTGTTATGAAACCCGGGGGAAGGAATTTGAATTATGCTCCTCGCGGAGGTCCTGAGCCTTCACATTTTCCGGCCTTTCTCGCTGGCTGCAGGGAGCGTTCAGGGAGGTCAGGAGTGGATTGCCCTGAGATTGATTCTCCTGATATCTTCTCGGCGGGTGGTGGGAAGGCTGGGCCCTTTCCAGGCTGCTGGGGGGCGGGAAAAGCACTGGGAAGAAAGGCGTCTGCAGCAGGCCGGCGGGAGCCCTTGCTGAGCTGACCCACAGCACCTGTGAGCCTCGGGCGGCCAGGAAAAGTGCACCAGGGCCCCCGGCGTGCTGGTACAGAGGAGAGTCACATGACGGCCAGGCTCGGGCCCTTCTCAGAGAGCCACGCGGTGCTCCCGGAGCCGCTGGTACGTGCCTGGGGCAGGTCGGCCTCTGGAGTCTCAGTTTTCCCATCTGTCCGGTGGGAAGAGTGATCCCCGCTCTCCCTGTGTCGGCCAGATACTCACTAGGTGCAGAGGAGGGAGGGCAAGAGAAACCCCTGCGAGAGACGTTTCATGTGAGGGGCACTTTCTTCTCCTCCTGTCCGCACTGGGGTGGGAGAGCAGGGGAGCTTGGTGGCAGGAGCCTTGCTGCCACGCGGGGAGGAGGCTGCCTTTTGCATGGCTCAGTGACCTGTCACAGCTCCTCCAGCCATGGCAAGAGCTCTTAAGTGAGGCTGCACGGCCTCATAAATGGGGGTGGTCCCTCCGGCACCCACACCTCCCATGGCTGCAGGGGGCCCACTGGATGAAGACCCCCAAAAGCAAGGTGGGGCGTGTTCTCCCCATGCCCCCAGTGAGCGCGCCGGCTCCCGGTGCACAGCAGAAGCTCAGGGTTTGCTGAGAGGGGAGGAGATCTTACCTGGGATGGAGTAGAGCCCGGAACCGTAGGGGACTTGCCGGGTTAGAGAGAAGTAGCTCGAAGTGAAGAGAGAGTCTCTGGGCCCGGCACCTAGGATCCTGAGAAGGGACGGTGCAGCGCCTCCGCCTGCTGGATTTGCACTCCCCACGGGCCTCCCACGGATGGCACAGGTGGGACCCGGGAGCTCCCTGCCTTCTCGGGTCAGCGTTCCGGGTGGACTTCCATTGGCCCGGCGGGGACGAGCTGCCTGTCTTTAAAGCAGTCTCTGAGGCCGAGGGTTATGGGATTTGCTGATTAGCCACGACCCACCCATGCCCACCCGGGGAGGCAGGGAGAGCTTGAGGGACCACACGTGGGAGTGGGGCTTCTCAAGGGGAAATTGGACACTGTCCTTGTCGGCAGAGAGACGCTGGGCAGACCAAATAAAATAGGTCTCCCACCCTTGTGTCCCATGGCTCATCCATGTCCGACTAGAACCTGAGGGTCCCGTGTCCTCCAGGCTGGTGTGGTTCCTCTCAGCTGTCACTAAGACCCATGCCTGGCTTCGAGGAGCACGCTGGGTGGTGTGGTCGCCCCACCTGGAGAACTAGATGCGTTCTCTGGGTGCTGGTGGGGTTTGAACCCGTCACCCCAGACGCCTGGTGTCACTGCATATCATGTCCGCTTACTTGGTGGGCCGTCATGTGAGGAAGCCTTTAAGGAGGTGGGGTGGCTTCTCGCGGATGTGAGGGGCCTGCCCCTTACTGGAAGCCGAGAATGTGGATAAGCAGAGCCAAATCACCCACAAACCCACCCGTGCAAAACGGCTATTACTGTTTCAGGGCACGCCCCACCCGTGTTTTTTTTTTTTTTTTTTTTTTTTAAATAGACTTTATTTTTTTAAGCGGTTTTGGGCTCACAGCAAAATTGAGGGGAAGGTACAGAGATTGCCCATATGCCCGTGAGCAGTCTATGGTTTTGAAAAAGATGTAACACCGTGCATCCACCAGTGTAGTAACTTACAGAAGAGTTTCACTGTCCAGGAAATCCTCAGCACTCCATCTGTTTGTCCCTCCCTCCACAACCCCTGGCAGCCCTTCATCTTTTTATTGTCTCTGTAGTTCTGCCTTTTCCAGAATGTCCTGTGGTTGGAATCACGTAGTATGTAACCCTTTCAGATTGGCTCTTTCTCTTAGTAATAGACATTTAAGATTCCTCCATGACTTTCCATGGCATAATGGCTCATTTTTTTTATCTGCTGCATAACATTCCGTCCTACATATTTTTAATTGGCTTTAGCGGTCCATTTACAGCATTTTCGTGGTAGCAAAGAATCACAAACAATTTGAACGTCTGACGTGGAGTCATGTAAATAATTTATGATACCCTATCGCCATTAAGAGAATAAGGAGGATTTCTATTAGTAGGAGAGGGTACCCAGAGTATATTGCTAACTGAGGACAAGTTGGAACGGCATATTTTGATTACCCAAGTTTGTTTAAAAATTAGTATGTTCCTAACTGCTTAGGAAAGACATTGGAAATGAGAATAGCCGAGCCCCTAAGCACTGGTTATCTCTAGTGGGTGAGATTTGAGGACGAATTCACTGTCCCTGTCTTACACGTCTGCATTCATGTAGACAGAAAGCTCATGCTCTGCCTCCTCGTTAGGTACATGTACTGGACAGACTGGGGCGAGACACCTCGAATCGAGCGGGCAGGGATGGACGGCAGTACCCGGAAAATCATTGTGGACTCCGACATTTACTGGCCCAACGGGCTGACCATCGACTTGGAGGAGCAGAAGCTCTACTGGGCCGATGCCAAACTCAGCTTCATCCACCGTGCCAACCTGGACGGCTCGTTCCGGTAAGTGCCCGCCTGCTTGTGGGCCCCTACCTCTCCCTCTGTTCTCTGGCCATTGCCAAGGCCTTGGCCAGTCCGCTGGGCATCAGCAGGTGACCCTTCTTAACTCAGACCCCATGGTCTCGTATCTGAAACCCTGGGGGCCGGAGGAGTTCTGGACTTTTCAGCACTTGAAAAAGTGATAGAGTACACACGATATGTCTTAGTTCCACACCAAGCAAGGTCGGTGGGGGGGGGGGGTGGCGTCTGCCGTCCACCGTGTGAATATGTTCGCAACAAAACACAGAATGTTCGTTCTAAGCAGGGTTGGGAGACTATAAATAGCCCCACATCCACACACAGGTTTTGCCACCAAATGAGTAACAGAACTCTTGCCATTTTCAGAGTTTTTTGGATTTCAGAATTGCAGATAAGGGATTGTGTACCTAAAGCCCAGGGGTCCGACAGGGTTTGAAGAGTTCACTGTACCCCTTTCCTCCTGTCACCAAGTACCCATTGTGAGGGCAGGAGCAGGGTTGGTCTTTGGGTTCACTGCATTACCCCGTCTTGCCAGAGGGCCTTACACCTAGTAGTGGCTCAGTGAAATGAGTTAAATGAGTGAACTGTAAAGGATTTTTTACTTGTTAGGTAATTGCTTTTAGAGTTTTCTGGTCAGCTTAGCTTAATAGCCCCCTACCTCATTACGCTGTAGATGTAGGAACATCCCTTCAGCGCACAGGTGTTTATTTATTTTTATTTATTGACCAAAGACCGCCTGCTAGCTCTTTGCCGGGTCTTGGGGGTCCTCCTGGGAGGATAGACCCTGTTCCTGCATGGTGGAGCTCCTGAACCAGGCGGGGAGTATGTGGGTGCTGGTGCCATGGGCTGCAGTCACGTGGCATGGGGAAGACTCGGCTGGGTCTCTGCACACACAAGCAGATGACAACTCCAACAGATTTGAGGATGTTAGCAAGTTTGCCACATTTTACCCAGGCCTGCGTATTAGTTGTCTATTGCTTTATAACAAAAGACCCCCCAAACTTGGCCACCTAAATCAGCAAACGGGTTTTTTTGTGGGGAAAGGGTATCAGGAATTAGGAGTGGGTTAGCTGGCTTAGCTCAGAATGTGCCCTGTGGTTATAGTCACGCTCCTGGTTGGGGCTACCGTCATCTGAAGGCTTGACTGAGGCTGGAGGATCGCTCTGATGGCTGTTGGCAAGAGGCCTCAGTTCCTCCTTGACCTCTGCTGACCATGCCCAGCTGGTTTGAAACATTCTATCCCATAGTCTCTGTGAGCACAGACTGGCCTGGGGCCTGGATGGAGACTTGGAAAGTGTGGCAGCCTAGGGAGCTGTGGTTCTTGGGGAGCTGAGTGATCCTGGCCATTGTGAAGGGAGTGTTAGAGGCTGGAAAGGCTGCAGGCTGGGGGTGCCTGGTGGAGGGATTGTGACAGGACAGCAAGGATGGTGGTGGCATTTAGGATATGATAATCGTGGTGGTAGTGATAATGGTAATGATGGTGTGGTGGTGGTGATGGTGATGTGATGGTGGTGATGATGGTGATGGTGATGATGATGGTGATGATGATGATGGTGATGGCGGTGATGGTCATGGTGGTGATGATGATGGTGATGATGGTGATGTGATGGTGATGGTGGTGATGATGGTGATGGTGATGATGATGATGGTGATGGTGGTGATGATGATGGTGTTGATGGTGATGTGATGGTGATGGTGGTGATGATGATGGTGATGATGGTGATGTGATGGTGATGATGGTAATGACGGTGATGGTGATGATGACGGTGATGGTGATGATGATGGTGGTGGTGATGGTGATGATGGTGATGGTGGTAATGGTGGTGATGATGGTGGTGGTGATGATGGGGCTGGGGTGGAGGGTAAAAAGGGTAACAGCTGAGTGGGCTCGGAGTTCTCCTGAGGAGCAGTGGGAATATTTGGGAAGTAGATGGAGGTAGTGGTTGAATAACATTCTAGATGTGCTGTGTAGCACGGAATTATTAACTTAACAAAATAGTTAATTCTGTGTTACGTGAGTGTCACCTCATTAAGTTTATTTAAAAAGTGACATCAAGGGGATGCCTGGGTGGCTCAGTTGGTTAAGTGTCTGCCTTTGGCTCAGGTCATGGTCCTGGAGTCCCGGGATCGGGTCCTGTATTGAGCTCCCTGCTCAGTGGGGAGCCTGCTTCTCCTTCTCCCTCTGCCGCTCCCCCTGCTTGTGCTCTTTCTCTGACAATTAAATACATAAAAATCTTAAAAGTGATATCAAGAAAACAAAAAGGAGGCAGCGTTGGGTCAGATCAGGGAAGATCAGGGAATGTGGCTTTCAGTTGTTCAGTGACACCTTGTAAGTGTTTGTCTCCAAGGTGCGGTGCCAGGGGGCTGGGGCTGTGCTGGGTATCAGCCCCCTGCAGCCCTCCCCCCCTACCCCACCAGGGAGCCTAGAGGCAGGGGAGGGTCATTAAACCAGATAATCACACACGCTACCAGGTATAAAATTCTGAATCATTACCAGCATCCATAATCTCATTAAAAACAAGTTGTCGTTGGGACGACTGGGTGGCTTAGTCGTTAAGCGTCTGCCTTTGGCTCAGGTCATGATCCCAGGGTCCTGGGATTGAGCCCCACATCGGGCTCCCTCCTCTGCGGGAAGGCTGCTTCTCCCTCTCCCACGCCCCCTGCTTGTGTTCCCTCTCTCACTGTCTCTCTCTTTCTCTCTCTCTCTCTGTCTAAATAAATAAATAAATCTTTAAAACAAAAACAAGTTCTTGTTTGCTGGGCATTATAAATACATAGAGGAGAGCTGCTTTTTCTTGCATTGATATCAAATTCAGTTTACTCTGATCCTATAAATTATTGGCCTTACAGGAATGAGCAGGCGCATTTGGTCCAATTTGTATTAAGTTGTTGAAACATCAGGCAGAGCAGGCGTGCTGGTCACCAGCTCGTAGTCATCAGCTCTGGCCTCCCCTTGCCATTTTTCTTCCTGTGGGGCCCTTTGCCACCAGCCACTTTTCTAGAAGCGGGTTGGGAGGGGAGGCCCGTGTCTCTCTGAGGGGTGGCGGGAGGCTGGTTGAGTCTGGGAGGTGCCCCGCACACACTGGGACGGACGGTTCCTGGGATGCCTGCCCCACTGTTGTGATGTGTGGTGTGAATGGGTCCACAGTGACCTTGGAGGGTTTTCAAAGCTGGGAGCACGCAGGGCTGTGGGCAATCTGCTCATGGCTCCTCGCTCTGCCTCCCACCCCTGCAGGCAGAAGGTGGTGGAGGGCAGCCTGACACACCCCTTTGCCCTGACGCTCTCTGGGGACACTCTGTACTGGACGGACTGGCAGACCCGCTCCATCCACGCCTGTAACAAGAGGACTGGAGAGAAGAGGAAGGAGATCCTGAGCGCTCTCTATTCGCCCATGGATATTCAAGTGCTCAGCTCAGAGCGGCAGCCTTACTGTAAGTGGGGGGCTGGGTAGGGGGTGGCTGGCAGCTTCCCTCGGCCAAAGCCCCCAGTCTGGGGGCACTGACCTCAGAGCAGTGGAGGAAAGGAGGTGCTGGTAGAGGAGAGGGAGATGTATGCAGAGTGCAGGGCTAGGCTGGGGGGCAACTGAGAGAGCTCTCTGCAGAGCTTGGGTGAGGGGCTGCTTCAGGTGGGCCCCCCACCCCAGCTGCCCTCTCTTCGGAGGTGACAGAGGGACTCTCAAGGAAGGTTGCTTTGTTTTCAGGGCCAACAGAAGTTACATAGTTATTGATGAACAATCTGCTGTAAGTTGAGGCTCTCAGCCCGGGGTCCCCATAGGGTGGTGGCTGGGGTCCTTGATGGTGAAAAGCTTGAAACACATGGGCTCAGGGCTCCTGTGACAGGTGGCTAGCAGGGTCCTTGGGGACCAGGGTGCTGTAGAAGATTCCAGCTTCGAACTTAACACTGGGGGCCCAAGGGGGGCAACCGTTGTCGGTGCCAAAGGGAAGGTGGGGCTCTCTGGAATTGTTTTCTGGTGAGAACATCATGGTCCTTAAATGCATCCACACTTGGGGCAGCTAACACCTGGAAGGCAGCCTTAGGGAGAGGAGAGGCACCACCCCATATATCTTCTCCAGTTGACGGGGGGTGGTTCGTACTCTAATTTTGGGGTACTGCACCCCAGCCTGCCCTGAGCAGAGTGAAATGCCGGCAGTGTTCAGTTCAGTTGGTGTTGGTTGTGGGCGGGCTTGGGAAAATGAGAAGGATTGCTGTCAGCACCAAGAGTGTCCAGGCGTGGCCACCAAACATTTGTGCAGATCCCGTGGGGTCCAAGCACGCCTCCGGGATTAGGCAGGCCTCTGCTCCAGGATCTCCCAGTCCATACCGCGTGCGGGGGTAGGTCCTGAGATCCTGGCGGCGGGGGCTGAGGGTGACCTTCACAGAGGAGGCGTCGTCTGAGGGGCCCTGGAGACGGCGAGGGTTTCTTGCTGTAAAGGGTGGGGGGAGGGGCAGGCCAGGGAGGATGCCCCCACGAGGAGTGGTGCGTGGCAGGGGGGAGTGGGGTCGCGGGCCCTGTTCTAGAGCCTTCCCTCAGTCTGCCCCGTCTTCGCCAGTCCACACACGGTGTGCGGAGGACAATGGCGGCTGCTCCCACCTGTGCCTGCTGTCCCCGAGGGAGCCTTTCTACACGTGCGCCTGCCCCACCGGCGTGCAGCTTCACGACAACGGCAAGACGTGCAAGGCAGGTGAGACGGGGGGCGCCGGCTGGGGGCCGGCCTGGCGGGGGGGTGGGGGGCGGCCCCCCGGTCAGCGCCTTGTCCTGTCCGCAGCGCAGCTTTCGCGCGCTCTGGGCTCCGCGTCCAGGGGCACTTGGGCGGCCCAGCAGCTGCGACCGGGCTCCGATCTGGGCTCCGCTGCCAGACAGGCACGCTACCGGGCTCGGGACTCGGGTTCTGGTCCGTCGGGCGAGCTTGCAGGGGGCCGCCGGCACGCCACGCTTGTAGCCTAGATGCTCGCTGTCGCGAACTGCCACGCGGAAACCGTGCGGACTGGAAGAATGACGTCAGTGGGGGAGGACCCCGTGAATCGGGAGGCGCCCCGCGATCCGGTGCCCGACACTATGGCTTCGTCTCCTGCTTTTCTGCTTTTTCCGCGTTGATACGGAATTTATGATTCATTTTTATCCTTGCGTCCCATTTCCATGGTGTCTTCATGCCCTAATAACCCGCCCCATGGAAATTCAGGTTGCAGGCACGTGCTCAATGGGAGAAAACTTTGGGCACACGGAGTTCAGTTGCTGTCCCTCCCTGCGTGCAGGTGTTCTTCTCTACGTCAGGTGTTCACCCACCTCTTTGTTCTCCTCACGAATTCTCAGCACTTGCTGCTTTGAGGACTCCTAGTATGATTATGTTTTAATGAAGTGTCACCTGCTCGTCCGGGGCACTGTCTGAGGCTCTTCCTTGCCGGGTGTCAGGTTCAGGGTGTGCTCTTCCAGAAATGATGCGCATCTAGGATGCGGCCGTCTCTGGGGATGTCCAGGGCCCAGCGCGGCTGGCTAGCACTGGAGTGGGCCCCGGAGTGGCTGGCGAGGGGCTAGTGAAAGACGTCAGGAAGCAGCCACCCCTGGGCCAGTCGCACCTGGGGGAAGGAAAGGGAGACCAGGGCTTACCTGGGGACCTGGGGGCAGAGGGGAGGGAGTGTTACCAGAACTTGAGCACAGGTTTATTTATTTTTTTATTTTTAAGATTTTATTTATTTACTTGGGGGGGGGTGGTGGAGAGCGTGCTCGAGAGAGAGCCCAGGCAGTGGAGAGGGAAAAGCAGGCTGCCCATTGGGCAAGGAGCCCGATGTGGGCTCGTACCCAGGACTTTCTGAGCCGAAGGCAGCCGCCCAACCAACAGAGCCACCCGGGGCCCCATGAGCACTGGTCTAAAACAAAATGTTCAGGGGCCCCTGGGTGGCTCAGTCGCTGGAGCGTCCAGCTCTTGGTTTTGGCTCAGGTCATGATCCCAGGGTTGCAGGATTGAGCCCTGCGTCGGGCTCCACCCTCACCATGAAGTCTGCTTGAGATTCTCTCTCTTCCTCGGCCCTCCCCACTTGCGCTCTCCCTCTCGCTCCATCTCTCTCTCTCTTAAATAAATAAATCTTTAAAAAAAAAAAAAAAGCAAAAAGTTCATCCTGGCAAATCTGAAAAATATGGGGTATACTGAGTTCCACGAATCCACAAGCAATGACCTCATGTCTGTTAAAGGAGCTGGGTGCAGAGAATAAAGCCGTAAATGACACTGGCCTATTCCCGCCCCCCTTCTTAGAGCAAATGTGCTAGTGGGGGTGGGGCCGACAGGAAGCAGGCAGGCAGGCACACAAATGAATAAAACCAATTCAGATTTGGGTCAGAGTGAAGAAAGGACACAACGGGGGTGGGGGGGGGACTCAGATGGGTGGGCGGGGGGAGGGCTGGGATGAAAGGTCAGAGAAGTTCCTTCCCAGGAGGCACCATTCAGGCTGAGACTGGAGGATTACCAGGGAGGAAGGGCAAGGAACAGTGAGAAGAACAGCGTGTGCGGCGGCCCTGAGGCAAGAGCTAGGTGGTGTCAGGACTGACTTCACAGGGGTTTGACCTGTGCAATCACTCAGGGCCCCGAGTTCAGAAGAGCCCTGTGCTTGGTTTAAGGCTCTGTTGTTGCTGACTTGAAATGCTTAATAATTTTTGGGCACGGGGGGCCCCGCATTTTCATTTTGCAGTGGCCCTGCAAATTATGTAGCCAGTCCTGCTTTGTGTATAGGAGAAGCTGGAGGGCATCTGGAGGTCGTCTTCATATTTTGGTGGGTCTTTTTCTGCTGGTTTTCCATGTGCGTCTGTGCATCTTACTTGACATTATCGCAGGAGTATTTGCAATTGCAGGAGGTGTATTTGCTTCTAAAACACGAGTTTTAGTACCGAAAAAGTATTTATCCAATGAAACATCTTTCCCCTGTTGGGCATCTCTGTTTTATTTGTGTTTTTGCTATTTCCGAGTCGTGCTGCCTTGAGAGAGCCAGCTTGGGGCCTGGCCCCAGGGTTAGAGGGATCTGAAGCTGGTGTCTCTTGCTGCCGTGGATTGGTGATCCCTGGCCTAGCCGTGGTGCTGGATGGGGAGGTGATGTCGGCTGTGGGCGGAGGACAGGCATGGCTGAATGCCAGCGTGGTTGCCATCTCTGCCCACCTGGGGTGTCTGGAGCCGGGGTGCACGTGGACATTTGGGGAAGGGGTGAGGGCTGGACACAACCGCCCCCCCCCGCCACGGTGGATCACGCAATAGTGCTGGCCCTTTTGGGGAACTTGTGCAGGCCGCTTTTGTGAAGGGGCCCTGTGAGGGAGGAGACCCACGCATCAGGGTTCCAGACTGGAGTGTGGGGCCTCCTAGAATCCCAGAGTCGTGGCTTAGTGCCCTGCACAGCTGGAGAAGCCTGGAGTTCCACCAAGGACTTGCCCAGACTACCCCGGGGTATAAACGGCTGTTGGTCATCGAGGGTGGACAGCATTTGGGGTCTTGTCGCTCTGTGCCTCTCTTCCTCCCTTGTGAGATGGGGCGGTCACCGGCCACCCCCTGCCCGGGGAGGCCAGGGAAGGACACGGCGTACTGATAGGACTCAGAAGCACTGTGCAGGGCACCCGGTGCGTAGTCAGTGCAGAGTATGTGGTAACCACAGCCACCGTTCACACCGTTGGCGTCTTTCTTCACGTCGGGCCAGAGGAAGTAGGCCAGGTCCTCAGGAGGCCTAAGTTTGCCTCCATCGTCCAAGGGCCCTCCCACCCCCTGGGGAGGGCTGATTTCTTTGGCAGGCAGAGGAGCAGGGACTTTCTGGTTCCCTGCATTCTAATAGCCGGAGCCTCTGAGGTCCGGGCACCCTTGTCTGTAGTTGAGCCTCTGGAGGGCATTCTGTTCTTTTTGCAAACATCCACGGGATGGGGGTGGGGGGCAGGGGGCAGAGTAGAGGAGGTGCCCTGGGGCAAGAGGGCTTCCTGGAGGCCGCTGCACAAGAGGGAGGGGGCTGGACGCTGTTGTGGTGAAGAGGTGTGGGGTGGACCTGGGGGATTAGCAGCGCGGCCTGTCCTGTGGGAAGCTGTCTGGCAGGGGGCTGATCCGCAGCTCCTGGCCTCCTTCAGGAAGGACGGCTAGCTTGCAGAGTCCCCTGGGACCCAGCAGTGCAGGGCCACCTTCCCTGGTCTTGTGAGAGCTGTTTCCATCTCCCAGCTGTAAAGGGCACATTCACCAATAACTCAGTTGGAGAATGCCAAGTGTGAGGAAGAAAATCATTTTTGTTGTCTTTTGGCGCTGCCGGCTTGGGTGGGTGGGGGAATCCATCTGCACAGAGCAGCTCAGGGGACTCAGGCTGAGGCTGCGTCCTTCTGCTTTTGCTCTAGATCCCCTGTAGGGTATGTCACAGGAGAGGGAAGATCCCAGAAGACAGAAGGGATGGGCTGGGGCTCTTGCTCTGCATGAGAGTGTGACCGTTGGGTTCTGTGTTTTTGTAAGAGTGGTTCCCACTCCATGGGCTTCCCACTCATTGACTGGCTGGTTTTGGGGGCTGCATGGGGCTTCTGTAGCTTCCTTCCCCAGAACCACTCAAAGCTGGGGTGGGAAGGGACAGAGTTTCCTAGAAGTTTTGGTTTGAGTTGAGAAGAAATCCAGGAGCTTCTCACAACATTGCAAGGGTTTGCCATCAAGGTGGCTTTCTGGAAATTTGGGGTGGAAATGTGGGGGATATCTGTCTGTCCATATTTCTTAATCCAGAGGGATCGGGGCACGAGTGAGGAATGGATTCTGTCTTTGAGGGGCTTTCCTTCTGTTTGGGCGACAGACACAGCGAGTCAGAGATGGGGCCGTGAGCGGGGGCCGAGGGCTTGGGACTTCACAGCACGCGACAACTCCACTGGCTGACTGCGTTTTAGGGTGCAGATCTCCTGCCCTCCAGGGTTTATTCCTGACCTCAGAATATCACGTTAAAGGAAAGTGTTTGATGAAGACGCCGTGGTTGTTTTCCTTTACTCGAGTGGCCTTCTAGGCTGCCCCGCATCCGCCGGTGCGTATAGTTTTGCCTGCTGGTGGGTCTAAATTACACGCCGAGTGTGGATTTTGACCGCTGACGTTGTGCAGGCAATTGTGAACGCGGCCTGGAGATAGCAACTGGCAGCACGAGGGTAAGATGGAGAAAGCAGACCCTGAATCCTGCTGGTTGCCTCTGCCCAGAGTGGAGCTCGGAGGTCCCAGCGTGCGGGCACCCGGTGCAGGGCCCCTCGCTGGCCGGAACTGAGCAGCACGCGTGGATACCGCCGGCGCTCGGGAGAGGCTTGCTGGCAGCTGGTGGGAGGGTGGGATGCAGGGCCGGCACAGGAAGATCTCGTCTGGGCCATGGAATCGGTGAGGTCCAGTGCCCCCGGGGGTGAAAACTGAGGCCGCACGCTGAGGGTCAGGAGGTCCTGGTCTAGAGGAAAGGCTTTGGGGAAGGAGAAATGGAGCGTCCCAACTTCCGCTCTTCTGAAAGGGGAGGCGTCAGAGGCGACATTCGCGGTATCGATCGTGGCTTTGGTCTGTAGTTGAGAGTCTGCCAGAGACTTTTGGGGTGGTGAGGAAATTCAGTCTCAGGGAGACCCAGAATTTAAAGCAATTTCCTGTCATGTGATGGCTTTGTATGTCCGCTTATCATTCTATGATACCGGCACTCACATCCCGGCTGTGTGATCTTGGGAAAATAACTCAGCCTCTCTGTGCTTTCAGTCACTTCACCTGTAAAAAGAGATGATAACAGTACCTGATTCTTGGGAGGAAGGCCTGGCTGCCCAACAAGTAGGAGTGTGCTTAAATTTGAACTTGAACTTGGAGCCAGGCAGGCACTCTGATTGGATGCCAGAAGAGCAATTCTTCCCTGAACGTTTGGAATCAGAAGTAGATGATGAGGCTGGGTGGTGGCGAGAGGAGGCTCGAGGGGGCGTGGGGTGGGTGCGGGAGCCCTCCTCGACACTGCCAATGGGAAACGGGTGGAAGAGTGACGTGTGTGTCCTGAGTGCACTGGGCACGTGGCTCGCTTTCCAGGGATGAAGGCCAGCATGGGGCTGGGCAAGATTGGGGTCCGAGGCAGGGGTCTGGATGTGTCAGAATTACTCAGGCCCTGACGTCACATCCAGGTCGCCCAGCCCTAGCAAATCAGAGTCTCCAGGACAAGGGACGGGCGTGGGAGGCAGAGGGCTGAGTCTGCGCTTGACACGCGCCCAAGGCAGGCTGATGTGTTGCAGTTGGGGAACCCTCCGCACTGCTGGAAACATCTCAGGACCCGAAGCCACGGCCTGAGGCATGACTTGCGGATTCCTGGGGCTTTCACTCTGAGCGTCTGACCATTTATGCTGTGGAGTTGAATCGGAAGAAATTTTCGTGATATGCATGAGTCCTATTTTTCCCTGCTTTTGAGCAAATGAAAGCCAGCCCTGTGCAGGGAGTTGGTGCCTTGCCCCAAGGAAGGGGCTTAGGTGGCAGTGATGCTCAGACCCCCGTGAATGGGGCTGTGACAGCCCAGGGCCTGCAGACTGCCCCCTGGAAGCAGAGGATGACACGGGGCGGGGTGTGGCCTTCTCACCTGTGAAATGGGGAGAGCAGGATGACTCTGCTCCGTGCAGCTGGTGGGTCAGATGAGAGGCTGCTTCCCACAGTGCCTGGGTGGGGGCCGCACAGACAGGACGGGAGACTCGGACTCCCTTGCCTTGGATCAACAGTGTCTTGTGTCCCGTGTGTGGGTGGGGTGACACCCACTCGCTGCAGGGTGCAGTGTCTCAGGTCCCCCAGTCCCTCCCGACGTGGCCCCCGTGGGGGTCCTGTAGGCTCTGAGACTAGGAAGGATGTCAGAGCAAGTGGCCCCCTCCTAGGCCGCAGCTCGGCAGGGGGCCGGCGAGGGGGCTTGGTGAGACCCAGGGGGCCTGAGTGACTCTTGTCTCGCGAGCCAGTGGGAGAGGATGCCTGGGCCAGGCTGCGATCCCACGCACCGTGCGTCCGCCAGCGCCAGCCTCCCGCACCCCTCCCCGGCAGCCTGGCCCACGGAGGCGCCCAGCTGGCTTTGGTTTTCCCCATGTTTTTCCAATTATGTGGGATGGGCTAAAAACAGCAGTAGCGGGGCCTTATTTGGGAGCTCCCACCACCAGGAAGCCTGGTGCTCTCCTTGCTCCAGCTCCCACGGTGGCTCCTTGTGGAACGTGCCCCTGTTGTGACATTCGTCCCCGTGCATTCCTCACCACTGGGGGCTTTCTGGGCAGTGTGTGTCCCTGCTCGGGGCCTGAACGAGCTGGGCAGGTCACTCGCTGGGGCTGTGTCCGGGGCAGTGGGGCCAGGCTGCCACCCTGTTTTGTGCCCTCCACCGTGGTGGGGCGGGCGGATGGGCGGCTCGGGCTTCATGGTTTACGGGTCCACCTGCTGCACCTCGCCAAGAAGTGGTGTGAACAGGTGTTCGCGGGGACAGGAAACAAAAGGTCGAGGGGCTATGGTGGGCCGAGGTGGGGGGGCCGGCGGGGGCGGACAGAGGGTGTCACTGACGGGTGTGACGGCCAGACTGACAACTGGGGCCGTGTCTCGAAGCCCCTCACGTTCATCCGTCTTTCTGGGTGGATTAGCCGAGGCTCAAGGCCGAGGAATAAGGGGCGCGTTTGTTTCCAGTCTGACTGTCTTGTCACTTACCGGGGAAGTAGGTCAAAGGGAAAAGAAAGGAGGCCCTTGTGGCCGAGGCCTCCGCCGCCCGGGCCGTGACTGGCGTTGACTCTGCAACCAGAAGGCAGCTGCTGTTCTCAGCCATGGACCGTGAATTTGTAATAGCAAGAAAATCAGATTGCACAGTCCCAGGAAATGGTGTCACAAGTCCAAGCACTGACTTTTTTTTTTTTTGGCCGGGGGGGAATGAAGGTATAGCTTGCAGACAGTAAAACACACAGAGTCTGAGCGTCTGCTGTGATTAGCTTTGACAGTTGGATACATCTACCTCGCCACCACCCCCGTCCGGATACAGAACATTTCCAGCACCCAGAAAATTCCCGGGTGCCCCCTGCAGCCCCCCTGCCCACCCCGCTGGGCAGCCCCGTCCTGACTTCCAACACCACGGGTTAGTTTTGCCTGTTCTGGAGCGTCCCAGAAACGGAACCACACAGCATGTGCTCTTTTGTGTCTGAGCCTGAAGACTAACTTCTAAATCTAATAAAAGAGAAGAGGGGAGTATGCCATATTCTTAGAGAAAACTGTCATCCTAGGGCCGGGCGATGAGACCGGGTGGGGCCTCCGGGGTGCCCCAGGTCCACCGGTGGAGAGTGACGCTGCCGTCACTCCCCGTGCTGGCCCCCAGCCCGTCCAGTGTCCCCCTTGCTGGTGCCACACGAGTCTAGCTCCAGCCCGGCCCCAGAGCTCAGGCAACTTCTTTCGTCTGTGGAGTCAGGTTCTGGGCTTGAGGTCCAGGCCCTGGTGAAGCCCCCAGGCTGCTAGAGAAGGGCCTCACCTGCCCCAGCCCTGCCCACCACGTGCCCCTCCTGCCGGCTCTGGCTTTGGGGATGGCTGCAGGTCCTCTGTCTTGGTTCCACGGACCGTGCCCTGGTGCGTCTGCCCTTCCCAATTCCCAGGGCCCTGGGGTGAGCTGATTGCCCATGCGTGCTGGGCTGACGCCGGGGCCTCTGACTTGTCCTCAGACCGAGGCCAGGAGGCCAGGAGGCTCTTTTTCATCCCTGGCCTCCTATTCCAACTAAAATGGATGGTTTGCTCCTTTCCCACCCACCTTTTTGCCTTTGCCTGTGCTGTGCCCATTGCCGGGAGCACCCTTCCCTGTGGCTTCTCGCCTCACATTCCCACAGGCCTCCATTCAGACGGCCCCAGCCCCTCTGGGAGATGTGTTAGGTGTGTTATGATGTGCTCCCACATCCACGGCACGGGAGGGATCCTGGCTTCCCGCGGGACCAGCGTCGGGCCCAGGAAAGTTGATTAGGCGCCTTCAAGAGCCTTTGCCCTGGCAAGCGCTGAGGTTTTTTGGTCATCCTGGGGCCTGACTGCACCCTTGTCCTCTCCCTGCCACCCCAGGTTAGGGGGAGAATCAGGGCATTTGAGTTTGGCCTTCGCCCTGCACGATGTGGTTGTGACCTGATGAAATGCAGGATCTTCGTGTCTCGTTGACCTGGGAGTGAGTATCAAACAAGCTCACGTTTCCTAAAGCGCCTTATGAACTGTAAGGTGCGGGGGCGCCTGGCTGGCTCTGTTGGTTAAACGCCCGACTCTTGACCTCAGGTCTTGATCTCAGGGTTGTGAGTTCAAGCCCCACGTTGGGCCCCATGCTGGGCGTGGAGCCTACTTTAAAAAAAGAAAACAAGAAGGCCTGTAAAGTGCAGTGCACTTGAGTTAGGTTGAACCACACGGCCCATCCCCACCAACCTCCTTCCTTGGTTCTGGCCTCGCTGCCAGGGTGGGGTGGACAGTAGCAGTAATAATCCTGCCCTGGGCTGCCGGGCAGGCACGCTTCTGAGCGCTGTATCACTGGTCAGAGGGGCTGGGGCCAGCCTGCTTCGGAGGTTTGGGCAGTCAGAGCTTGCTCAAGGCCCCAGAGGAAGGGATAGAGGTGGGATTTGGACCCAAGCAGCCTGCCCCGTGTTGCTGGGGCCCCGGGGAGCTTTTATGTGCTGTGGCGCGGGGGTTGGGGGGGTGGGTGGCGTGGCCGCCACCACCTCCAGGAGCCACAGGGCAGGAAGGATTGCTGCTGTACATGGAACACCTGCAGTATGCCTGGGCTCGGGAAGGCACTCTGTGCTTTTTCTGTGTTTTTGTTTTTTTAAAGATTTTATTTATTTATTTGAGAGAGAGCGTGAGAAAGGGAGCATGAGCAAGGGTGAGGGGGAGAATCAGACTCCCCGCTGAGTGGGGAGCCCAATGTGGGGCTCGATCCCAGGACCCTGGGATCATGACCTGAGCTGAAGCAGATGCTTGCTTAACCGAATGAGCCACCCAGGTGCCCTGTGTGTGTGTGTGTGTGTGTGTGTGTGTGTGTGTGTGTGTGTGTTAAGATTTTATTTATTTATTTATTTGACAGAGACACACAGCGAGATCAGGAACACAGCAGGGGGAGTGGGAGAGGGCGAAGCAGGCTTCCCGCGGAGCAGGGAGCCCGATGCGGGGCTCGATCCCAGGACCCTGGGATCATGACCTGAGCCGAAGGCAGACGCTTAACGACTGAGCCACTCAGGCGCCCCGTGTGGTTTTTTTTAAAGAGCTGAGCCATATGCCCAGAGAGGTTGGACCGGGCCTTTTCCATCATGTGAGTCCCCGACTGTATTATATCGTCCAACCCCATGTTCTTGTGTTTCAGGTGACCAGGGGTCGCCCACCTTTAATTGGTCCAACCAACTGCACTTTGTTCACAAGTGTCTCTCTCTCTCAAGACCCTCTGGCCTGGGTCATGAGCCTCCAGGCCATGTTTCTGCTGCTCGTTCAAAGAGAACGTGGCCTGAGGTGGGTCCCCGGGGCATGCTTGGTGCCACCAGGAGTGGGACTTGTGCTGGGGCTGTGGCCTTGGGCTCAGAGGCTCATTGACTTTGTCACGGGACCACCCAGCCTCGCTGTGAGGAGACAGAGGTCAAGTTGCTCACTCCCAGCCACTCAGTGAGGAAATGGGGGCCACGGGTGGGTGTGGCTTTTGGCTGTACGGCCTGTGTGGTGAGCAGCCCCTGAGGGGAGGGGGAAGGGCAGGTGGCAGAGGACCACGTGAGGGGCTGACTCCTGGCAATAGGAGAGCAAGGGAGTCACGAGGCAGGCACCGACCTTGCTGCCCTGGCCGCCCTAGGCCTCAAGGCAGAGGAGTGACTCTCCCATTTTACTGCTGTGCAGACAGAGGCCTGGACCCTGGGGCCGAGGTGACAGCCTCCCACACGCTTGTATGAGGGCCCGGGGTGGGTCATGCAGACAGCTGCTCGGGCCTCAGGTTTCCAGTGGAGCCAGTGCCTGGCCCGGCCACTTCCGCTGTGGTCACTCGGCACGGTCTCCTGGGCCAGGGCGCCGGGCTGTGGTCTCAGCGCCTGTCCAACAGCTTACCCCAGGGGGCCGTGGAGAAACTTAATCAATTGCTAAAAAACAAAAATAAGTTGGCTGCCTACCAGCTGTGAAGCTGTTTATGGCTTTAGAGACGGTAGTGTGGAGGGCGGCCTGCGCTGGCACCCGGCTCTGCCCATATGAAGCCAGGGGTGGGGGCGGTGAGGGGGGTCGGGGCCGAAGGGAGGCGGGAGGCTCCGCTTGACGAAAAGAAGCTGGTAGGAGCCGCCCTGGGGGCGTGGTGTAAGCCTCTTGATGGGGATCCGTCCTTTCTTGGAGATGTCTTTGGTTCAGTGGGGACAGTTGTGATGGTCACTCTGCCAACTGGGAAGGCCAGGCCCTGATGCCGGGTGAGCGGGTGGGGGGGCGCAGGGCTTGGGGGCGCTGCCTCTTTTCATCTGTGTTGATTTGGTCGGTCCACATCCTGGGACGTGTGGTTTTACTCATCGTGAAAAATCCTTTCCCGTGTTGGGGTGCAGAGGGGATTAACCAACAGGATCTTCCAGGTCTCCACGCTGGACCACCTGGCAGGGGGCTCTCCTCCAGGGCTGTCCAGGGGCTGTGGATCCTTCTGCCCTGTCCCTCCTCCTGTGGTTCTTCCCTCCCCCTCAGCTCAGAACCTGGAGGCCAAATAGGTCAACCCCGCGTGGCCGCTCCGTTCCCGCTGCTGGGACAAGTGAGAAGGCCTTGTCCCTGGAGCCAAGCCCTCCTCACCACCGCGAGAACCACAAGGCCTCTCCGCATAAGCCGGGGCAAAGTCTTGATGTTTTCTTGTTGAAAAGTTACATTTGTGATCACCCTTGAAAGGAACACATCACCCAAAATAACAGAAAGTAAAACCCACCCAGAGAGGACCGCTGCTAACCTTTGGCTGTTTCTTGCTCCTCTGTCCCTCTGCTTGCGTTCAGGTCTGGGTTTGCACGATGTCTTCATAGCATGGCCCCGTCGCGCCCTGACCTCCTCCACCGCTCGGCGGGCATTTCCTTCCCCAGCCCTGCTCCAGAGCCCGGTGCTTTCGCGGGCCCTTCGTTTATTTGCTGTTCTTGTGTTGTGGGGTATTGACATTGCCTGCAGGCCCTTTCCCGCGGGTTTGGGTTTTGCAGTGATCGCGAGGCCATGGTGATCCTGGGCAGCCAGGAACCCGCGTGCATGTCTAGCGGCTGCTTTGGTCTGGGCTTGCCGAGGGGAAATTGCCAGGTCAGAGGGTCCCCAAGCCACACTGCCGTCCAGGAAGCGCGTGCTGGGCTCCGTCCTCTGGGAGGCGGGGGCCTGCCGCAGCCACGCCGAGTGACCGGCACTTTCCACCTCCAGCACCTTCCTCAGGTTACTCGTCTCTCCTGTTTGTTGCTGGGGTCTGGGTGGTTTCCTTCTTGACTTCGATGCCGTCCAGTGAACTTAAAAAACGACAGACTTTACCTTGCACGGCAGTTTCAGGCTTACAGGAAAATCGAGTGGAGGGTCCTGAGAGTTCCTGGGTATCTGCCCTCCCTCCCGACACGGTTTCCACCGTGACTAGGATGGGCCGTCTCATGTTGTGAAAGGTATACACGCGCGTGTCAGCCGAGGGGCCGCAAACCTCGCTCAGCCCCTGGGCCACGAGGCTCGAGGCCTGTTTCTCTGCAGCCTTGGAGCTCTGAAAGGTTGGGACGTTTTTGCACGGTTGAAAAGAGACTCACAAGAAGGATGTTTTGTGACACAGGAAAAGGAGAGGAAATGCGAATTTTGGTGTCCCTGCGTGACGTCTGGCTCGCATCCCCCTGCTTCTGTGCCGTCTGCCACAGCTTTCGCGCTGGGACGCCGAGCTGGCCGCCGGCGACAGTCGGGGTCATGGCCTGCAGAGCCTAGCATGCTGACGGCTGGTCCTTTACAGAAGACGTGTGCAGACCCCCGCTGGAGACCAGAAGGAAGACCGAGAATGGTCCCAAGATAGCCGCTGTGGACGTTTGCGTGTGTTTCCTGCCAGGAAAGGAAGCTTTGGTTCATCTGTGGGAGCAGATTTTGTTCCAGGGAGGCTTTTGTTTGTCTTGTGGCTGGGCTCCTGCTGCATGCACAGCATGCTGTTTGCACGAGGCTTCCTTGTAGGCGGTGGTGGGCTCAGCGCTGTCCCGGCGTCCGGAGTGCATGGTGTCCATGGGCTAGCTCCATTCCCATCCATCCCAGTGGCAGCAATGGCCCGGCGCGCTCTGGAGCCCCCCACCCCCACCCCCCGCCCCTTGGACCTGCCTCTCCTTCCACGGAACATCTCCTCTCACCTCTGCTCCCCACCTCTTGTGGGTTGCATTGTGTCCCCAAGAAGACATGTTGAGTCCCCGGAATGTGAATGTGACCTAACTTGGAAACAGGGTGTTTGCAGGTGTAACCAAGTTAAGATGAGGTCATACTGGAGTAGGGTGGGCCCTGAATCCAATGACTATTGACCTTTATAAGAGGGAAATTGAGACACAAAGGTGCGGGGGAGGAGGCTGTATGAAGGCAGAGGCAGAGGTTGGAGTGGTGAAACCACAAGCCAAGGAATATCCAGGGATTGCTGGTAACCACCAGAAGCTGAAAGAGGCAAGGACGTCTCCCCCAGAGCCTTCAGAGGGAGCTTGGGCCTGCCAGCCCCTGGCGTTTTTCCTTCTGGCCTCCAGAACCGTGAAGGAGTCCGTTCCCACTGTTATGAGCCTCCCCGTTTGTGCTGATGTGTTACGGCAGCCTTTTCCTGCATCTGGCTGGGTCCGTGTGACCCACAGGACGGTGCCCTGGGATGGAAGGCAGCTTGGTCCGGAGGGATGTTGGCAGGGAGGGATGGTGTTGAACTTGACGTGCCCGTGACATTGGGCCATCCCTCAGGTCGGCTTTTTTGTTTGGAGAACGCCGGCTGCCAGGAAGGCTGTGCCCTGGCCTGTGGTCAGTGCCCCGCACTTGGCCCCAGGACAGGGGCGCTACCCTTCTTTCCTGCGCGTGTGCATGCAGTGAGGAAGGGGGAGGTCAGGAGTCCGCCCGAAGGAGGCTCCGGGGACGGCTGCCCAGCCAGCGAGGGGAAGGTTTCACTTTCCTTGGCAGCACTGTGGGGCAGGCTATTTGTTTAAACAACCCCAAAGAAAACCATTTGGCCAAACTGTTAGTTTCTAAACAATTTACTTCCCTAGTGTTTAAACAAACTCCTACCCAGGATCTGTGTCTGGTCCCAGGGAGGGGGGTGGCCTCTCCTCCTCTTGGCCCTGGCACAGTGCCCTACACCCACCCAGGTGGCCGGAGGCCGGGGCTGCCGCTCAGACCTCGCTGCTGACAGCCTTGGAGGTCACCTGTGAGTAGCAGCCTCTGTGAGCGAGCGGCTGGGGGTTCTGTCTCCGCAGCTGCCCCCCCACCCTGCCCGCCGGCCTGGTCCTGGACAGAGTGCTCCACCCCCTCTGTGCTTCAGGCAACAGGCTGGGCTGTGACTCTCGCCTGCATGTCCCCGTCTTCTAGGCAAAGCTCAAATAAAAACTTCAAAGGCTCTGCAGCCCAAGGGGAGTCACACCCCCCTCCTTGGAGTCAATTATCACCTACAGATTTATCCTGGCACTTAATTACTGCCTCAGCCACAGAGACTTAATTCTAAGGGATGCTGACAATGGGGTTCCCTGGCGGTGGGGTGTGCTGGCGGCTTTGTATTGACCTGGTTAATGGAAGGCTGGGGCTGGGCACACTTCACCCCTGATGGCTCTGTGCCCCTTGGGGACACTCTGCTGGAATCCGGTACATGGTCACAGCCACATGATTCTGAGGTTCTTGGAGCCAGAGGCCAGACTCCCCATCTCAGCTGGCCCCCTTAGCAGGCCCACCTGTAACCCCAGCTCTCCTCCCTAGTCCCCATTCACTGATGGTCTTCCTCCCTAAAGGGCTCTGCCCTGTGGTCCCAGGAGCACCGGGGGTGGGGGATCCTGTGTCTGTTTTGCCCACCCCCATCCCCAGTTCCTGGTCCAGGGCCTGGACTAAAGTAGCTGCCTGCAGAGATAACTGGTGGGGTGACCAAGCCAGCTGGGCGGCCCGTCAACATCGGGCTTCCTGTGTGTGCCATCTTCCGAGATCCAGGTGTTTGTGGGACCTTGTTTTTCCACTTGCTCCTGTGTGCCCTGGGTCAGGGAGCTTAACCTCTCTGAGCGTCAGGTTCCTCATCAGTAAAATGGGGCATAATCATACCTCTTGGATTGGTGTGAGGATAACACTGTTTTAGGTGATTGTGTCTGGAGGACCATAGCAACAGGGATGGGTGAAGCAGGCTCTAAATGTGTTCTGCGGGGCACCTGGGTGGCTCAGTCGGTTAGGCGTCTGACTCTTGATTTTGGCTCAGGTCGTGATCTCAGAGTCCTGAGGTTAAGCCCCGAGTCAGGCTCCGCGCTCAGCAGGGACTCAGCTTGCGGTTCTCATTCCCTCTCCCACTGCCCCTCCCCCCGCTCATGCTCGCTCTCCCTCTTCTCAAATAAATAAATAAAAACCTTAAAAAAAATGTGTTTTGGGACAGAGCATTGGTTTCCCTGGGGACCAGTGTTTTCTCTGGGGAGGAAGTGCTGCTTGAAGTCAAGTGGGGTTTGACACCCACCTTTCCGCCTTGCACAGTGAGCAGCCCCGGCCTCCGCTTGGGAGCCCAGCAGCCTCTTTGGACAGTTCTATAGACGCCCTCTTAGGGCTCTTCCCGGCCGTGCCCTGGGCGGGCTTCCCACATCCCTCCTTGGTGGCAGATAAAGCCAGAGCCCTTCACGGAGTCTGGTTTATGGTTCCCTTGATGTCAGAGCTAGACAGAAATTCAGACACCATCAGGTTGGGCCAATTCTTCACTATAAATGGGAAGACCAGAGCCCAGAGAGGGTTAGGGACCTGTCCAGAGTCACACAGAGAATTCTGCCCTGTGTTCTCCCTGCTTGTCTTAGGATGTGCCTCTGCTCTGGGTGTGGCTCTGGGTCTGCAGGGAGCCAAGGAGGCATGTGCCGGAATCCCAGTGAACCATTAAGTGTGGTGCCCTTGCAGAGGGGCAGTGTGTGTGTGTGTGTGTGTGTGTGTGTGTGTGTGTGTGTGTGGTCAGCCCATCCACTGGGGTAAGGGTGGCAGTGTGTGTGTGTGTGTGTGTGTGTGTGTGTGTGTGTGTGTGTGTGTGTGGTCAGCCCATCCACTGGGGTAAGGGTGGCAGTGTGTGTGTGTGTGTGCGTGTGTGTGTGTGTGTGTGTGTGTGTGTGTGGTCAGCCCATCCACTGGGGTAAGGGTGGCAGGAAAGCTTCCTGGAGGAGGAGGAGGAGGAGGTGTGTGACCTGGGCCTTGAAGGAGAGGTCAGATGTCAACAGAACATTTTGGGAATGGAGCCCAGAGGAAGACAATTTATTAAAATTCAGAATTCCCCTCCCCTCCTTCCAACACCCCAAATCAGGACCAAATCTGAATTTGGGTGTCGGGGGTTTCCAGAGCAGTCAGGCACTTGGGGTACGTCGTGAGCGCTGCCTGCCTCGGTTTCCCGGCCCTGGGCTCATAAAGCCGTTGCTGTCGCGTGTGCGCCCTCTAGGGGAGGAATTGGATTATGAGCTCTGGGCCTTGGAGCAGGACGGTGAGGATCCGGGTCCCCACCCTTACTTGAAATGCCGGGCAGGGGACCCCAGGTGGACTCTGCAAGGCACCGGGCTCCGAGGGCTCTGCCATGGTGGCAAGAAGTTGGCACCGGATGCAGGAGAGAGTCTGCTGTTTGAGAGCTGTAGCTTGACCAGGCAGCTGGCTGCAGAGGCCTGGGCCTGGGGGCCTGAGTTTGATGGATGTGCCCAGCTGGTTCTGCCCCTGTCCCCATCCTGCGTTGCTGCATAACTTGAGGTGGGTCCTTCCCCATTCTGGGCCTTTCCAGTCGGACCAGGCAATTGGCCCCAAAGTGCCAGAAGCAGTCTCTGGACCTAATCTTGGTTCTGTGGGTCCTTGAGACCAGAAGGGGCCAGAACGAATGAGTGAACAAGGACCCAGCTCTGGCGGAGGGAGTCACGTCCTGGCCCCAGCAGCCTTGAGGCGTCCAGGCCAGGGTTGGGGAGCACAAGAGGCTCCATGTGCTATTTGCCCTGGAAGTTCGGACAGATTGCAGCAGGGAGGGTCCAGGATAGAGTCAAAATATTAATACTGCTGGGGTGGCAGAGGAAGACTGGGGCACCTGCCCCCCAGGTGCTCACCCTTGTCAGTAAGATGGCCAGGTGGGAAGGACTCAGGCCGGGCAATGATGTGTGCACTTAGGTGACATGAAGCTGCCTTGGGGGGTGAGCGGGGCGTGGGTAGGGCCTCAGGGAAGAAGTAGCATCTGAGCTGAGCCATGAAGGGTGAGCAAGTAGAAGTGGGGCCCAGTGGGGGTTTTGAGAAGTGTGTCTTTGACAGTGGCAGTCTGGAGCCCAGTGCCTGTGTGGGACTTGCATTTGGAACTGGTTTGTGGCCGGGAGAGGGGCTTGCAGGGAGGGGGTAAGGGGCACGGAGTGTGAAGCAGCTCTTCCACAGTGGTGGAAGTCAGGCGGCTGTGTGGCTTTCAGCTGGTTGCTTGACCTCTCTGTGCCTATGTGATCTCATCTATAAGATGATGATCCAACGCGTGCCGGCCTCATAGAGCCCTCACCAGGATGAGCCAGTGACTGCATAGGAGGGTCTCGGCCAGTGTTACCTAAAGTCACCGGTTGTCTCGAGGAAGCTCTGACCCCGGGGGCTGGCTGAGCCCCTCCCTGCCATGCCCAGCACAGGCCTGGTCTGCTGTCCTGCTGCAGGCCTCTGACCCCACTGCGTGTGCATCCACAGGGGCTGAGGAGGTGCTGCTGCTGGCCCGGCGGACGGACCTGCGGAGGATCTCGCTGGACACACCGGACTTCACCGACATTGTGCTGCAAGTTGATGACATCCGGCACGCCATTGCCATCGACTACGACCCGCTGGAGGGCTACGTCTACTGGACGGACGACGAGGTGCGGGCCATCCGCAGGGCGTACCTGGACGGGTCAGGGGCACAGACGCTGGTCAACACCGAGATCAACGACCCCGATGGCATCGCGGTCGACTGGGTGGCCCGTAACCTCTATTGGACGGACACGGGCACCGACCGCATCGAGGTGACCCGTCTCAATGGCACCTCCCGCAAGATCCTGGTGTCTGAGGACCTGGACGAGCCCCGGGCCATCGTGCTGCACCCCGTGATGGGGTAAGGCTGGGGGTGGGCGGACCTCCCACCTGGCGGGGGCTGTAAGCCAGACCACCCAGAGGTGAGAGAGACTAGTGGTTCTGGAACTTTCTCCAGCATCAGAATCCCCCAGAGCAGGGCTTGTTAAAACGAGGGTGGCTGGGCCCTCTTCCCAGAGTTCCGATTCAGGAGGTCTGGGGTGGGGCCTGAGAACCTGAATTTCTCACAAGCTCCCTGGTGATGCTGCTGCTGGTCCAGGGACCAGACTTTGAGAAGTTCTGACACAGGCTGTCAGGTACACGTATACAGGGCCTGGAGAGCTTGGGTGAGTCATTTCTTTCCATGGGCCTCACCCTTCTCACCTGCAAAATGGAATGGTTCACCAGGGTGATTTCTAGGCTGATCATGGTACGTACTTACTACATACGGGCCAGGCCTCTTCTAAACGCTACACACGGTGACTCTTTGCCTCCTCCTCTCTCCCTGGGAAGTGGGTGCAGTTGTACAGTAGAGGAAGCTGAAGCCCAGAGAGGTTAAGGGACTTGCCTAAGGTCACACAGCCAGGAGGTTGGGATTGGACCCGGCAGTGTGGCTCCAACTATCCGTTTTAGGATTCTGTGAAAACAGCTTGTCGGTCGACGTAGGAGCCTTTCTGAGAACCTCCGCAGCTCTGGAGGGCAGCAGCGCCCCCCCTGGGGGCTCACGACCAACAATGGGAAACTGGGAGGAGGGAGGAGGAACAGTTGGAGCTCTTGGCAGGTGGAGCTGGGGCTGCAGGGAAGCCTCTGGCCCTCCGTGCAGGATGTGGGCGGTGTCCTGGAGACAGCCTGCAGTGGGGCTGGGAGGACGGGAAGGAGGCCTGGGAGCCGTGCCTCGTGGGGACCAGCAGAGCTACAGCAACAGTAACCACGGCCACTGCAGGGGCTGCCGGCCGCGGTGCACCCCCGGGGTGTCAGGTGCTTGTCTCATTTCCCCGCGGCTGAGGCTCAGAACCTGCGGTGACCCGTTTGCGGTGCCTGCTGGGAGAGCTGGGCCTCTTGGCTCGTCTGCCCGTGGAGCCTGTGCTCTGCACACAGGAGCCCTTCGGCTGCTTGGAGAAGGTTCCCCCCCCCAACCTCGGCCTCCTCCCTGGCTCTTGGCCCCTCCAGCCCACGGGCCTCTCGGCAGGGCGTCTGCTGTCTGCCCACCTGCAGGACGGGAGGGGAGGCTACCAGCCCGCTTCGAATCCCAGGGCCCCATGTCGTGAAGCCCACGCTGTGGGCACCCCCATTTCCCGTGGAGTCCCTGGTCCTGTGTGGGGGGCTTGGTGCTCACCTGTGCAGTGAGCTAGCGTTGCCTGAGCACCTCCTGCCGGATGGGGAGGGCATGGTCCTCAGCCCTGGGGGGTGCAGCAGGGACGAGACAGACAGCGTCAAGGACATGTGCTTCTTCTCCAGCCTCATGTACTGGACAGACTGGGGGGAAAACCCCAAAATCGAGTGCGCCAACCTGGATGGGCAGGAGCGGCACATCCTGGTGAACACGTCCCTCGGTTGGCCCAATGGCTTGGCCCTGGACCTGCAGGAAGGAAAGCTGTACTGGGGAGACGCCAAGACGGACAAAATTGAGGTGAGTCATCCGCACCGGTGGGCGTTGGTTCCTGGAGCTGTTTAATATAGGTTGTGCCGCCTGGCACAGCCCGGCAGGCCTGGAGCCCTGAGTTTTAGGCAGAAGCCAGGCCTGGCCGCCCTGGAGCCCATCACGTGTACCAGGCGGGCATCGGACGGATGCCTGTGCTCTGCTGTTTTTGTTTTTGTTTTTTTAAAGATTTTATTTATTTTTTTTAGAGAGAGAATACGTGTGCAGTGCACGTGCGAGCAGGGTGGTGGGGGGGAGAGTCAGAGGGAGAGGGAGAGAGAGAGAGAATCCCAAGCAGGCTCCACACTGAGCACAGAGCCCGACCTGGTGCTCGATCTCATGATGCTGAGATCATGACCTGAGCCAAAATCAAGAGTCAGACGCTTAACCGACTGAGCCACCCAGGCGCCCCTGTGCTATATGCTATTTGGACAAATAGGATCCTTGAAAAAAATAGTTCATTATGATACATTTCTGAGGCCTTAAGGAGATGTGTGGCCGAATGAAAGCCGTCATAGGATATACCGTGGTTGTGTAAGATGTTGTCATGGGGAAGCTGGGTGAAGGGCACACGGGAGCTCCCTGAGTGACTTTTTGTGTGTCTTAAACTATTTCAGAATACAAAATCTTTGTTTTTAAATGTATTTATTTGAGAGAGAGAGAGGAAGAGAGAGCATGTGCAGGTGTGGGGGCTGGGGCAGAGGGAGGGGGAGGGGAGAGAGAGAGAATCCCAAGCAGACTGCCTGCGGAGCACAGAGGCCGATGCCGGGCTTGATCTCATGACCCTGAGATCATGACCTGAGCCAAAATCAAGAATCGGCCACTTAATTGACTGAGCCACCCAGGCGTCCCTCAGAATACAAAATCTTAATGAAAAATCACATGCAAGTGCCCACCGCCCAGCTTAAGACAGAAAATCTTATCAACGTAGTTGAAGCCAGAGGTGACCGCTACTCTGAGTTTGGTGCCGCGTTCCCAAGACGTTTTCTTTTACTACACGGATGTCTCCCTGAACAGTATGTCGTCTTGTTTTGCGTGAGTCTATGTGATTAATAAGTGGTGTCCACATGTGTTCTTTGGCAAACTGCTTTTTGCTCATGGGTGTATTTTTTGGAGGTGCTGTCAATACGACGGTTAAATTTGTCCCTGTAGCAGGGAAGCCGCCGACGTTTGTGCCTCTCCTCGGTGTGGACGCCTCCCTCAGTTCTGGTCACTTCTGGGATCCTCCTCCTCTGCTTCTGGTCACATCGCTGCTTATTGACATCCCTGGGGGGTCACCTTCGCTCCTCTCCTGGCTTGGTGGGGAGCCCCCCACCAGGCAGCTTGAGGGGGGAGGGTGGGAGCGAGGATACCGACGTATGTCTCTGTTGCACGGTTTCAAGCCACGCTTCTGAGCAGGACCGGGAAGGGGACTCAGGGCTGGGTGGGTGCTTCTCCCACACAAGTCTCTGCCAGAGTGGCCGTTTCCTGTCGGATTCCCTACAAATGACCTTGTTGCTAAAGGGAGTTTCTCTGGAGCCTCTGAGCCTGAAGCCAAGACCCTTGTTTCCAGTGGGGTCTGCTGAGGAGGCTTCGTCTCCATGGACCCCACCCACCCCTGGGAGTGGGCCGGGGGGCTGGGGACGCGTGTGTCCAGCTGACAGTGCTGGACACGGAACAGGCATGGCTCCGTGTACTCCCATGGCAGGGTGCTGGGGTCGTCTACTGTGGTAAAACACACATGATCTACAATGGCCATTTTTACAATTAAAGCGTGCCTTTCAGTGGCCCCTCATAAATTCACAGTGCTGAACCACAGCAAACCATCACTACTGCCTAGTTCCAGAATGTTTTCATCACCCAGGACGCCGTGCCCATTAAGCAGCCAGTCCTGGTCTCCCCTCCCAGCTCCCGACACCTACGGATCTCCTGTCTGTCCCCGTGGGGTTGGCTGTTCCGGGACATTCCACGTGAATGCAGTCATCTGGTATGCAGCCTTTCATGCCTGGCTTCTTCGCTCAGCATGATGTTTTCGGGATTCATCCACACGGTGGCACCTGTCCGCATTTCATTTTTATGGCAGAATAACATTGGTTGGATGGATGGACCTCACGTCATCCACCTGTCTGTTGGTGGACATTCGGGTTGTTTCCCCCTTTTGGCTGCTGTGAGCAACTCTGTGAAGGGCGCCGTGTGCAAGTTTTTGTTTGGGCGCCTGTTGTTCGTTCTCTCGGGTACCTACCAAGGAGTGGAATTGCTGTGTCGTGTGGGAATTTTATGTGTGATTTGCTGAGGAACCGTCAGACTGGTCCGTGGTCCGCACCGTTGCGCCCGCTCTCACAAGCAGCGTATGTGTGTGCTGCTCTCAGCACAGCCTCGGCCGTTGTAACGTTCGGTGTCCTTTATCATGATTGTAGCCATCCTGGTGGGGGCGCTGTGGCGTCTCCTGGGTTTGATTGGCATTTTCCTGATGATGGGTGATGTTGAGCACCTTTCGTGTGTTTGTCCCACAGGAGTATTTGGAGGTGTGTGGCATGGTCCCCATGCGTGGATGAGAAACTGAGGTCCAGGGGGATGGTACCTTGCTCAAGGTCATGTGGCAAGTGGGTGGTTTTTGATTTTCCACCTTTAGAATCAATTCACAGACAAAGCCCTAAGACGGTGTCAGGCTTCCCGACGGAATCTGAACATGATCCTCGGTGGTAACCGCTAAGCAGAAGGGACAGAAGTTAGGAGGCGGGAGGCTGGGGAGAGGTAGGAGCGCAGTTTTAAGGGTAACCAGTGGAGGGACTGAAGACAGTCTGTCATGGTAGCGTGAGGGTGAGGGAGGGCCCGGAGTAAGGGAATGTGCACCACAAACCGGGAATGCGCACCACAAGCAGGTCATCTATCTGTTTGGAGCTAATCACCAGAAAGTGTGAAGAGACAGGCTACAGAATTAGAAGGATTTGAGAATCTTTGATCAAGCAGCCTGGGGCAATGTAGGCGTGTAGGTGTTCTCAAGCTACATGATCGAGGGTCCCTTTCTTTCTCTGCCATGGCTCTGGTGGCACGCACTTTGAGAATGCCGACCCCATCAGAGACTGTTGCAGCCACCTCCCACACATCGGGGGCTGACCCTGGCTGTGGGTTTTGTGCCGGACACCCGCTCCTCCCCTGCGCCGGGGCGGGGGCTGCTGACGTGCATAGGCGTGGAGACCATCTTCCATGTAAACTCAAGAGTGTCTTCTCCCCCTGGTGGGAGACGCCCCAGGCGAGCCACGGGTGTTTTCGAGTCATGCTAGCTTCTCGGGCTCTAGCACAGGGGTGAACATTTTGGAGGTGGCCCAAGTGTGCTAGGGGCCTTGCCTCCATGTTCCTGCTGTGGCCTCTCGGCCCTCACTCTGGGGTCCCGGGGTTTGCCGCCGAGCACCTGGTGAGTGCCAGCTATGTTCCAGGTGCCTGGGGCCACCTTGGTACGTCTGCCCAACAGCTCTTCCTCTGGTACGCCCCTCAGGACCAAGCTTTGGATCAGGCCACCAGCTGAGTGCAGAAGCCCCTGCTGGAGGTCACAGAGGATTCTGAGGGCTTCTGGGGGAACTGCTGAGGGCCAGGGGCTGTGTTTACTTTCCGGTTTCCAGGTGGAAGGGATGGTCAGGGGAGGTATAAACCAGGCTAGGGAAGCAACAGGACATGCTTCTAGCAGTGGTAATGTTTCCCAGAAATTATGCCCCGTGACAATGGAACAGCCAGGCCAGATGCTAAGGAGCCTGAGCGCTGGCCTCGGGCCTGCCTCACGCAGTTGCCTTTGACGGGGAGAACGGATTCCGTGCGGCCTGGTTGTGCGCACCGCCTGGCTCTGAACGCAGAGGGAAGGCGCTGGAAGAAAGGAACTTTAGACGGTGATAAACTGGCTGCGCCTTTGAAGAGGTAATCGGGCTCCCGTGTTCCGCCCGCCAGGCCCCCAAGAAGGACTTTATAGGGCAGCTGTGGCTAATCCCTTGATGAACTGGGAGGAGAACAAAGGTCTGGAAAGGCCGGACTGATGAAACGGGGATTCATCTGGATGGCATTAGCAGCACATAGATGCGACTTACGGACCAGGCTGAATCTCGGGCCAGTCGGGGCTGCCCTGCAGGTGGGCCTCCTGCTGGCCTTGTCTGTGACAGCTGTCCTGGACGTCAGGG
Organism: Eumetopias jubatus; assembly: GCF_037043125.1. NCBI lineage: Eukaryota > Metazoa > Chordata > Mammalia > Carnivora > Otariidae > Eumetopias > Eumetopias jubatus. Next base: position 4,834,135 of record NW_028274819.1, on the reverse strand, counting down.
TCGGCCCAGCCCCCGGGGCAGCCCCTCGGCGGCCCAGCTAGCTGCCGTCGTGACAGCTGGGGTGGGCTCAGGCTGGTCCCTCCAGGCTCCCTCCGGGAGGCGGCCCTGACTTCCCCGACCCCGCAGGCTAGAGCCACGTGGGATGGGCGGGGGCTGAGGTGCCGGAATTCCCTGGGTTGCCTCCTTGCCTGTCTTCCTAGATCTGAGCCCTTGGGGAGGAGGCTCCTGCCCCATCAATGCCTGTAGTTCTTGTATCCAGCCCTTCCCACGACCCCAGCTGCGCCCTTAGGACCAGGCCTCCAGCGTTCCTGTGGCCCACCATTTGTTTGTGCATTTTTTCCCCCTCTCCCTCCTGCCCTGCTGGGCTCCCCACCCCGAGAGCACTTCCCCTCCTCCTCTGACCTGCCGCGGGTCTTCGGTCCTGGGTCACAAGGGTCAGCCGGATTCATAAAAGCAACTAGGACTCCCTTCTCCCTCCGCTGTCTCTAGCCAGTGGCCGCCGGGGCCGTGCACTTCTCTCTCTGCTCTTGGCAGACGCCAGGCCCTTTCTGCCTCTGTCCCTGCTGCTTGGCAGACACCAGGCTCGTGACCGCCCAGCATGGCCTTCCCCCCCCCCCCGCCCCCCGGCAGCTCCTTCCGTCCCTAGTGCCCTCCAAGCCCACGTGCCCAGCTGCCCCCTGGCTCCCCCCCTCGGAAGCCCAGAGTTACCTCCTGCCACATGCCATGGCCTCATGCATGGGGACGACTCGCCTTCTGCAAAGTGCTGACATCCCCGTTCCCACCTGGAGGCCGTCTCTCCCGCTGGAAGCCGCAACCCCTTCGAAACCGGTCGGGTGCTCATGCTCTGGCTCAGCCGCCGGATCATTGGCATCATTATCGTGCCCACCTCACTTGTTTGTGCGTGGGCCTTTTCTCTCCAAGCAGACGGGAGCTCTCTCGGGTCCGGCTTGCGTCAGGGTCTCCGTGCTGACGGTGGGTGGGGACTCGGGACACACCGGGTCGGTATTGAGGTGCCTGCTCCCATGCCCCTCCACTGTTCCCTCCCACACTCTCTGTGGCTCCCACTTGCCCCTTTCCCACAGCTGCTCAGCGGGTCCCTGAACAGAGCTGTCATGTCCCCCCAGCCTCTCCCACAGCCCTCGGCGAGCACCTGCGCATTCCACAGCATCCACGGACACTGCCTTGTGCCGGAAGAGCAGTGAGGGCCAGACCGTGCCCTGAGGGGGCGGATGTTCTAGAGGGGAGTTAGACACGGGGGGTAACAGGATAGCTCCAGCACGTCGGAGGTGGTCGGTGCTCTGGAGGGCCACTGAGGAGAGGGGATGGGCCGCAGGGGTGGGGTGATGTCCTGGCTCCCTGGACAGCGCCTCGGCTGCTTTTCTAACCGTGTCTGTTCAGAAGCTCCTGCCTTTGCTAACGTATTTGTGCAGATTCTGTTGCTTTCAGTTTCTGGAGTAGAGGGAGGAATGGTGCCCCTTAGCAGAGCTGACAGAGGCAAAGCACTTAAATAGCCGGACACACGCTCTGTGATGCGTGTCCATGGAGGGTGGTTTTAGCCGTTACTGAATCGAAGCAGGGACTGGTCTTGCCCCTTTGGAGTCTTGAGTTGCCTTTGTGAAGCTTTGTCCTTGGCTGTTTCCCTCTGGGTTGCTCGGACTCCAAGCAGAGGTCTTGCAGGCCAACCCAGGCTCTTCAGCCTGTCTCTGCCATAGGTGTCACCTGCGTGTGGCTCGCCCTGGACTTGCTGGGGGCTCCAGATCATCTGGGCTCTGTGAGGCCCCCTGCTCTCTCACTCTGGCCAGGACAGTGACACCTGCCGTCCAGGGTCAGCTCTCAGATCCACGCGCCTGGTGGGGCAGGCTGGGGATAAGTCACAGACTGAGAGGTTACACAGGTATCTGTCTCCCTGCTCCTGACACGTACTGGGTACTGGGTCGGCGGAGGGGATTTCCATTACAACCAGAATACATACTCAGCACAAGAGGGATGGTTGCAAGGCCTGGGGGCTGTGTGTCCCCCGGGGAAGAAGTTAGTACATGGGGCTTCCGGGCAGCTGAGCCATGCATACGTGCACGCAAGTGTGTGTTTAAGATCTTTTTTATTACATGGAACAAAATAACCTGGGCGGTTTTAATTGGGGGGGGGGTTATGTCTGACTGTGATAATTATTCCGTCAGAAAACAGAAGTCTTTTCCCTTGAAACGTCTGCTTTCAAAGGGTTGGTCTTGGGCTCCTATCTCTTGTCGTGGTGACTTTCTGGGGCCCACCATTTTGTGGGCCTCCCCACAGACCCCCGTGGGTGCTGCCCCTCAGAGCGCAGCAGGGATCTGCGGGTGTCTGTTCCGCTTGTCCCACCTCTCTGCTGCCCCCTCCCCTACCCCAGACCCGGGCACGGAGCGCGGAGTTGGCCCAGCACAGGAGGACGGAAGCCAAAGGTCAGAGAGATCAAGGCTGGTCCCGGGCACCTTTGGCATCTGGCGTGATCATTTTTGACGTAACTCCTTGGAGAGACGTCCAGTTTCCTTTCCTGAAAATCAAGGGCGCAGGCGCTCAATTCTAGAGCAGGGGTTAGAATCTACAGCCCGTGGGCCTGATCGCCTGTGTTTGTACCACTCTGAAACGGAGACTGGTTTTTATACTTTCAAATGATTGCGGAAAAAAAATTGAAAGAAAAATAATATTTCATGACATGTGAAAATGACACCAAATTCAAATTTCAGCGTCTCCAAAGTTATTTTTGTTCCTTGCACAAACGATGTGCTGTAGGCACACAGCCTTGCTCACTCACTCACACGCTCTCTGTGGTGGCTCTTGCATTACCAAGACCATATGGCCGCAAAGCTGGAAATGTTTATGATCTTCTGCAGGAAAAGTTTGCCAGCCCCTGACCTGGAAAATCTGTCTCCCATACTCTCCCCTGACTCCAACATTCTTGGGTTGCAAATTCGATTCCGTTATTCCCGAATCCTGTTTGGACGCGTTACCCTCGCAGGAGTCCAGTGGACCCGTGCTCTGTGTCTCGTCACCTTACCCTCGGCTCCTCTCCAGGAAAGCTGGGATGTTGAAATGTGTGTTGCTCCCTGTAGACAGGCCCCACGGGTGCTCCGGGCCTGGGGAAAGGCCTGGCCCGGTAGTTACTTTTACGGATGGGCTGGATTTGCTCACCGTGTGCAGAACGCTGCCATAGAAAACCACTTTGGGCTCGTGTATTTTCCTCAAGTGTTAAGAGTCTTGATGGAGAGCCTGCGAGGTGCTTCTTGGGTTCTCTGATTGGTGTGGAAGGTGATCGGGGTGGGGGAGTGGCTTCTGGAGAGGCGTGGGATCCCGCGTTCGAGGTCGGGGCAGGAGGGGGCAGAGGCAGAGAGAGAGAGGAGGGGCTGCCAGCCTTGTTGGCCCCATGTCCTCCGTGGGCTCGTTTTCATTGTTCTTGAGCCAGGGAAAAGGTACTTCCTTGCCTCAGTTCAATAGAGTGTGTATTTATTTATGTCTGGAGTTCAGTTATTAAAGAAAACTGAGAAAATATGGAAATACTGAGGGAAGAGGAAAATCTCTTACAGAGGCGGTATTGACATTTTGGTGCATTGAAGCCGAGTCTTTTTTCCTAGATGTGGATGATTTTCTTTGTAGTGTCAATGCAGTGCGTGTGCGGGCCATCCCCGGCGCGGCCCCCGTTATCCCGAGCTGAGGAAGGAGCAAGGGTCCCCAGGGCCTCGCTTGAGCCCTGCCCCTGACGGGATGTGTTCTTGGAGATACTCTTTCTCCTCTCCCAACCTCACCTCCTGGGCCATGAGCCCAGGATGAGACCCCTCCCAGGGGCAAGTTTTGTGCAGAGCATTCTCTGAGGGCTGGCGCCCAAACCGTTTGGAAGAGTTAGTCCATTACCTGCCATTTACTGCTAACCAGCAGGGCCAGGAGTGGTGCCCAGGGATGAGTACAGAAATCGGTGCAACCCGAGCTCCTCTCTCCAGGTGAGGTTGGCAGCTCCCCAGCTCTCAGTACAAGGGCACCCCCCAACCCCACGTTCTCACCTGGGTGGCGCGTTGGAATTTCCCACGGGGAGCTGCTTCCAGGATCCATACCTGGGCCGGAGCCTGCCACTTCTGCCTGAATTGCCTCATATTGGGGGTCCAGGCGTTGTTCTGTCTTTGGTTAAGTTACCTGGATGACGTCAGCTGCTCCCCTCAGTTACAGGTGGAGAACTAGGTCCATGGGGCGCAGGGGTTTGCTGGGCCCAGCCCAGAGCTGCCGGCTCCTCTCAGGCGACCTGGTGGTTTTGTCCTGCGCTGTCCGACAGCACACGACCCAAGTCTCTTCTGTTCAGCATGAATTTGATCTGTCTTCTGTTCTCACCGCCTGCAAAACAGAGGTTTTGTCGCTTTTCTGCGGAGCTGGAAGTGTCATCTGGCTGCAGGAGGTCTGTTGGGACTTGTCATGTCTCTTTCATCCTGGCCTGAGAGCCGGAGAATCTTGATGTTGTGTTTTATCGAGTCTCCCTTTCAACAGAAGCTGCTACAGGATCATCTGTCATCGGAATCGTAGGCGTTTTTATGTCTGACAGCAGTTTTCTCCTTTGTGGCTTTTGTGGTTAATGCTTTTAATCAGCACCGATTCTTCAAGAAAAAGCTAGCTTTTGTATCTCAGAGTAAATGGCCACTCGTGTGTGGGGGTGGAAAATGTCTGAGAGTTACAGGCTCAGACTTAGGGCCAGAAGTGCCCTCAGAGTTCATCTGGGCCTGACCAAGCAAGACATTGGTCCACAGACCGGTGTGTCGTCTTGCCCAGGGCCCACGACGTCTTAGTAATCCAGCCTCTGGAAACTCAAGTCTGCATCGAGCGTGTGATTTGAGACCTGCCGGTGCTGTGTGCAGGCAGATGTTGCTCTCAGAGCCTGCCCCTGGTCTGAGACCCGCACCTCGGTACTGCAGGCGGATCAGCCACAGGAGGGGAGAGGACAGCCGTCTGCCTCGCCTGGCCCTTTCGGCACAGTGTCTGTGCCCAGGTAGGGGAGGCTGCAGGGAGAGCCCTGAGCCAGCCCCACCACTGAAAAGGTCATTCGTCCAGCTCTGCTGGGGAGCCACGGCACCTGGCTTCGTATCACGGCCTCGCGGGGTGCAGGCAGAGCTGAGCATCCCAGGCGTTGACCTTGGCTCATTTCCGGCAGCTCAGGCCCGAGGCCGGTTCATACCTGTGTCTGCCATCCTGTAGGTGATCAACGTCGACGGGACAAAGAGGCGGACTCTCCTGGAGGACAAGCTCCCACACATCTTCGGGTTCACGCTGCTGGGGGACTTCATCTACTGGACCGACTGGCAACGGCGCAGCATCGAGCGCGTGCACAAGGTCAAGGCCAGCCGGGACGTCATCATCGACCAGCTGCCCGACCTGATGGGGCTCAAGGCCGTGAACGTGGCCAAGGCTGTCGGTGAGTCCGTTCAGCCTCCAGCCGCCGGGGAGCCAAGCCTACTGGCACGAGGAAGAAGCAGGGGGCTCGTGGCTGCCCTTCAGTCCACGGGCGCCCACCTGGGGAGGGGGCAGGTTAGGACATGGTGAGATCTGGTGAAGGACGGGCGGGATGGACGTGGTATCTCGGCCGGGGCTGTTGCCTAGGTAGTGGGTGTGGCTGGGCGCTGCTGGCGGTAATTGTTACGATCAGGGCCAATGTTTGTTAAGTGTCTGCTGTGTGCCAGGCTCGGGCTAAGTGCCTTAGTGCCCGGAGCAACCCCGTACGCTGATGACCGAGCAAGCCCCATTTACACGGGGAGGAAGGAGGGACGCATGGCCACGTTGCTGATGTGGCTGAGCTTGGGACTCACTCCAGGTCTGCCTCAACCTCATCACTGGGGTGGGCTGTGATTGTTGTCCAGTGTGGCCAGGCTGGACCTTCAGATACGTAATTTTTTTTTTTAAGATTTTATTTATTCATTTGAGAGAGAGACAGCATGTGAGGAGGGAGGGGCAGAGGACGAGGGAGAGGGACAGGCATGTCCCCCGCCGAGCACAGAGCCTGTTGCGGGGCTCGATCCCAGGACCCCCGGATCATGACCCGAGCTGAAGGCAGATCCTTAACTGACTGAGCCACCCAGGTGCCCCCCCCCCACACCTTTTATCTGAAAGCCAGGATCTGCAGAAAGCTCACTTAACCTGATTTGTCTCTTTATGAAAAGAATTCCAGATGCGGGTCATTAGGCTACACGGGAGAAAGTAAGTGTCCAGGTGTGGTGGGGGTGGGACTGTGGGCTCCACGTGGGCTGGGGCTCTGTTCCCAGTGGGGGCCTCTGCACCTGCTACAGCACCTGCTGTAGTCATCGGAGGTGCTCAGTAGAACTTTGCTGGATGAATGAATGAAGGAATGAATGGGCAGAGAGGATCCAGTGCTTGCCCTCAGGTAGCTCCCAGTCTCTCCGTCTAGTGGCTGAGACAGTCCTTAGCTCTCCGCTGGGCAGTGGCTAAACCTGGGATGATGCTAGGGATGCCTGGCTTTAACACACGCGGGAGGTCACTTGAGCTTGGAATTTAGGGGGCAGGTGGGGGCAAGTTTGGCCAGGCACGGGGGCAGCTGTGCAAAGACCTGGAGGTGAGGCTGTGGGGGCGGTGGGGGGGGGGTGCGGCTGAGAGCAACTGGGCCTTCTGTGTCCCCGGGACGGGTCTTACCGCCCAGCCACCTGGGTTCCTGACAAAGAGGGATGGGACCGATAAGCTTCGTTTCCCAGTCGCCTTTTAGAACACACTGAATATCTGCTGTGGACGGTGAGGCCCGTCTGTGAGTGATGGTTTCAAAAAACAAGAAATAAAACCCAACAGGTAATAAAAAAGATGTGTCTGTCAGCTGTGCTTTCAGGTTGAGAAATTGGGTTCGTCTCTCTCTCTCTCTCTCATCTCAGGACTTCCTGAGAGATTTGGGGAACAGGATTCTTTTTCTTAGCTGAAATACTTAACACTACATTAAAGTCACTTTTAACAGTGCCTCGGTAGGTAAGGGAGATTAACAGGCTGGCCAACAATAAATGAACACCCTAAGTACTCTGTGTTAGTGAAGAAGAGACCCCCTTGGCAGTCCTGGGCGAGTCTGGGTTTGTGAGGCCTTGGCACCTGGGAGGTGCCATCTGGGCGGTCGGGCCAGTCAGCAGGCCCGGAGTCCAGGCCCGGGGTGTGTGTGTGTGTGTGTGTGTGTGTGAGACTTGTCCCATCACGGCCCATTCTTAGAGCTGCGCCACTTCCTGCCTGTGTCACCTCCACCAGCCTCTCTGGGCTTCACTTTCTGCGACTGGAAAACAGCGGTGGGAATGGCTCCCTCCTCCCAGGCTGCTGGGCGGACAGACTGAGTTCTAGGCACCGGGTCACCCTGGACGCAGAGCCAGCCATATTGTGCTTGTTACTGTCCCTTCCTTGCAGCTGGGGAGGACCTCGGTTTCCGTCCTCCCCACCCGGGGTCCCCATGTGCTGTCTGGCTGAGGCAGAGCCCCATGGGATGGTGGACCCATGCCCACCTCCCTCTGCTGGGCTACCGAGGGTTATTAGAGCTGCCATGCTTGCTTCCAGGAACCAACCCATGTGCAGACAAGAACGGGGGGTGCAGCCACCTGTGCTTCTTCACGCCTCACGCAACCAAGTGCGGCTGCCCCATCGGCCTGGAGCTGCTGAGTGACATGAAGACCTGCATCGTCCCCGAGGCCTTCCTGGTCTTCACCAGCAGGGCCGCCATCCACAGGATCTCCCTGGAGACCAACAACAATGACGTGGCCATCCCGCTGACGGGCGTCAAGGAGGCCTCTGCGCTGGACTTCGATGTGTCCAACAATCACATCTACTGGACGGACGTCAGCCTGAAGGTACAGTCTGCGGGGTGTCCTACGCGCGCAGCTTCGCTGTGGACGCCTTGCCTGTGACGGCACCACCTCGAAGGCTTTTATAGTCTTTTAAGACTTAGAAGAGCTGTAATATTCAGGGGTGCCCGGGTGGCTCAGTCAGTCAGGCGTCCGACTCTCAATCTCAGTTCAACTCATGATCTCAGGGTCATGAGTTCAAGCCCCGCACTGAACTAAAAAAAAAAAAAAAGGAAGAAAAAGGAGCTGTAATATTTATGGTAACGTGATCTATGACAATAAAGTATGAGTGACTATTTTAATAAACTAACACGAATGATTATAACCAGCACGTCCACTAGACACACGATGGGCTTTATGGGTCTGTGAAGCGTTTTATTGTAAGTTGACACCGTCTTTGGATTCGCTCCCTCAGCAGTGCCCACCTGCTTATTAGCAAATGCCGTCTTTATGCACCATGTGAATATCCAGGAATACACAGAAGGGCCTTTTCTTATCGTAAAGCAGGATTTGGCAAACTAGCTCGCGGGCTGGCCTCCTGGTTGTGGAAATAAAGTTTTATTGGAACACAGAGATGCCCATTTGTCTATGGGTTGTCTGCGCCCACGCTTGTGCCGCTAGATTGTGCAGTGGCACCAGATCTATGGCCCTTGGAGCCTAAATATTTACCATCTGCCCCTTTAGGGAAAAGTTTGCTTGCCCCTGGTCTAAAGTACCGTACAACCGAAGTAGCATACTCATTTATCTCTTATTCTGCCGATGGTATTGCCCATCTCCTGGAGATTTTTCTAAGTCACGGGGGCTCACTGGAGAAAAGAGGGCAGGAGACAAAAAAGTGTAAAGAAGAAAATAAAAATAAAAATCACTTCTATCCCCTCCACCAGCTGACGTTTCAGGGGAGTTCCCCATGTCGGTGTTGCTCATGGTCCCCATCGGGTGCTCTAGAGGGTTCTTTATCCCGGTTTTTTCACTTAACATTGTAAGAGGTAATCGATTATGCTGTTAGGAACTCTTTAACACAGTTCTTTAGATGAGTGAAGTATTTCACCGCACGGATACTCCGTATTTTATGTAACCATTCCCTTCTTTTAAATGTCCTAGTGGCTTCCCGTTTCCCCGCTGTAAACGATACCATGGTCGTGAGCGCTTCTGTGTTGTTTCCGTAGCTCCTCACCTTTTGCATTTTTATTAGTTCCTAATAAAACTTCATGACAAAGGTTACTGAATGAAAGAACCTATTTGTATGTGATATACATACAGAAATATAAAGACTTAAATATTATCAAATCTTTTTTTTCCCTAAAAACGTTTATTGAAAAGCCTTTGAATGTTGGCGATTGGGCACCAGATGTGGTCAGTAGTTGCTCTGGGTGGCCAGGCATCTATCTCATGGTTAGAGGTCTGCAGAAAGGCTGGTTCCTAACCGTGGCCCTTGCCTCCTCCCCGTTCCCAGACCATCAGCCGAGCCTTCATGAACGGGAGCTCCGTGGAACATGTGATCGAGTTTGGCCTCGACTACCCGGAAGGCATGGCCGTCGACTGGGTGGGCAAGAACCTCTACTGGGCAGACACTGGTACCAATAGGATCGAAGTGGCCCGGTTGGATGGACAGTTCCGGCAGGTCCTTGTATGGAGGGACCTGGACAACCCAAGATCACTGGCCCTGGACCCCACCAAAGGGTAAGAGCCGCTTTTGTTCCTCACACGTGTCTCCCCCCCCGCCCCACTTCCGTACATCAGCCCGCGTGTGACGACTGTAGGCCGAGGGGGGTGGCTGTCCAGCTGGCCCTCTCATTAGAGCCGTCCTGACCGCCACTAGCTTTGAGGTGGCCGGGGCGGGCAGGACCCTGGAGGTATCTAGTTTGTTTCACAGAGGGGAAACTGAGGCCCAGAGCAGAAGGAAGGAAGGGTGGCCGCTCTGTTGGATGCTGCGCTGGGCACTTTGACCCGAGCTGTCTCAGTGCAGCATCCGGGGGGCCTCCATGGGACAAGTGTCTCTGTCCCTGATGTTGCAGATGTGGAAACTGAGCCTCAGAGAAGCTGAGTGACTTACTGAGGGACAGGTAAGCAGGGAGAGCAGAGCTGGGCTCCTTCCCTTGCCCCGTGTTGCTGGCTTTTAGGACCTTGGAGTCCAGCGTGCTCAGAAAGGGCTCCTTGCAGGCTTCCCAGGCAGGGTTCCACCTGCCTCGCAAGGCACCTGCTTTTACCTGTCAGGAGCCTGGGGGCCCTGCCCCGGGCACGGGGGCCAGACGGGCCAGGGTTGAGTCTCCCTGTGCACCAGAGTTTTCTGTGCTGCGGACATAGTGCTCGCCCCCAGTGCATCAGTGATGTGTATGGCGTACCCCGAACGCTGCCTGTCGCACACTGTTAGAGAAGGAAAGATTGCAGGATGGCAGAGCAGAAAGGCCCGGTTTTAGCCGAAGGGCAAGTAAGACGCACACGGTTCTGGAACAGGGGTTCCTTCTGTGGAGCTGCTGAACAAGAAGGGAGGAGGACCCTTTGGAAGCAGGAAAGCTGAGTTTGGATCCTGGCCCCGTAGTGCCTGCTGGCCTCAGATTCTTGTCTTCTGCCCCTTTTGAGTAAGGGGACCGTGTGTCCTGATTTGCCCACATTCATCCTGACTTCCCCTGTCACCCTGGCGTCCTGTCCAGCTTAATTAGCATCCGTCTCTGACAGAAGTATCCCACCTGGCGTTCTGTTACGAGGTCACCCCATCTGTGCCACCGGTCTGGCTCTGTAAACAGATGTGTTTGCCGTTACCCTGCAGGGGAACTGCTGTGGGAACTCAGGAGGCAGCACAGTGACAGCACCTGGAGGGATGTTAGGGTTGTGGGGGGCTCCCAGGGTGTCACCCCGTTCCTGCTTCCTGGAGGGATGTCATCAGTGTGGTTTTCTCCAGGGTGGAGAAAACCTCAGACCACACTGAGGAGGTGGCGGCGGTCGTGCCCCCCCGCCCTGCAGTGAGGGTGGACGCACCTGAGCCCGCTCTGCCCTCCCTGTGTCTTCCCAGCTACATCTACTGGACCGAGTGGGGTGGGAAACCCAGGATCGTGCGGGCCTTCATGGACGGGACCAACTGCATGACGCTGGTGGACAAGGTGGGTCGGGCCAACGACCTCACCATTGACTACGCTGACCAGCGTCTCTACTGGACCGACCTGGACACCAACATGATCGAGTCGTCCGACATGCTGGGTGAGGGCCAGGCGGGGTCCTCCTGGGCGGGGGCATCCCTGGGCTGGGGCGCCGGCTACCTCTCGGCCCCTACTGCACCGTTCCCTCTGGCCTGCGAGCCCTTAAGCCCCACAGGAGGTATGGACACAGCCCGGGCTGCTCATCCAGCTTTGTCTTCTTCTGGGGGCTGTCCCTGTCCACCCCAGTGCCATTGCTGTAGGCATGTCGACAGAGGCCCTGGGGACAGTTGTTTGCTGCACACCTACTAAGAGCCGGGGCTAGGCCCTGTGCCGGGACTCTAACATGGTTCAGGTTTCCGTTGATGGGGAAGCTGAGGCCCAGGGAGGTCACGGGATTTCCCTAAGGTCGCAGAGCGCTGCCCGGATTCCAGGGTTAACACACTTCATCTCCATCTGACCCCAGGCACCTACTGTGTGCTGGGCATTAGTCTCGGATCCACTCATAGGCCACACCCAACGTCCTGGGAATAGGTAAAAAAAAAACAACAAAAAACAAAAATACCTCGTTCCAAGTCACCCACCAGTGGGGGCAGGACATGCAAATCTAGACTCTGTACTGCTGGAAGGGAGTGGTTATGTTAGCTCTCGGGTCGGGGGGGGGGGGGGGCGGGTAACCGGGTGATAGGCTGCCCCAGGCGATGGAGAGAACTTGATTTTCTGATCACCACTGTTGTCCCGGCGTGATGGGTGTGGTTGTGCCCATTTTACAGGTAAGAAAACAGTGGCATAGGCCGGCTGAATGGCTTGTCCCGGGTATCGTATGAGCAGAGCCAGGGCTGGAACCCTGGCGTCCTGGTTTCTGCTCAGCGTGGGTTGCACCTGCCCCGCATGCTTCCTGTCCAGGTTTCTGAGGCCAGTGGCAAGGTCTGAACGTGTCTTCGAGACAGCCCCGCCAGCCCCACAGTGAATTACGAGAGGCTGGTGCCTGATGAGGAACCCATCCCTGAACAGCGGTGGTTGCCTGAAATCATTAAGCTCACTGACTGCCCCGGAGGGAAGAGGCACCGGGGCGGAAACCAGCGTGAGCCCCAAAACTTCCACGGCCCTGGAGATCGAGGGTGGCTACGTGCCGTGGGCCTGGCTGTCACTCTGCTCTAGCACGCTTTCTGTTTAATGCCACAAACATTTGTGCACCGGGGGCCTCACTGTTGGGGTGCGGTCCTGGCCCGGCCTCTTACCGTGTGACCTCAGCCACGTTCCTTAACCTTCCTGGGCCTCAGTTCCCTGACACCGATGGCACCTTCCTCACGCAGCTGCCGTGGGGAGAACTGAGTGAAAGCACTTCTCACCGAGGATGGTTGTTGGGAGCCCGCTCCTGGCGCGGGACCCCGGGGGTGTGAGCTTGAGTGTGTGTTTGATGGACGCACTTGGGGAACGTCTTTATGTCATAACGGGCTTGTTTCTGATGGTAAACTAAACAACGTAGGACTTTGCTGAAAACACAGAAACACAGGAAGGAAAAGTAATTATTCATAATTTTCACCACCCCATGTTAATCAGTATTGACATGTCGGCGTATTTTTTCCTAGTCTCAAAATTTTTCATTGATTTTTTTTTTTTTTTTTTTAAGATTTTTAATCGTCTCTACTCCCAGTATGGGGCTCAAACTCACGACCATCAAGAGTTGCATGCTCCATGGACTAAGCCAGCTGGGCCCCCCTTTTAATTGATTTTTTAAAAAAATTTTAAAAGAGATTTATTTATTTGTTTGAGAGAGAGGGAATGCACACCCTCGAGCTTGGGGAGGGGCAGAGGGAGAAGCAGACTCCCCGCCGAGCGGGGAGTCCGATGCGGGGCTCGATCCCGGGACTCCAGGATAGTGACCTGAGCTGAAGGCAGACGCTTCACTGACTGAGAGCCACCCGGGTGCCCCCATCCACTCTGCTGCTGATGGACATCTGGGTTGTTTCCCGGTTGTGGCTCTGTGCACGTTTCAGCCTGTATGGCATGTGCATTTCCAGTGCGGAGGAGGAGGGGACTTGCCTGGTCACAGGGTAGGCGGACTCCGGCTGCAGTCGGCCCTGCTTTGTTTTCCGAAGCGGTGGGCCACTCTGACTCTGACGCAGGTTGCCAGGCAGCTTTGAGCCGGTCAGCCCCGCGCCGGGGCCCGGCCATGCATCGCTGACGCTGTGCCCGTGTGTGTCCGCGCAGGTCAGGAGCGCGTTGTGATCGCCGACGACCTCCCGCACCCCTTCGGCCTGACGCAGTACAGTGATTACATCTACTGGACCGACTGGAACCTGCACAGCATCGAGAGGGCCGACAAGGCCAGTGGCCGGAACCGCACCCTCATCCAGGGCCACCTGGACTTCGTGATGGACATCCTGGTGTTCCACTCCTCCCGCCAGGACGGCCTCAACGATTGCGTGCACAACAACGGGCAGTGTGGGCAGTTGTGCCTCGCCATCCCAGGCGGCCACCGCTGTGGCTGTGCTTCCCACTACACCCTGGACCCCAGCAGCCGCAACTGCAGCCGTAAGTGCCTTGCTGCGCCCCCGCGCCCCTCTCCCCCGTGTGGGTCAGGCCGGCTCTGGGGGCGGAGGCACAGAGGAGAGTCTTGTCTGGAGGTACCTTGGTACCTCCGCAGTGTTCCTGGATGGTTGAGTAGGTTGTACACTGCGTAAGCTGCATGTTACCTGGAGGCCTAGGCCTGGCTCTGGGAGTGAGTGCTCTCCCCTGCGAGTGGATTTTACATCCAGAGATTGTGCTATGGACTGTCTCAGCTGAGGGCTTGGCCCGTGTATTTGTGTCTTGATGAAGCAGCAGGTCCTCCACCTGGGCCTCCCTACTCTTGGGACCCCTTTGGCCCCGTGGTCCCCGTCCCCTGGGGGCCATCACCTTGAAGGGTCAGCGCAAAGGTGCAGTCACCCACCGGCGGGGATGCCTGTAACTCGAGCCTCTGCTCTTGTGGCCGGCAGACCTGGGGCCATGACTTAGTTTCAAACCACCCAACTGTAATTCTCTGACAGTGGCTCTGACCGTCACCTCCGACACATTCTGAGCAGTGCGATTTCTGCGCCTGGGCAGTTTGGCTCACTGACACCCCCGTAATGTGTCCCCTCCCGTGTCAGGTTCACTTCATACAGTTTCAGCAGTTCACGTGAACACATACGGGCGTACGGCAAATGATACAGTTATCTGAGCATTAAGTACGTTTATGGGTGGGAGTTTGGTATTTCCTACCTTCACCCTCCTTCTGTCTTAAGTCTCGATAATTTAAAAATGCTGTCTATTTCAAAATAGTTCACGCACTTACGAAATGTTGAAACAGAGACACACATAACGTGGAAAGTAGAATCCGTCATAGTCCACCCCCAGGAAGTAGCTTTATGTCCTTCCCGTGTTTTCCCCAGTGCATTTAGTAGGTACATATGCAAATCTGCCTCTTAGGAGAAAGCGGAATGCCGTCCCTCCCTGCCGACCCCCTCTTCAGCTCCGGACGCTGACGCGCAGCCCCCTTGTCTCTTTGCCCATTCTAGCGCCCACCACCTTCCTGCTGTTCAGCCAGAAATGTGCCATCAGCCGCATGATCCCTGACGACCAGCACAGCCCAGACCTCATCCTACCCTTGCATGGGCTGAGGAACGTCAAGGCCATCGACTATGACCCACTGGACAAGTTCATCTACTGGGTGGATGGGCGCCAGAACATCAAGCGAGCCAAGGATGACGGGACCCAGGCAAGTGTACCTGTTGGGGGACACGGGGGTCACTTCGGCAGGGAGCTCCCCCGGGCCGTTTCCAGGCTGCCGTTCCCTTTTGCTTAGCAGAGGGGTGCCAACAGAGCATGGCTTGCGTCAACAGCAACCTGGGCTCTAACTATGCCGTCCCAGGGTGTAATCCTGAGCAGTGTGAAACCCTTAGATTGTGATTATAGGTAGAAATGGGATTTTTTTTTTCCCCTTTCCACAGTGGTTTTGTGGAAGGCTAGTTGGTATCGGTTATTCTGGATTTATTCTTAGTTCATTGGACTTGCAGAGTCAGTTTCACTGTAATGCAACACAAGCGTTCGGAAACCTCACTACGCCATGCAGAATCACGCAGCAAAACCACAGGGCTATGGGAGAAGGGGGCGAGGCGCACAGCGCTCAAAATTTTTGCCAGGGACAGGTGAAGAAAAGGTAGGGACCTCATAAATACAGGTACACCTTTTTGCATATGTTAAAGGATTAAAGACGTAACTCCTAATGACCTTGAAGAGACCCGAAGTTGGCTGAGGACGTGGGGGCGGGGAGGGCCACAGCTCGTGGGTTTGCTTGAGCCGTGGGGGCGGGAAGTTACGCGCCCAGCGTGCACGGGCGTGGCTCGCCGCACACGGGCGGCAGAGGGCGCTGCAGGTGTGTGCTCGTGCGGGCCGCCCTCGCATTCACCCAGCGCTTCTCAGGGATGAGGTTGTGCTTTGGCAAATGCAAAATCCGTGTTAGGCTGACCCTGGGCCCCGGTGAATCGATGCATCAGAACAAGTATGCCTTTTCAAAATGCTTATTGTAGCAGAACGGCCCGCTTTCATGTTAGGTTTCGGTGACCCGTTCCGTGAAGGACCATCTCACGGCGGCCTCGGGGCCCACTCGGGGTCTCCATGTGGCTGGCGTTCCGTTAGTGTGGCATTCACCGCCATGCCTGGCCCAGCCCGCCAGTTTCCAAAGACTCCTTGTACAGAAGCTACCGAACCCTCCCTTTCTCTGTGGCGTGATCAGGGTCAGACCTCATGTCCTATGGTGAAATCTTGGCTCTGTTACAAGGCGACGCAGACAAATGCCGCCGGTGGAGACTTCCAGACGATTTTTGTGTCTGTGAAGTTCCCTTGGCTCTTCTCCACCCTGACCTGAGTCCCAGCGCTGTGTCCGGGATTACTCCATTGACAGCACAGCGTTGACAAGCCGTCCCCTGCGGTCTGTGTCCTTGGTTGGCGATAAAAGTCCCAGCTGAGCCTGGGCAGCTGTGGTATCATCTCTGCGGGGGCGTGGGGGCGGGCAGAGCCTGGCAGAATGGTGGGAATGCGTTCCTTCCATCCCTTCCAGGACAGGTGACAGTCGAGTTGAGTCCTTTGGAGGATGGGAAGTGTGAATTGATGGCCCGTGGCTTCCCTGCTGAGGAAGGTGCTGGGTGCAAATTGCCTTAAAGTCTCTTCAGGAAGTGTTCTTTCCTGGTGTCTGGCAAAAGCAGGGAGAGACTTTGAAGGGAAAGTCCTTTAGGGACACCTTCTGGGTTTCTACTTAATTTGGGAAACATCTGTTTCCCTTCCTGTGAGTCTTGCTAAGCTCCACCCTCTGGTGCCTTTGATTCTTTATTAGGGGCACCCCTTACCCCCAAGAATGAAGTTTTGTTTTGTTTTTTGTTTTTTGTTTTTGATTGATTGACTTAGATTTCATTTATTTGAGAGCGTGAGAGAGCACACAGGCAGGGGCAGAGGGAGAAGCAGGCTCCCCGCTGAGCAGGGAGCCCGACTCGGGGCTTGATCCCAGGACCCTGGGACCGTGACCTGAACTGAAGGCAGATGCTTAACCGACTGAGCCACCCAGGTGTCTCCCCAAGGATGATGATTTAAATCATTATCTACTTGACTAAACTGTTTTTCCAGTAAACTTTTTTTATTGTACTAAACGTACGTAATGTTGGGATGCCTGGGTAGGAGAGGTGTGGGCAGTGTGTCATCTCATGCTCCCTGCATTTTGCAGCTGGTTGTTCTGATGACCGGTGCCCCAAAGTCTGGTTTTATGCTCGGCCCTCACAGACCCACCCTCCATGGGGAGCCTGATTCCTGCTAGGGCTGGCTGGAATCTTGCTTCACTCCCAGCCCGGCAGGTGCCCCGGGCTGTGGTCTTTGGCCAGAGTCTATGGCTCTTGGGAAAGGAATGTGCCCAGCTGGACCTGACGCTTGGCTCCCAGAACCCCCAGCTCTTGGGGATGTGGATGTTGTTACCTGCAGAGACACACGACCCTTTAAAGCAGTGTTTTGTGTTCACATGTGAGTCACACGCTTCTAGCTGCCCAGTGGGACTGGACCAGAGGCTCCTGTTTGCGCGTAGGGTGCTGTTCGTTTCTAGCTGGGTTCAAGAGGCTGGGCCTCGTGAAGGGGCTTCTTTTTGGCTGCAAGCCCCTTCTTGCACCAGGAGACTTTGTTTTGACTGCTGACGAGAGATGGATAAAGTTTGCAGTGACCTCTTAGCAGAGCATCATCTCAATGATGCCCTTCACAGAGGAAGGGACTTTTTATCCAAACTGTTGGTAGTCGCTCCAGGAAGCCCACTTTGCACCAGATCGTATCACCTGAGAACCTTTCGGGGTAACCCAAGGGGCCCAGATCCACCAGGGAGTCAGGCTTCCGGCCGGTAAGGGAGATGAGGCTCTCCCCTCCTTCTGCAGCATTTCGTGAAACAAGGTATTCTCTGGTAGTTCTGAAAACCAGGGCTCGACCCTGAGATGCAGCAGGTGGCAGAGAGTCAGGCATAGTTCTCCAGAGAGACTCCCAGGGCGGAGATGCAGGGTGTAGACAGAACCCCCGCCGAGAGGGGCATCTGCCTCTTGCTCTGGAGATGCGCTGTGTGTCACCCACCCCCCCTACCTGGGCCTGCACCCCTGGCCTTTCCCTCAGAGAAGAGGGCTGCGAGGAGTGGACTTCTGTTCTATACACCTATTGTCCTGGCACCCTAAATTTAAAAAATAACAAGGTTTGAAGGTCTTCTTCCAAAAGCATGAGTCCGAGACATTAAGCAAGAAGAGAAAAGATGTCTCGAGAAGGAGACTGTGATCCCGGGCTGACTGTGGAGCCACCAGGTGGGCGGTCCTTCTGTGGGGCAGGAACAGGACCTGGAGGGCATGGGAGCTGACAGCCCGCTGCGAATTTGTGGGTGGGAGGGCTGGAGATCTGAGCTAACGGCCGAGAGCCCTGCCAGGAGCTGCTGCTTGGTCAGTTTCCCCCTCAGACGGGTGTGTGGTGCACGCTGGTCTGACAGGAAGGGGCCCCGGGTAGGGCCGGAGTCCCCACTTGCAGTCTGGACTCAGAAACCGAGGCCTCTGCCCTCCCGTGATGGCCGTAGCCAATGCTCGTCTCTTTGTTTTTACAGCCCTTTGTTTTGACCTCTCCAAGCCAGAGCCAAAACCCAGACAGGCAGCCCCACGACCTCAGCATCGACATCTACAGCCGGACGCTGTTCTGGACATGTGAGGCCACCAATACCATCAACGTCCATCGGCTGAATGGAGACGCCATGGGTGTGGTGCTCCGTGGGGACCGTGACAAGCCCCGGGCTATCGTCGTCAACGCCGAGCGAGGGTGCGAGGCCGAGGGGTGGGCGGGCACCGCAGTGCAGGGTTCTGCACCCCAGCGGGGAGACAGAGAAAGGATAGAAGTTTTAGTTCATAGGTTTTGTACCATCCCCATCAAATCTGAACCCAAAACAAAAAATCCCTTCCAGAGTGTCCCAGCTGATGGCTGGTTATTCACTTGCATACCTTCTATCACAGGGAGCTCACCACTTTTCTGGGCACGGCCTCAACTCCTGGGAGCTTCTTCCTTCCGTGAAGATGTAGACAGACTCGGAGGGTCCCAAAGGGAATAAACAGGGTGAGAGGGAGACCGAAAGCCACATGACCTAAGGCTCAGAACTAAAGCTAGGCACGCAAAGGTTTGGGGGCTGGCGGCAAGCACACAACAGCCACCTTCAGGCATCTGCAGGGCTGCCACCAGGTGGGGCTCAGACTTGTGGAGGCACCACTTGATGGAGCTCACGCCTGGGGATGGCTCGTGTGAACACAGGTCCTGGGCTGGGCAGACCAAGGTTGAAACCTGACCCCATCCACTTGCTGCCCTTGCGACCTCACACAGGTGATGTAAGCTCAGGGATTCAGTGTCTTCATCTGAGAATCTGAGGATGATGGTGGTATCAGCCCCTGCAGCACACAAGGGGTCAGGGAGCACAAGCCTAGTTATTTTAGGTGGCTCTTTAACAACGAGTCTCCTTTGAGGCTGGCCTCCACGGAGGCAGGGACTTAGCCAGAGCACGTGCTAGTCCTTGAGGCTGTCACAACAAACGACTACCATCTGGGGGATTAAAAGAACTTTCACAGTTCCAGGGGCCAGATGTCTAAAGCTAAGTGTCAGCAGAGCTGTGCCCCCTCGGGAGGCTCTGCAGGGACCCTTCCTTGTCTCTCTTCCAGCTTCTGGGGGCTTCAGGTGTTGACCAGATGGCCTCACCTTGATTCTTAACGGCATCTACAAAGATTCAGTTTCCAATTAAGGTCGCATTCTGAGTTCTGGGTAGATAGAATTCTTGGGCGCGGGGGACACCATTCAACCCCATACAGCCTTGGGGGCCAGCCCTGCTGGATCCGGGCCTGCTCTCTCTGGTGCTTTGCGTGCTCCATCCTGGCCGTGGAGCGGGCAGGCCGTGACACCCGTCCTTTACCTGCCCCCCTCCCGCAGGTACCTATACTTCACCAACATGCAGGACCGCGCGGCCAAGATCGAGCGAGCGGCCTTGGACGGCACCGAGCGTGAGGTCCTCTTCACCACGGGCCTCATCCGGCCTGTGGCCCTCGTGGTGGACAACAGGCTGGGCAAGCTCTTCTGGGTGGACGCGGACCTGAAGCGCATCGAAAGCTGTGACCTGTCAGGTATGTGCCCTGGGGCTGCCCTGGGCATTGGGTCCCTCAGCAAACCACAGATCTGACCTTGCCTGGGACAGCCGGCCTCCCTTGTCATCCGTAATGGTGGTACCAGCCACCACGTTTGTCAGGCAGGGGTCTGTTTCGGGTGGGCCTTGTGCTGGGGCTCTGTGTCTACCACATAGAGTCCCAGCCGAGTGTTGCAGACATAGGTCCTGAATGATCCCCATGTGGTGAGGCAGAAGAGGAGTCTCCGAGAGGGTGGGTGACCTGGCCAGGGTCCCACAGCGCGGGCTGGGACAGGAGTGTGACCCCTCTGCCTCCAGCACCCACACTTGTAGCTGCCCTCAGTGGACTTCCTCTTAGACTGGGATGCCCTGAGGCCAAAGAGGAGCTTAGAGGGGCTTTTCTTCCATGCGTGGGGTGGAGGGGAGGGGCCAGCCCAGTGGGAGCAGGGCTGTCCGAGGGCTGCTTGCAGGGGAGCTGCTCTAGCTCCTGGCCCTGGCCGGAGCACGGAATCCCCTGGGGCCCCTGGCAGCCCTCTGTTTTGAGCTCAGCATGGACTGAGCTCTGGGGGTCAGCCGCCGCCACTCGGGGTGGGGGGCATCTGTCCCACTCATAGGGGCCAACCGCCTGACCCTGGAGGACGCCAACATCGTGCAGCCCATGGGTCTGACCGTGCTGGGCAAGCACCTCTACTGGATTGACCGGCAGCAGCAGATGATCGAGCGTGTGGAGAAGACCACCGGCGACAAGCGGACCCGAGTCCAGGGCCGAGTCGCCCATCTGACGGGCATCCACGCTGTGGAGGATACCAGCCTAGAGGAGTTCTGTATGTGGGGGTTGGGGGCGGGGAGTGTTGTGGGCAGGTGCCCGACGGGAGGGCGGGCGTCTGTGCAGAGCCCCGAACCGATCCCTCGGAGCAAGTAGGAGGCTGGCCAGGGTGAGGACCGCGGGACTTGCGGTTGGCCGGGGCCACTCTCGGCCCTCGCTGCCCCTCCGTCTCAGCAACAGGTCCGAGTCTGACCCACCTTTAAATTAGTATCCCTTTTGATTAACTCCAACTCAACTGATGAGTAGCCTCACTGCCAAGTGCAAAACGCCCTTGCCGCGGACGGGAACAAAACCATGGGCATGACGTGGCTCATCGCACCCACTGTGCAGGGGTTCAGGCTGGGAAATGGGATTTAGGATTCGCCGAAGGGCTGGGTGGGAGGGACCCTTATTACACTTGGGGGACCTCTTGTTCCTCCACCCCCTCTGTGTACGGCTAGAGCTGGATATAGGAGCATGTGTGTGTCTGTCTGTCTGCCCACTCTGTATTCAGTAAATACACCTCGGCTGCCAGCCGGATGCTTGCTGCCAGGACAGAGCGGTGAGCAGGGCCATCGCGGTCCTGTCCCGTCCAGCTCCCTTAAGCTGCCCGTCTTCGAGGCCCTGGGGGCTGCCCTACCTGCCCGCCTCAGCCGGGCCCCTCACCCTCCCGCTGGCCGTGTCTCCCCTCCCCGGAGGCCCTGTCTCTGATCGCCTTTCCTGTCCTGCTCTGAGTGACTCCTACTGATTCCTTGGCTCCCCCTTGGCTCAGGCGGCATGTTCTCGGTGAATAAGCTTCTCTCTGGAGCTGGGGGCGTCACCTCTGATGAACTGAATCGGTCACTTCTGTGTTGACTGCTGAGTGGCTGGTTTCTGGCCTTGTGGGTTCTCGGCCGGGTCCTGGATAAGTGAAGCCGCTGCGTAAGCAGCTTCCAGTCCGCTCAGGCACCTGACGGATGTGGGTCAGAGTGCCCGAGTTTCCCTGGCCCCTTACACCATTCTCAGCGAAGCCACGGAGTCCTGGGTGTCACAGCCTTGAGAACTGCCGGCCGTGGTCGGAATGGTGAACTTTGAACCCACGAATGTCCAGACCTGCTGGTGTTGGCATAAAGCCTGGCAGGCCGACCAGCAGCTCCTTGGACCTTAGGAGATGGGAGAGCCAGGAAATGTTTAACAAAGAGGGATGAGGTCGGAGACGGGGGCGCCGCTGTGAGTGCTAATGTGCAACGTCTAGGGTGACGTGGAGAGGCTCCTCGTTTGGGGTGAGGGTGGGGGACCCTTGAGTGAGCTCTCCCGTGTTGGTCTGGGACGTGGGGCACCCAACCTGCTTACTCACGAAACTCTGCAGCTCACCTCTAAACCACAGGTGGCGCTCCACGGCCCCTGGGCCCATCCGGGCATCACCTGATTTTGTGAATAAAGTTTTATTGGTGCACAGCCATGCCCATTGGCTTATGTGCCACGCACGGCCGCCTTCCTGTGACAGCTGGAAGACTTGTGACAGATGGTCTGGCCCGTCACGCCAAAACTGTTTACTTTCTTGTTTATAGAGAAAGTGTGTTGACCCCTGCCCTAAACCATGACCTCTGTCACTTTACGCACTTAATTCCCGAGGTTGAGGCAGGACCCTGGTTTTTCTGTGGGGCTGGGAGCCGTGCTTTCTCTCATTTCCTCTCACCTGAGGGAGGGCAGCCACCCTCCCAGGCTTCTTCCTGTAGGTCAGGTGTTGGTTAATTCGGTTCACTGAATTGAAAACTGTGAGTTCCCTGGGGATTTGCTGTCCTGCATGGCCAGCGGGAGGGTGAGGGGCCCGGCTGAGGCGGGCAGGTAGGGCAGCCCCCAGGGCCTCGAAGACGGGCAGCTTTTAAGGGAGCTGGACGGGACAGGGACCACAATGGCCCTGCTCACCGCTCTGTCCTGGCAGCAAGCATCTGGCCGGCAGCCGGGGTGTATTTACTGAATACAGAGTGGACAGACAGACAGACACACACATGCTCCTATATCCATCTCTAGTCGTACACAGAGGAGGTGGAGGAACATGTTTATCCCCATGTGTATTAGCTTCCTGTGGCTGCCGTAACAAATGGCCACAAACTGGGTGACTCAATGCAATGGAAGTGTATTCTACAGGCTGGAGACCAGACGTCCAAGATCAAGGGGGCAGTGGGGCTGCACCCCTTTTGGAGGCTGTGGGTGGGGACGGTCTTTGCCCCTTCCAGTTTGTGGTGGTGGCAGGTGTTCCTTGCATCCACAGGGCTCCGGTCCCTGCCTCTGTCATCACACAGACTTCTCTCCTGTGTCTGCGTCTTCACCTCCTCTGGGGTCCCTTACAGGGACACCTGTCGTTGGAGTTAGGACCCACCCAGAAAATCCAGGATGATCTCCTCTCCGGATCCTTAACTTGATTACATCTGGGAAGCCCCTTTTTTTCCAAATAAAGTCACATTCACAGATTCTAGGCATTAGGACGTGGCTATGTGGGGGCCATCCCCCAATCCACTCCACCACGAGAGACAGGCAGTGCAGAGTGCTGCTTGTGGGCACAGTGGGAGCTGGCCTAGATGGGCCAGCGTGTGATGTGAGTGCTTTCAGCCTCTGTTTTCCTGTCCGTAAAATGCACGGCAGAGGAAGTAGACCCCGTAAGCTGCCCTGGGAATTAAGTGGGACGATGTGTAGGGGCCTGGCCCACAGGAGCACCCATTCTTGTGAGTTCTTGCCTGGCCCTTGTTTCCAGCACCCTCTAGGCTGCAGTCCTGAGGTGAGAGGCAGATACTGACCCCCTCCCCCTTTTTGTCTCCACAGCGGCCCACCCGTGTGCCCGGGACAACGGCGGCTGCTCCCACATCTGCATTGCCAAGGGTGACGGGACACCACGGTGCTCGTGCCCGGTCCACCTCGTGCTCCTGCAGAACCTGCTGACCTGTGGTGGTAGGTGTGACCTCAGCACTTTCTCCTGGGACACTGGGTTCCCCGCCTGCCAGGTCCCTGCCCAGCATCCTTTTAAAAATCACAGTCACTGTGGCATCCAGCCTCCAGGACCAAATGTCTCTTCGTCTGCCTTCCTTTTCCAGTGTGTGCATTTGGGGCTGTGCATTTCCCTCGAAGTACTGCTTTTGCTGCATCCTACAAATTTGATGAGTTCTGTTTTCTTCCCTTAGTTTAAATTGCTTTAAAATTTCTCCTAAGACAATCTGTTTGGCTCCTGAGTTATTTAGAAGTGTGTTGATTAGATAATGAAATAATTGGGGATTTCCCAGCTATCTCTCTGTGACTGATTTCTAGTTTAAAGATTTATTTATTGGGGCGCCTGGGTGGCTCAGTCGTTAAGCGTCTGCCTTCGGCTCAGGTCATGATCCCAGGGTCCTGGGATCGAGCCCCGCATTGGGCTCCCTGCTCAGTGGGGAGCCTGCTTCTCCCTCTCCCACTCCCCTGCTTGTGTTCCCTCTCTCGCTGTGTCTCTCCCTGTAAAATAAGTAAATAAAATCTTTAAAGATTTATTTATTTTTATTTGAGAGTGCAAGTGCGAGTAGGGGGAGGGGCAGAGGGAGAGAGAGAATCTCAAGCAGACTCCCTGTTGAGCACGCAGCCTGACGTGGGCCTGGATCCCAGAACCCTAAGATCATGGCCTGAGCCAAAACCAAGAGGTGGATGCTTAACCACTGAGCCACCCAGGAGCCCCTGATTTCTAGTTTTATTCCACTGTGGCCGGAGAACATACTTTATATGATTTCTACCCTCTTAGCTTTGTTCAGGTGTATATTATGACCCAGCATGTGGTCTTTCTCGGTGAGTGTTCCGTGTCAGCTTGAGAAGGATGTGTCATCTGCTCCTATTGGGGGAAGTGTTCTGTAGATGCCAGTTGATCCAGTTGGTGGATGGTGTTGTTCGGCCGTCTGTGTCCCTCCTGACTGCCTGTGAGCTCTCAGTTCCCGGCGGGGGTGTTGAAGTCTCTGACTCCAATAGTGGGCTTGTCTGTTTCTCTTTATAATTTTGTCTGTTCTCCCTCCTTCCACCCTAGATCCTCTTCTTCCCCTAAAGCTGAGTGGGGAGTGGTCAAGAATGTAAGCTTCGGGGTCAGACAAACCTGGTGCAGATCCCAGCTCCCCCACGCCCCAGCTGAGCAATCCTGGGCTGGTCACTTGCCCTCTCCGAGCCTCCGCTTTCTCTTCTGTGGAGTAGAGAGGTCGAGAACGCCTGCCTCGGAGTAGTTGTGGTATTGTGTAACGAGTGCCTTGCATGGTCCCCAACACGTGGCACACAGGAATGCCAGCTGCTATTAGCTGTGGGATGCTGGGCAGTCCTAAAAAAAAGGTGACAGTTGTCATCATCGCTGTGACGAAGCCCAAATGCTAGGGCTTCCTCTCTGCTGCCCCTCCTGTCCCCCAGGCCACGTTGGATCCTCTCATCTCCCCTTCTTCTGTGAGCTCAGCGGCTGGTTTTAATCCTGTCTCTTTTCTGCTTATCCTTGCCCCTTACGGCACCCACACCGTGTCCTACACGTAACAGATGCTCAGCACGTGCCTGTCAGTACATGCGTGCCCGTTCTCACCTCGCCTTGCCCCTGGAGCTCAGGGGGTAGGACCACAGGCCCTGTCCTTCTGGAGCTTTCTCCTGCTCTGCCTTACACTGTGAACCCCAGAGAGTTTTGCCTAGAGCAGAGGGGACATTTTGTGGCTGTCCCTGGTGGGGGCCACCTTGACCCTCCTGAGCTTCTTTATGGCCTTTTTTTTTTTTTTCCAAGTTCCAGCCCCAGGGCTCACATGGTTTTGTGGCCTGCGTGGCTCTGACTCCCACAGATGTCCAGGCTGCTCTGGCGAAGAGGGCTGCCCAGAGTGCTTGGCTCTCCCCTGGACCCTGGCCCTGGGCCTCTACCTGAACGAGGCGCCCCTTCAGCCCCTCCCCCACCCCCGGTTTCAGCCCTTCAGACTTGTGGATGACTGGCTACTTCTCTGGGGAGAGCACAGAAGGATAAGAGCTCGGAGGGATTTTCAGGGGTGACCAGGGGCCTTGTGCCTCAGGAGGTGGCAGGCGCCAGACGGTGGAAGGTGCAGCCACGTGCTTCAGCTTTGTCAGTGGCACCACCACTAAAGCTGCTTGAGCCCTTCCCGAGCCAGGCACAGCCACACACACCCACGCTTACCTTGCCATCCTGTGAGGAGCGTGGGACGTCGCGTGGCTGCTTCTGTTTTAGGGATGAGGGAATGGAGGCTCTGGGAGGTTGGGGCGTTTGTCTGGTTGTGCAGAGTGGCCGAGGGGAGTGCAGGTTCAAACCCAGACCTGTCCGACTCCCACCTGACCCCACCCTGCTCCCCAACTGCGTCCTGGCCAGCACCTGGCCTGCACTCAGGAAGGTGAGCATGAGGAGAGGAGCGACTTGCCATGGTCACCTGGGAGGAGGTGGCCCCAGGTCTCCTGTCTCCTTCTCACCCACTTCCCCAGCTTTAGGTGACGCCCTCCACCGGGAGCCTTCCTACTGCCCCTTGCACCCTCCCACCATGGCACCCTCGCGCTCCTGCCTCCTCCCAGCCTGCTCCCCAGCAAGATGCCCAGCAGGTCCTCCAGCAGCCCCCTGCTGTATCCGTGGGTGCGCTAGCCACCTGCAGAGTCCCAGCCCCACTGCTCCAGCTGCCCCAGACCTATAACAGAGGCAGGTCCTAAGCACCTGCTTTCTGACCCTCCATCTCTCAAGGGGAGTGTGTGTGTTATGTGTGTGCGTGTGCAGGCAGTGGATGCTCAGGTGTGGCCAGGCGGGCACGCATACAGACTCTACACTAGATGGGCAGCCCGTCTGGGACCCCAGGCAGGCAAAGGTGGGGCTCCAGTGCGCATCCCCAGAGACCTGGCCCAATGCCCTGAAGGGCATGTGAGGAGATGGAGACCCATAGGAGGTGGGTCTGCCCTGGCTTCTCAGTGGTCAGGATCGAGTTTCTAGCTAAGAGCATTTTCTCCTCGACTCGGTGTAGCACCTGCTGCTTAGAGCTCAGGTTTCCCTTCAGGACCCTTTCCCCACAGTTAAAAGAAGCAACAAAGAAGATTCCTGTCTCCTTTCAGCAAACATTTATGACCCCCACTTTCATCTTACTATGGGGCTAGAGGCGGGACAGCGATAGATCACACTGCCCTTAGAGACCGTGTGGGTACAGCACCGTGGTCAGGCGGAACCGTCTCCCGCTTGGAAGCCCCGCAGTGCATGGCCCCGCGGGGCGGGGCGTGATGGTGTTTGTGTCCTCCGCAGAGCCTCCCACCTGCTCCCCCGACCAGTTCGCGTGCGCCACCGGGGAGATCGACTGCATCCCCGGGGCCTGGCGCTGCGACGGCTTCCCCGAATGTGACGACCAGAGCGACGAGGAGGGCTGCCCGGTGTGCTCGGCAGCCCAGTTCCCCTGCGCGCGGGGCCAGTGCGTGGACCTGCGCCTGCGCTGCGACGGCGAGGCCGACTGCCAGGACCGCTCCGACGAGGCCGACTGCGACGGTGAGGCCGGCCCCGCCCCCCGCCTGCCCCCGCCCCGCCCCCCTAAGCCCCGCCCCTGCCTCTACCGGACCCTGCCCCCGCCCCGCCCCTCCTAAGCCCCGCCCCTGCCTCTACCTGACCCTGGCTCTGACCCCGCCGCTCCTTGCTCCTGCCTGCCATAGCCCTGCCCACCCCCCCACCCCCGCTTCTGGCCCCGCCCCCACCCCGCTGACCCTGGGCCTGCTCCATCCTGGCTGCCCCCTCCCTGAGATGCGCCCCCTGCAAGCCCCTTGCCTTGCCCTCCTGAAGCTTGAGCTCAGTCTGGCCACACAAGAGCAGGTTCGCTGTAGAACCTTTGCCAAGGGCGAAAGTGCCAGATCCTCCTCGGTTTAGGAGAGGAAAATGTTACTTTTAGGCCCACTGAGGAAAACCTTGCCATCCACCCGGTCCTGCCATGCAGTTTGGCTTGAAAGCAGACTATAAGAGCCTATCTTTCCTTCCCTCCTTGGGTCAAGAGTTTCACAGAAACCCAAGGCAAAACCCAGTAGTCCTGGATTTTCGCGGTGCGCGCTCTGATTAATCCCTGCCCCAAAAGGCAGTGCTGTCCTCCACAGAGCAGTCTGTGGAATAACGCTTACTCCTGGGTGGTTTTAGCACCCCGCTGCGCCAAAAATGACAAAAAGATTTCCTTAGTCATCTCCAGTCCACTCTGACCAGCAGGATCTTCCTTTAGACCTTGACAGCGAAACATCTATCTGTGTGCATCCTCTGAATTTTCCTTTTATAAACGACGTGCTTGGTTGTTTCCTGCCGCATATCGTCAGCACCAGGGTCCCATGACTGAGCTTAGTGGGCTGCTCTAACTGCCTCCCCCACAGTTGCCGGATGCTGTTCTTAGATAACTCACATGCTCGTTGGTCACCATCCACTGTCCCCATTCGTGATGAGCAGCCATCTTGTGGAAGATGAGGGCCTGGGGGTGGGGGGCCACTTCCTCAGCTGTTTCTATAAAGCTGTAGTCGTGAAGTCTTTCCCGCTTACGGACCCTTGAGAATTTGAGGGAGGTGGTAGACTGGGGATTGGCAGACCGCAGCCCGAGTGCCAGATCTGGAGCACCACCAATTTTCGTTAAAGTTTTATTGGAACACAGCCAGGCTCATTTGTTTACATATTGTCCATGGCTGGTCTTGCTCTAAAACAGCAGGGTTAAGTCCTTACAATAGAGACCTATGGTCCTTGAAGCTTAAATACCTATTATGTGGCCCTTTACGGAAGAGTTTGCAGAGTCCCGCCGTACACCCTTGCCCTAGCACACGTGTTTTGGTGACAGTCTCAGAGGATGGCGGGAGCCCTGACTAGGAAACACTCCCCCACCTCTTCGCCTGTAAACGTTTATCCTGGTGCAAAGTCCGGCACTGAAAGCAAGCCCTGTTCAGGCTCTGGGTTTTACCTTCTCTTTCAGAAGCCCCCTCCCCTGCTTCGTTGCCAACAGATTGTCCCACTCACTGCAAGGACAGGGTCCTCTCATCTCTGGTTGCCAGGGAGGGACACTCGGGGCAGGGCAGGACAGGGCAGGTGGGGAGCTTAAATAGCAAGCTCTGGGGGTGGGCGCTGGCTGAGCCCCCTGGGCAATGCCTTCCCCAAAGAGCTGTAGCTTCGTCCAGGTCCACGTTCTAGAGCACAGAGGGAAACAGACGGCAGGCTGTACCCAGCCTCCTTCTTCCTAGTCCCAGAGGCTGTAAGCTGCCTTTGCCTTCCTGGTTGAGCTCTGCTCCTCCTTCCTGATTCTCCACCCCGGGGAGCTCTGCTGAGATAGCACCTGTCCCCTGCCCCACCCATTCTAGGTCATTCCTCTAGTTGGCTCTCACTCCCCGTAACTCAGGTGAGCCTTGGGGCAGAGGCTGTGTTAGTCCTGGCTCTGCCTGGGCCTGACCTGTGGTAGGAGCCTGATAAATACTTCCCAGGCGTCATTGAGGTCTCTTCCCTGCCATCCCTACCCCAGCATCACGCAGGTCTCGGAACAGGGGTCATCGAGGGGGGAGGGTGGAGACTGGATCTGACGTGACCACTCCCTGACCCCGTCCTCGAAAGGGTCCCATTTGTCTGCTCTGCATGTAGAACCCAGACCTTCTTGCTGGGTCTTAGTGGCGGGGCAGGGAGTGCCGGTTGGTGGCTGTCCCTGTAGCGCACGTGGTCGCATCACACCCTGTAGCCCCTCTGAATGCAAGACCCCTCCTTGCAGCCGTCTGCCTGCCCAACCAGTTCCGCTGCGCCAGCGGCCAGTGCGTCCTCATCAAGCAGCAGTGTGATTCCTTCCCCGACTGCATCGACGGCTCCGATGAACTCATGTGCGGTGAGCCAGCGCCCCGTCGAGGGTTCGCCCCGGGCCAGTGTCGGGACTAGGAGGAGAAGTATGCTGGGGGCTGAACGAAGAGGCCAGAAGGTTGGGAATACTGGGCCTTGGGGACAAGGCAGGCAGGGAAGCCTTCCCGGAAGAAGAGGCAGTGGTGAGGCTGACCTGGGAGGGGGAGGGGGGCTGTGGGCCCTGGGGTATTTCTGGCTGTGACAGAGACAGGCCCCCTGCAGACCTGCGGCGGACGGGGCCTGGGAGGGCGCGCTTCTGCCCACTAGGACGTCACGCAGCAGCATCTGTCAGGCAGCAAGACTACTCTGATGGGGTCGGGGTGGCCCTTCCCCCGGCCGCCTGTTCTCTGGCTGAGGAGGTGCAGTGTCCACATGCACACACACGCTCCACGCCTCTTGAGTGATGCGGCCTGTATAGTCAGGGATATGGGGGCCACAGGATGTGAGGCCAGGGCAGTCAGGGAGGGCTCCCTGGAGGTGGTGGCTCTCGAAAGGCTGTGACCGGAAGGGAGCTGGAGCCCCAGACAGGAAGTGGGAATGTGCGCACATGTCTGGGGACATGGGCTCTCCACTTACTGTAGAGGTACCCAGGCTGAGAGCTGATTGCCGCAGAGAGGTGTTGTGAGTGGGGAAGGAGCAGGGGTCCCCAAACACTTTTGTACCTTCATGTGAAGCCAGGTGAGGCACCTCGGTTACCGTCTCAAGAAGGTGGGTAACTTGGGGCCGGAGGACAGAGATGGGGGCAACCGGGGATCTGAGCCCCCACCCATTGGCTGGGCAGGTGTCAGTCTGACGGTGTCTCCAGCCTCTGGCGTGATGCTGGTTCCCATGTCAGGGGTGATATTCATCCGTAGTCTGGTCCTGTCGCCCGAACCAGCGCTCTCCTCCTTCCCTTTGGGTTTTGGCTGGCAGGAGGGACATAGTGGGTTGCCTTTGGAATCCTTGGGCCAGCCTGATGGGAAAGTGAATGTCCTTTTGTCAAAGCTGAGTTTAGAGCCTCTGTGGCCCCCCCCCGCCCCCCGCTGAGGCTTTGACAGTAGAGCCAGCCCCAGGAGTCCCCCAACCTGGCCGTTACACTAGCAGGGACCCCAGAAAGACTCCTGGGCACCTTGCAGCCCTGAGTGGGCTTTGGCTTTGCAGGTTTGGCAGAGTCCCCATGCCCAGGCTTTGTCACACCCTGCCCCTCACGCTACCCTCACGTTGGGCGTCTGTGCCAGGCTGGCATGTGGGGCTCAGTGCATGCCTCCAGCCCTGGGTGTGTTGTCAGCCCAGCGCAGCCCCTGTACGTGGGTGATGTCCCCTGCTAGACAGGCTCACAGCCCCCAGGCCCAGCTGTCTGGGGACCGTGACTCATAGGGCCTCCAGTGCACGCGCTTTCAGCCATCACGGAGAGCCCCTAGACGCGGGGATGGATCCCAGGCAGCTGTAGGGGAGCT
The DNA here is from genome assembly GCF_037043125.1 of Eumetopias jubatus. Lineage (NCBI taxonomy): Eukaryota > Metazoa > Chordata > Mammalia > Carnivora > Otariidae > Eumetopias > Eumetopias jubatus. The sequence continues at coordinate 4,803,448 of NW_028274819.1, read as the reverse complement.
GCTGTTAAGGGACTGTTGGAAAGTAGGTAAAGCTTAGCCAGCCAGGTGGGGAGTGGGACGAGAGAGGAAGGGGGGAGCTAGGAGGAGAGAGGAGGGTGCGCCAGGCAGGCCGGGGGCGTGGGTGGGGCAGCATGTCATTGGTACTGAGATCAGCCTGGCGCCCTAGCACCCCAGCATCTCCCTCCTCCCACCTGCCACCGCTGGGTGCTGTGCTGAGCCGGCCCCTCCGGAGAGCCCGTGCCTTCGCGGTTAACGTCCGCCATCTCTCCCTGTCCGTCCGCTGACAGAGATCACCAAGCCGCCCTCCGATGACAGCCCGGCCCACAGCAGCGCCATCGGGCCGGTCATCGGCATCATCCTCTCCCTCTTTGTCATGGGTGGGGTCTACTTTGTCTGCCAGCGCGTGGTGTGCCAGCGCTACGCCGGGGCCAACGGGCCCTTCCCGCATGAGTACGTCAGTGGGACCCCCCACGTGCCCCTCAACTTCATAGCCCCGGGCAGCTCACAGCACGGTCCCTTCACGGGTAAGACGCTGCCGTGGGCCAGGGCCCCGGGCAGAGGTGGGGCGAGTCGCCGGGGCAGGGTGTGGGGTGAGTGGGTGAGACGCACACGGGGGGTGGGCAGAGGGCCCGTGGGGGCAGGGACGGGACAGGACTCGCCCCCCCCCCCCCCCTTCCCCGAGCCTGGCTCTTACGGGCAGCAGGAGCCAAGGAGCATGTGCTGTGTCTCGGGGGGGGGGCCTGGCCCCTGACCCCACCTCGTCCCCCTCGCCCCCTGGCAGGCATCTCATGTGGCAAGTCCATGATGAGCTCCGTGAGCCTGATGGGGGGCCGGGGCGGAGTGCCCCTCTACGACCGGAACCACGTCACCGGGGCCTCGTCCAGCAGCTCGTCCAGCACCAAGGCCACCCTGTACCCGCCGGTGAGTGGGGGTGGGAGCAGGCCTGGCCATCTGGGGGTTCTCCACCATGAGTGGCTGGCCAGGGGACACTTCCTGTGACCTCAGGATTCCTGGAATTATTAGCTGTCCTACCACCACAGAGAAGGGTGGGAGCGTTTGCTTTCTTCCCTGTGCGCAGCTTGTCCTTTTTCTCTTCGGACATTTTCTCTGTTTAGAAGGGGTACTCCTTATTTGTTGTGGCTAATCTGGAAACCCCATACAGATATCGAGGGCGGAGTCTCCCCCATAATCCCACCTCCTAGGGTCGCTGTTGGACATTTCAGTGCCCTGGTGACCACCTTCGTTCCTCACAGGCCGGCCCTGTCTATGACTGCCTCTTGTAGGGCCGGTCTGGATAGGGCGCTCCACGGGCCTGCGTGCCCTTCTCCTTAGCATCCCTGCCAAGATCATCCTATTTTCTCTCCCAAGGCCCTGCTAGGTCCCAGGAAATAGCTGGATTGTTTTCCAAAGGACTGTCACTCACAGTTGACTTTTGTGGCTGAAACACTCCAAGGAGGCCGCGTGGGCTAAGGGCCTGGTCCTAGCTGAGCCACATGCTACAGAGAAATGACCGTACAGAGGGTGAAACACTGAAGCCCCCAGGGCCCCCCCCTTCCACCAGGTTCCTGCCAGGGGACCTCTCCTGAGGCTGGCTTGGGGGGGGGGGGCGGGGACACTTCCAAGAGCACAGCCCCAGGGACCTGGGTGAGCTCGATGCACCAGCGTGAGTCTGTGTAGACAAGCATCGGAGTCTGACGTTACATGGTTCTATACTTTTTAATCCTTAAAAAACCTGACTTCCTGCAACACTGTGCTCTTCTAAGCTGAACACTACCTCCTGTGCTTTCTTTGGGGGTCTCCAGGAAGCCCTACCCGCCAGGGCTGAGTGTTTCTGCCTTTCCGGTGTCTCGTGTCCAGGCTCTCCGCTCCTTACCACATCTGACACTGGCAGCCCTGGGAGGAAGGGGCAGCAGGGGACACTGTCTGGGCTTTGCCCGCTGGGAACTGCGTCTCCTGGAGGCTGCAGGCCCAGGCCATGTCTAGAGGCAGCAGAAACGAGGAGCCGCAAGCCTGGGGTTCAGAATACTCCCCACCATCCCTCTAGTCCTCTGTGTTGTCCCCATCCCCTGACTCTTACATGCGCTACGTGACCAGCTAGAAATACCAGCTCACTCCGGGACCGCCCCCGAGCCCCCCGTGCGGACACCAGGAGGCTCGATGCTCTGGCTTCTCTGTCCCCTGGCTCCGCTGGGAGCCGGGGGAATTCTTATTAGCAGCAAGAGATGACACTGTTACCAGCCCAGCTATTTTTTTTTTTTTTTAAGATTTTGTTTGTTTATTTGAGAGCGAGCGAGCGCACTTACAAGTGGGGGGGAGGGGCAGAGGGAGAAGCAGACTCCCTGCTGAGCAGGGAGCCCAATGCGAGACTTGATCCCAGGACCCTGGGATCATGACCTGAGCTGAAGGCAGACACTTAACCGACTGAGCCACCCAGGCGCCCCTTTAAACAGCTTTGTTGAGATACAACTTAGATACCATACAGTTCACCCACTTAAGGGATAGAATTCAGTGGTGGTTAGTATATTCACAGGAGTGTACAACTGTTACCACCGTTCTAGAACACTTTTGTGTTGCCAAAAAGAAACCCCCTTGGGGCTCCTGGGTGGCTCAGTCGGTTAAGCATCTGCTTTTGGCTCAGGTCATGATCTCAGGGTCCTGGGATCGAGTCCTGCATCGGGCTCCCTGCTCGGCGGGGAGTCTGCTTCTCCCTCTGCCCCTCACCCTGCTTGTGCTCTCTCTCTCTCTCTTTCTCAAATAAATAAATAAAATCTTTAAAAAAGTATTTTAAAAAAAGAAACCCCGTGTGAAGCTAGCTGTTTTCAAATTAATTAACTGCATTGTTTCACATCAGTAACATAGGGTCATGGTACAAAATTCAAAAGGTACAATAGAATGGACAGTGGAAGGAGGGTCGGTCACCCCCTCACTCTGAGCAAGAACTGCCACCTCCCAGTGGCACATCCTGTGGCGAGTTTCTCGTGTGTCCACACGAGTAATCTGTACACAAGCAAATGTACAAAAGGCCGGACTTTGTTTTCCCAGCCGAAAGAGTGACTTTTTTTACTTTGTATTTTGAGATCATTGTCAATTCACATGCGGTTGTGAGGATACAGAGAGATCTCACGTACCCTTCACCCAGACCCCCCCCAAAGGCAGCATCTCGCACCACGAACGTCTTGGTCCTCCTCGGCTGCTCTAACAAAGATATCACAGGCCGGGTGTGGCTTAGACAGCTGTTTTTCACAGTTTGGGAGGCTGCCCGGTCCAAGATCAAGGCGCTGACAGATTTGGTGTCTCGCGGGGCCCAGTTCCTGGTTCACAGGCGGCCGCCTCATCCTCCTCACGGGGCAGAACGGGGTCTGTTATCAGGGTACTGACCTGGGTCATGTGGGCTCCACCCTCATGACTGAGTCACCTCCCTGAGGCCCCGCCCCCCGATACCATCACATCGGGGGTTAGGATTCAGCATAGGACTTGAGGGGGGACACAAATGTTCAGTCTAGGGCAATAGCACAATGGAAGTAGCAGGGCACTGATAGGATATTTTTTTGGCCCTATTCAGATTTCACCAGTTGTACAAATGTGCTTTTTTTGTTTTTAAGACTTTTTTAAGGGCAATTTTAGGTTCACAGCAAAATTGAGAGGAAGGTGTAGAGATTTCCCACATGCCTCCTGCCCCCCCCCCCACATGGACAGCCTCCCTTATTGTCACCTCTGATGTCCTGCACCAGGGACAAACCCACGCGGACACATCGTAATCACACAAAGCCCACAGCTGATAGCACGGTTCACTCTTGGTGTTGCGCATTCTGTGGGCTTGGACAAGCGTGCAGTGACACAAATCCACCATTCTAGGATCACACACAGTAGTTTCATACGTATTTTCTGGAACCCACACGATAGCATCTAAAGGCAATGATAGCCCCTCGCCCAACTCTGCTTTTTGCTGCTAAAGTAAAAGCCGGCCTTTTTGAGCACGTCTGACGCTCCGCACGCGATGTCAGCCCGACCAGAAGGGGGCGCTCTCCTGAGCCCCCCGCGTCCTTGAGGGGCTGCCCCCCGCCCCAAACTTGGGAAGAGCAGCCGGACCACCGTGCGCTGGGGGAAGTAGCAGTGACCACCCACAGAGGAAGGGATTTGGGCAGGATCCCAAAGCTCACCTTGGAGGTGGAGGTGAAGGGAAACCAGATCCAGTCAGATTCATGGGCAGAAGAAGAAACAGGACCCCAGGGGCGTGGGGTGCAGGGGCGGTTCTAGGAGGCCTTTTCTGCTGGGCTTCCCCACCTGGTTTCTGCTCCCCCCTCTGAATGACACCCCCTCAGGATCGTGCCCTCCCAACTCTGGGGGCAAATCCTGAGAAATCCCCAGGCTGGCTATTTGGGCCGAAGAGGACCTTGGGGGCTCTTGCTACTTCCCGAAGGGCACTTGTAGGTTACTCACCATGTGTCACCAGGGGGCACGCCGCAGCTGGGAAGTGATCAGGACCCATACGCATCTGCCTGTCAAGAAAGGCTGGGCCCTTTCTTCTGCCTTCCAGTCCCTCAGGACACGCAGTGACAGCCATGTTCCCATTCAGCTGCGAGAGCTCCAGAAGCAGGGTCCGGCTGTGACCCCACAAAAGCCCCGCATGTCCAGAAGGGCCACGTGATGGTGGGGTGTTGTTGGTGGCAGCTGCTGGGGCAGATGCAGATCTGCGTGCATCACCGGGGGCCCCAGGTCCCTCTATCCCTCTGCGGGGCCGGTCCTGGGCTGCCTGGCTCTGGAGGATGCATTGTATTCGTTATCACAGTTCTGGGGCAATACATCCCCTGGGAAAGGGGCACCTTCACCTGATTTGCGTGGAGGGGCTGTGGGGGCCTCCAGCGGGGCTGGGGCCCCTCCCTCAGCGTGGCGCGCCCTGTACATGGTCAGGGTTCCAGCCGGAATGCGGAGCCAACTTAGTGTTAGGAATTAAGGAGGGTCTCGTAGAAATTAAGTCTTCACACCATGTGGGGAGAAACGGGGAAGTCACAGTCCAAAAGGGGAGTTAGAGAAGGCCCAGAGAAGCCTCATGAGCCGCCCACCGGCACCGGGGTACACCCCGGGACCCGCAGGGACATCTGCTGGGTGTTGGGGGGCAGTGCAAGGGGCTGGCGCGGGCTTCCAGGGACCTCTTTAGAGCCCGGCTGCGCATCTGGGTGTGGGCCTGGGGTCCCTGCTGGTCTGCAGGGCGGGTATTTGGGCCACAGGCGCCACTGCCTCTTACTGTGACCACCTTCAGGGGTGACAGGACAGCTATTGAATCCCCAGTGTGGGGCCCACGTGGCCAGGTAGGCCGGGGCGCCACTGGAAGCGCGTAACTCTTGCTTGGCTCTCCTCAGATCCTGAACCCGCCACCATCCCCCGCCACGGACCCCTCCTTGTACAACGTGGACATGTTCTACTCTTCAAACATTCCCACCACCGCGAGACCCTACAGGTACGAAGTCCCTTGCCACAGCCCTGCACACCTGTGGCCGTCTGGGCCTCTGGACAAGCCTGTGGTAGAGGAGGGGTCTTGTCCCCATTTCCTGGGTGCGAAAACCTGGCAGAGAGGTCCAGGGTGCTGGTGGGCTCTCCTGGGCCCTCAGACCGTGCCCGGCTTGCCTCCCCATGGAGTGAACCGGGCCTACCTGTTGAGTCCAGAAACCAACCAAATCCCGTGTTCTGAGCAGGCTCTGGAATCTCGAAGTAGCTCTGGGGACACACCCAGGCAGGCGTGGCCTTGAATGACGCCACCAGGGGATTCCCACTGTGGCGTGGCCGGGCCCCCACTGCCCAGGGAGGCCAAGGCACAGGGGCCAAGGTTTGCCTGTGTTTGAATCCAGCTGCAGGACGCCGGCAGCACCACCGCTTGCTGCCTCCGTCCCGGAAGGATCAGATCCAAGT